>NW_017805548.1:3778372-3791481 GCF_001891065.2 Hippocampus comes
GAGGGAGGCAACCCTCTCGTCTACCGGTGTGAACCCCAATGTACAGGCACTCAGCCGGGGGGGGCAATGAGTATGCCCACACCTGCTCTACGCCTCTCACAATGGGCAACTCCAGAGTGGAAGAGAGTCCAACCCCTCTCGAGAGAACTGGTACCAGAGCCGAGGCTGTGTGTGGAGGCAAGTCTGACTATATCTAGTCCGAACTTTTCTACCTCGCACACCAGCTCGAGCTTCTTCCCTGCAAGAGAGGTGACATTCCACGTCCCGTGAGCTAGCTTCTGTAGCCGAGGATCGGACCGCCAGGGTCCCCGCCTTTGGCTGCCGCCCAGCTCACACTGCACCTGACCCTTTGGCCCCTCCCATAGGTGGTGAGCCCATGAGAAGGGGGACCCACATTGCCTCTTTGGGCTGAGCCCGGCCGGGACCCATGGGTGTTGGCCCGGCCACCAGGCGCTCGCCAACAAGACAACTTAGCTCCTAGGATCATTGGGACACACAAACCCCTCCACCACACTAAGGTGACGACTCACGGAGGGACACATTTTTTTAATCCTTCTTTAAAAATTTGTGTTTGGCATGTTAACCAATTATTTTATTTTTTTTAACATTCTATCACAAAACTGCATATCCTCATGTTCTGCCCTGGTCAGAAGAGTTATGTGTCCAACTAGTGTTGTTTATCCACGGGAGGGGCATATTTCTACATGGCCTTGCATTTATAAAGCAATGAATCTGAATTGTCTGTCACAAAAGTGAGGACAGCGTCCTCAGTTTGTGTCTTTTGTTATCCTAGTGATGCATTCCACAGGGGGGCTTGGTTGCATAGGTTGAGTGGAACGTTAAATTTGGCAGAGGGAAGCGCCAGTGTCAAGAAGGTGACCTCTTGTGGGCACCTCGGGTATGACAGGCACAGTACCTCCTTTCATTAGATTGATGTCCTGATGAATGTTTTGTGCATTCAGGACAAATTTATATGAAGCCACCGTTAGGCTTGGAGCGTGACAATGGGAAGTTGCTTTGGTTGGCGTTGAAACAGACAATAGTATGCACTTGTGAACAAATTTTCCTTTGACTGGAATCAATCAAGGGCACGAAACGACAGCAGGTCCTGACCGATAAGAAGAGGAACCAAATGAACCAGGGGAACATAGAAAGGGTGCAGTTTGTGTGGTCCAATTGTCCTCTGTACAAGCACACGGGAGTCCAAACGACTGTTCGTTAAGACGAATTATTATTTCCTGAGCAATGTTGGAGGTGGAGCGTCAAGCCCACCTGGCTTGAAGTTGGTTGAACTGCTGTTTATGACTTTGATGTCAGCACCTGGGTCAACGAATGCATCACGGTTTAGTACTAGTTCAAGTTTGGTCTTGAAATTAAGTGTTGTTTAAGACACCTTTAACTTATAATTGTCCCAAAACTTGTTTTAATGGTTATTTGAGTTGGGTAATGTGCTTAAGCAGAATGTGAGGGAATCGCAGGTTCTAGCTGGATTGCAAGTACAGTGCTATTAGGCAATGGCCTCTGGAAGACTGTCATTGTACATTTTGCGGAGCGCATCAATGACCTCTCCCCAGATTTTGCTGTGTTGTGAGGAGCAACCTGACGTGGGTGGTGGTTCCTGAGACCTGTCTGTCAGGACAGGCTTCAGTTTGTGGATTTTGTTTTTGCAACGGCTTTCCCCCAGTCACAGCTATGGCTGGAATTACGTATGTCTCCTCCTTGGCCGCGAAAGTGCACTGTGGCCATGTTGGTGGTCCTGAGGGGGACCATTTTGAGGCCATCATGCAGGTTTCGACGGGAAAGCGATGCAATCCTCTTGCTTTATCGTGATTCATCTGACATTTGTTGAATTTGGCCTGGATTACGATCAACCTGGTAGGTTTACAGACCGGTTCATTTTGTGGAGTTTTATTTATTTATTTATTTATTTTTTAAATATTGCAAAGGCCTGAGCCGCAAGATCACTTAGCTCTAAGCTACTTACCATGCGCGGACAGTGATAATTTTACAGTTTACCCGCAGTGAGTCCCAGGGACTCGCTGATCAGAAAAGTATGAGTCCCATTATGCATTTAGACAGTCCCAAATTTCGAATTTTGAAATGGTCTACTCATTCAATTGCATATGATAATAACACAAACAGCAACATATACATACAATTATAAACAAATGCTGCAAACATTTAAATAATTCAGTAGCAGGCCTGAGGATTTTGGAAATTCACGGCAACCGTTTTTCTGTTCCGTCGGATTACCCAATGGGAAACCACGGTAACTAATTTTGGGCTCCGTGAACGTTCATCATAGGAACCCATTTTTCTATTTGAACAATGAACATTACATCAGCAGCTGTGTACTCCAGGTTTATTCAAAAAAATAAATGGATCAAAAATTGGTGTACTCATATGGTATCATGAATACAGCATACCACAAAATCAGAGTATTTTTTCCAATCTCACACTACAAAGATTAATTTACTTTTAATCATTAATACAGGTAAGTATTGATGTGGCTTGACATGCTCTTCCCAAGACGATGCATGTGTTATCTACTATCAATTTGATGAAAGAATCAAACACACGTCATCATTAGTTCTACCAACAGTTAACATTAGCATTACTACACCTTGTGACGAATGTTTTATTCCTAAAATTACCATGCTACAACCAGTAAAGAATAGAATAAGCAGTACTGTTTCATAATATTTTTCATAGCGATTAGCCTATAGATCTAATGACCAACATGCCTCGTAATCGTGCCTCGCATCGTATCTCGCTCTCGTGTTCTGTGCATACATCCCAGGTGAGTTTAGTGATACGCCCTTTGGACGATTCATACGAAAAATCAGACTGGCATTCCCATTTCTTAAATGTCATAATTAGACCTTTGTGAGTTTTTTTCGCCACCATCTCAAACTTTCGTCCGCGCAATTCCTCAGTTTGCGGACTAAAATAGCAACCCGCATGCGCATATCACGTTATCTGTTCTGTCCCCCTAAACACTGAAAACAAAACAAAACGAAAGTAAATTAGAAGAAGCACACCACACCACAAACACACATACAGGCACAGTGAAATCACGTTGATCACACAGGAGAGATTTGATCGCATACAGTCAACTCGTGTGCGGTGACTTTTTTGGTTAAACGATTTTTTGGTACTGTTAAAATGACGCCACGGAAACGACACGCTACCGGTAAGGATCGTTACCGTGAAATCCTCAGGCCTGCCGTAGTTTTTTTTTTTTTTTTTTTTGCATGAGAAATTTCCTTGCGTCCCAAAAACGCACATTATTTGGAACTGCGCGTCCCGCGGGAAAATTATGCGCCTAGGACGCGGGACGCAGAGGTAACGAGATGGCTGGCAGATAAGCAGTCTCGCCCAGGAGGTGACTTGTGTGGGTGGAGGTTTTCCACAAAAAGTATTTTGAAATCTACTTTTTCTTTCATGTTGGGTTTGTTAAAATGTCCAAACTATGGTTTGCACAAACGACAATACAATAATAAAGGTTTGGTGGCTCTTTGCAGCACTGTTGAATCGTCCAGGCAGTCAAAAAGCTACTTGCGTCTGTTAGGCCATCAGATTCGCGGGACAATGTTTGGCACAGTGCTCGATAGTCATGAGCCATTTACCCATTTCTCAAGTGGAAGTCAATTTGATGAGATCTATCTTGTTGGTCATTGTTGCTGGTGGGAATTTTCTCAGGTGATATTCAAAATCCTTGATGTACCCAGAAAAGTTATTAGAGCCCTCTTGTTGAGGTAAAATTTTGTGATGTGTCGTAAATTGTATCCAAGTCTTTCATGGACACGCCTGGTTGTACAACATCATGAGGAAAAGGAGGACCTGGTGGCTGTGAAGGCAAAAGAAAATTGGCAGCAACTGAAGGCACAGAAGGATGTGTGATACCTGGCTTAGGTGCTGAATGATGTTGCCTGGCTGAGGTATGGAAACAGGAAGTGTACTGCTTGGCTGCGGCCCGGAAGCAGAAAAGATTGCACCTCTCAGTTGAACTGCAGAGCGAGGGCTTGCAGCTCTTGTGGAGCGGAACCCAGAAATGTAATTGCTGTGGAAGAGACAGTGAAGTGCAGCTAGTGGCTGGGAAGCCGACCCAAGAACTGCAATAAATTGTAGTAGCACTTCCAAAGTAGGTGCAGGTGCGCGCAACGGGGATGAGTTGAAATTCAGTGGGGAGTCGGAAATGATGCAGGTCCCAGAGGGGAATCTCCAAAGAAGTGCTGTGGCAAGGTGGTAAATTGCGTAACGCGGGGCATGTTAGGTTTAACCTGGTGTGACTTGTCATGCTGCCCGTGACTGAACAAACGTGATTGCACGCCAAGTAATTCAGATTGGTGTTTACCGTGCTTCTAAATTAGTTAACTTGTTCCTAACCTGTGCCTGTATCTGTTATTCTCCTCTTAAGACACTTTTCACCTTGTCAAGATCTTGGTCACTCAATTTCCACCATGCTATGACATTTAAAACAGTATAGCTCAAAGTTTGTGCCCTGTCTGTATGTGTTAAGGTTTCATTTAAAGTATTATTGAAGTTGGGCCATGTTTGTATCCAAAATTTCACGACTAACATCCTTTATGGTTTAGCAGAATTTGGAATGAGTCCTTTGGTCAGGTTCACAAGTGCATTTTCTAAAATTGCCATGGTTTAAAGTAGCTTTATTGCTATCAATTAAGATGGGTGTATGTTTACTTTAATCAACTTGGAGTTTATTTTTAACAATTTCAGACAATGCTTAGGGGTTGGCTTGATGCTAAATTCGTTGATTCAAAAGATTATGATTTGAAGTCAAAACCTTACTCTCCCAAATTATTGACGACAGAAACCAACAGCAATTTTTATTACTCTAGAAGAGTGAAAAAAACTGTCAATCTAACACCAGAGGAGTCATAAAAACAAACGTAAATACACTTGTAAAAGCTTACTACAATGGCACTTGACACACCGAAGCATTAGCAATGCGGCTTTTGTACACGAGGTTACGAGGCAATGCAAGCTTAGCTTGTCGGTGAGTGCTATGAAGAAGTTGCACACTCATTTACTGGTTTCAAATTATGTGTTCTCATGACGTAAGCGCGACAGCTCGTGAAAGATCACGATTTAGACTCCCGATTTAACGAATGTGATCAAGGTGGTGGTTGTACTCATGACTGGCGCATTATTGACCACACTGAGGCTTATAGTTTAGATAAATCAGTCAAAGTTGCTCCAACCACACCAACAAAAGCCTTAAATTGCAACAGCTGTGTTTAAATGGCTGGCAAGTGAAGCTTAATAAAATAAAGTGCTTTCACGACAGCTGCAGCTGCAACAAAGTGATTTACACAACATCTAACAGTCAATATGAATCAAACCACTCAAAATCAGTACCTCAAGGCAACAAAAATTAAAAAGTACAAAGTGAGTAGCTCAATTGTGAAGTGGTAATGCGTATACCACTGACAATTGTTAAGCTTTGAGGAGCGACAACTGGAATTCCTTGATGGAATTCCTGTGCCCAAAAATGTCTCCAAGTGTAAATATTGAATGATGATCTTTTATCATTTCTACGTGTAATTTCAATCAATGTTTTAAAGTCATCTATGTATTTTGTCCTAGTGTATTTGCCGTACTTGGGGAACTCTTGTGCATGCACCACACATTGCGCAGGGGCCAGAAATATCGCAACTGTAGTTGCCATGGACTGGTAGTCCGACCACAACGTTTTACTTTACTGCAGTTTTATTATTGTAAAGAACAACATTTCGAAAATAACAACCAGTGCTGCCATGTTTGATGAAGCAGATCCAATACAGTGGTGCAAGTGGGAGGGTAAAGCTACAGAAGCCCATGGGGGTGAAAAGCTCACTGCAGCAAAAGGAGAAGCGGGGAGAGCAAAACCATTTATTATTTTGTAAATGGTCCCCAACTAAAAATTAGAATTCTTAAAAAAATCTGAGCCCATATTGAGAAATAAATGTTTTATTCCTGTACTGGTAAAACATTTCCGTTTTTGTGATATTATACGTTTGCAAAATTGTATGTCAGTAAAGTTTGTGGGTTATTTGAAAATCGTCACATTGTATTTTTCATTCTTTCTGTTATGATCTCTTTATTTTTGAAGAGTACATGGAGTACATGGATTCAATTCTGATTCGCAGGTCATTCTTTACGAGCACGAATAACGAAGCAGGATTGAGAAGTCATTTTATTAACATCAGCAAATATGAAGCAGGATTTAGATATAATCATTGACAGTTCCAAACATTTGTTTGACCAAATATGTGCAAGAAACCTGAAGAGGAATAAAACTTTAACCATACCCGTTACTCCATCCACATGGTCAAATCATCAACAGAATGTCTTCACCGGATGGAAATAAGAATGATTTTATTGAGCCAGAGGCCACAACCAATACACGTTTTCAAACAAGGGGCAACCTCGTCCCTTGTAGAACTGAAGGCCAAGATGAAGTGACACTTGATTTGATTTGTAGTGTTCTAATAGTGCAGTTAGTCAACATTTTACTTTGAAATATTTGTAAATATTTATTTCTGTAGATATTCTGTTATTATTATTATTATTATTATTATTATTATTATTATGATTATTTTTTTTTTTTGGTGGGGGGGCATGGCTCAGTAGTTGTTTCCCAACCCAAAGGTTAGGGGTTCGATCCTCTGCCATTGCAACCCTGTCGAAATGTCTTTGAGGAACAAGATAATGAACCCCTAGTTGCTCCTGATGCGGTGTCATCAGTAGGTAAATGAGGTAACAGTGTGAAGCGCTTTAGAGCACCAATGGCAGAGAAGTCAAAGTCCATCCTTCATCTTTTAAAGTGGGCGTCAAAAAGCCAATAAATTGGTCCAGGGCAAAGGGCCTAATTGTCTTAAGGTTCATTTTGTTATTAAAAAAAGTCGTGAAGTTGCATTTTTACATATGCTTGTGAAATGGGAATTTGTCTTTTGAATGTTGCCCATGAGTGAGATTGTCACATCGTCTTTTTGTGGTTTTCTATAGGACTGGGTTGACCACATAAATACTGTTAACCACACAGCAGCCTGCAGGGACCTGCGCAACAAGTGAGGATAGAGTTGCTTTGCTTGAACCTTTTAGCACCTTTATTGAATGTTACGTGAAAAGATGTTTTCTGTTTTCATGAAGGTATCCTGATTGGAAACCAGATCTGAAAAGGTTAGTTTTATTTTCATTGTAACCACAATTGTATCACAGTATTAATCAATAACGCAACATATTTTTCATGGTTCTTGATACCTCACTGCATTTTTTTAACAATGATGCACAACATGAAAATTCAAACCGATACTGAGCACCGATAATTTCCATGTTAGTATGGCCGATATCGACCTATATATATCATTTGTATTTCTATACTACAAATATATTATTGCAACTTAAAAGAAGAAAACGTTTCAATCATGCGTCTCGACGTTGTGGGATGGTCGGAAGCTGTCAGCGAGTTCCTCCCCTGAGGTGGTGCCAATGCCTTTGGGCTGCATTAGGCCAAAGGAAGCCTCGGCTGTGGCTCTCATTCTTTGAAATGAATGGGACCGTGCGCCGGTGAAAATGTTTACCACAGGTTTCAGTATTTATCCTCTAAAGATTGATTTTAGAGTTGAGCTTTCAATTTTGGCCTAATTTCTCAGTATCCGACCATTTTGTTCCAATATATGGCCAATAATTATCGGTCCAATAAATATCGTGCATCCATAAATTAAATTCAGCTGCAATGTGCCCAGTGTCTTACCTACTGTAGGTGGAATTGACATTACAAATTGATTCACCATTGTCAAGAAATGAAACATTTTGTGCACACCATATTTGTAAGTTAATTAACCCTTCACTTTTCAATTCCACTCCACAGCAAAAGCAGAGTGGAACCGCACAGGCTGCACACGAGACCTCATTCTCCCCAGGACCATCGCCAACATCACTGCACAGGTTGGCCACCGGGCACAATATTGGGTCTTTGGTTTTTTTTTTCTTAAACTCCATTTCTGGTAGCTGTTGACATTGTGCAGAAGTACACCAATTCTTTTCTTCAGCCCGTGTTTTCATTGACATCATGTTGGAAAAAGCACATGATTCTCATACCATGGGTTATCAGTAGATTGCTATCCTTTTTTTATTAACTGAAGCCTTTTTTTCTCCCACATCTTTAGGAGATTCATCACATCATAGTGGCTTAAAACGCCCTTATAATGATCTGAATAAGCACTCTGCTGACACCAGCTGCGTCTCCAAGGCTGATCAGAGCTCTAAATATGGAAAATCTCATTCTTCCACGAAAACTGTCAAAAAGTCAACGAAGCCTGGGACCGAAACCAAAAGGACTGCAAATGCCAAGGCTGCTGACCCAGTGGGTGTATTTCACTTTTTAAATACATAAATAGTAATAAAGATTCTAAATACAGTGGAACCTCGATTAAATATACCCTTAACCAACAGATCCCAGATTCAGCGGACATATTAGTTACCCTTCACCAACAGATCCCGGATTCAGCGGACAGAATAGTGTCTAGTCCATTCTAAAGTTTCCATTGTACAATACCTTTCAAAGTCTTATAGTTCCAGAATTGGCGGTAATTCTCCACAGTGCCACTTTCAGTGCCATTCTTTTCTCTGCTCTCTCATCACTGATGAACAGTAGATTACAGCATGGTAAAAAGCACATCACTGTGAAAGCCTTCTTGGCAGGGGTGACTTACCCATCAAAACAATGTATGTATAGCCAGACATGGTGGACGTGTTAGCAATGGAGCACAGACACGATCTTAGCATCTGCCATGGGCCTGCATCTAGCTCAAAAGGAGCATGCCTTATTGACCTATTTCTTTCTGTGGCTGTTGTTTTTAGTGTAGCGAGTAGTGTGCATGTATCTCCACCATGCTATTTTTGGTACAGTACAGTTACTCTTTTGTAAAAGCCTATACAGTATAAGCATACAGTGAAATTCCTCTACAACGAAATCATGTTTGCAGCAAGAAATTTTTCACAACAGAGGGTTTTTCACTGCAGCAAATTTTATCTCAGATGTAAACGCACACACACACACACAAATGTATGTGTACACGCACACACAAACGTATGTGTACTCTGTTTATTCCAATAGTGCATAAGCATGAGCACACACTTATTTGACACTTCATATTGTCAGTGTAGAAAGAAAAAAAGGGAAAGAAATTGCGAAATTTACGATTAGCATTCACTTTCACTTACATCAATTTCTTGGATAATGTCTTTTATTTTGCTTGCTCCGTCTTTCATTTTGATCACTTTTACCCTCTCTTCCAGCATCAGAGCTCTTCTTGTCTTAACTGCTTGACATCAAAAGGTCCGTTTTGTAGCCATTTTAGCAATGCAACGTCCATCCTCGTCTGAATCTAACAATAACAAATACTTCCTGGCATGCAATGAACTTTTAAGCCAGCCACGGGACGCTTCATAGTCCTCGATGGCCATAGTTAGCTCTTGAAGGCTAAAAACCTGACGCTAACTGGAGCGCTAGAAGAAGCGCTCCAGTTAGCGTAAGGATTTTAGCCTTTGAGAGCTAACTATGGCCATCGAGGACTACGAAGCATCCCGTGGCTGGCTTTAAAAGTTCATTGCATGACATCAGCTGAGCAACGCTGTCTTGGGTGGCGATCAAGGGGAGGTCGAGTTAGAGACAGTGAGATAGTGGAAAGAAAAGCCACCGGGTCCAGGTAGTATTTGTTATTGTTAGATTCAGATGCAGCATGAACGTTGCATTGCTAAAATGGCTACAAAACGGACCTTTGGATGTCAAGCAGCTAAGACAAGAAGAGCTCTGATGCTGGAAGAGAGGGTAAAAGTGATCAAAATGAAAGACGCAGCAAGCAAAATAAAAGACATTATCCAAGAAATTGATGTAAGTGAAAGTATAAGCAATTTACTCTGAGCAGCGAATCGGATACTACGGATCTAGCTTCAGTATCTACACACATAGACAGTGGGGTCCCTCTTGGCCAATCGGGGGCCAGGATGATGCTCAGTAAGCCAATGGCAGAGCAGCTATGAGTATGTTGAGTCCAGGAAACTCGCAGCTGTGACCGAAATAAACATCGTTCACTATGTAAACCAGTGTGGTGGTTGCTGTTACCTTTTTTTGAACGAAGCAGTAGAGGTCGCGGTTGGATAAGACTTCGTTGTAGTGAATGTCTTATTAAGCAACGGGGGTTTTCATCGTATGGGGCGCAGTAGAATGGGAATTGTGTTAATGCATGAAGATTTTTTTCACATAAGGGGGTATTTTCGCCCATGTAGGTTTCGTTCTAGAGGAGTTTCACTGTATAAGAAAACCTTTAATAGTCTCACAATGGAGACATTCCCACTTCACAGCAGCAAAGTTATGAGAGGAAGAAGTAGAAGAACAAAATAAATAGGAGCTGCTGGAAAGGCAGCCACTCTCGCGGCGCCATCTTGAAGTCAAAATAACACAACAAACCACATAAGACAGACAGTCGTGCAATCTTAATCACTTTTCCTGCATACACTTTGTTGTTTGAAGCAGTTATAGATGAAAGAGGAGAGGATCAAAGTGTTCTTTCACCAGTGCATCAGAGACGTCATGCTGAAAATTTGCACACGTCTTCTACAAGCTCAGTTTTGAAAGCCAACACGAAGCTGTCGCGTCCATTGACGAAAAGAGATTGGCTCCCATCCATCCATCCATTTTCTGAACTGCTTTATCCTCACAAAGGTCGCGGGGTGTGCTGGAGCATATTCCAGCTGTCTTTGGGCAATATGCGAGGGACACCCTGAACCAGTTGCTAGCTAATCGCAGGGCAGACAGAGACGAACAACCATCCACATTCACACCTAGGGACAATCTTGAGTGTCCAATCAGCCTGCCATGCATGTTTTTGGAAAGTGGGAGGAAAACTGAATACCCGGAGAAAACCCACGCAGGCATGGGGAAAACATGCAAACTCCACACAAGAAGGCCGGAGCTGGGATCAAACCCATAACCTTTGCACCGTGAAGGCGACGTGCTAACCAGTCGACCACCGGGCCGCCTCAAAGCTAAACAAAAGGCTTTATACGCACATTTGCACATGTGTTTGTGACAAATTGGTATCCTGAAGCTGAAAAGAACATTTATTTCAACATGCAACCAATCCCGAAAAGAAAATGGCAACTTCAGAAAAATGCACAGCTCGGCCTAAAAATGCATTTAAAGCGATAAAAACTGCAATTGGGTGTCAAAGCTAAACAATCCTTATCTCCACATTTCTTTTGTATAATTTGACAACCTGAAGCCTAAACTGGCGTTAGCTTAATCATTCAGCAAATCCATGTCAAGAAAAATGCAACTTGAGAAAAGTGCACACCTAAGCCTGAAAATGCACTTCGAGTGATAAAAACTGCAATTGAGTGTTAAAGCTAAACAAAAGCCTTTATATACTGATCTCCACATATATTTTGTACAACTTCAACATTAATCGAACACAGTACCTCTGCACTGTGAGGTCGATGCGCTAGCCACTTGATCACCGGGCCGCCAACAGTATTTATACTTTACATATTTGAAACAAAGACGTATTTACTGGAATCTTTAATTATAAAACCTTAGACAGTAATTAACATTCATCAGCATTGCCTTCTGAGAGAAACAAAGAGACTTGTGTTCATCTCACTTTACGCTTTGACAGCCGTTAGCCTCCAACTAGCTCCTGGACAGCTATCCCCGCACAGCTGTTGTGTTTATGATAAGACAATCTGTGTTGATGAGGAGGAGGTGAAGAGAGATGTGCTGCTTTTTTTCGGACAAGCCCAACCACCCCTTCCCCTCTCTCTTTCTCTCGCACCCCATCTCTCTGTCTCGCTCTCTCTTTTGCTCCCCCCCACTCCCCAACTGCATTGCACATAGCAAACACAACAACAGCATGGCTAGACACTGATCAGAGAGTCAACTGCATGACGAGACACAAGGGAAGGTGCTGGGCGGGACTGTGAAGATGCGCAGCCAATCAGCTCACGGGATAAATCCAATGATGCTGTCATTGAGTGAGTTTCGCTGCAGTAGACTTTTTTTTTTTTTGCCTCGGGGTGCTTACACATGCCTGCCAATTTTCGTTGGCCTAGGTCAAACCTGTTCTGTGATTGGTTTTACTTTTTCACTCTAGGTGATGCTACAGAGCTATTTTATTTACCGTAAATTCCGGGCTACAGACCGCACCTGATTAAGAGCAGCATGCTCAGATTTATGAAGAAAAATCAATTTTGTAATTATATGCGCCGCACCATATTATAAACCGCTGGCCAATGAATAGGCGGGGGTTTGCTTCTGCGTCCCTGCCGCCTGGAGTGCCTCCAGGTGAGGCCGCGGACGCGGTCCCCCGCTGAACCCCCGCAGAAAAAAACGCAACAATTTCTTCAGGTTAAAATAATCTCCATATTTTTATGAGCATGATAAATGCATTTGCACAACGAAATTACGCTGAAAAACAGAAGAGGCCAGACAAAGAGAGATCTTGATGCGCATTTGCGTAATTACGAGAAGAAATACTGCAGCCCACTAGGCAGTTTTGTGTCCAAGGACCGGCAACCCGAGGCCAAGGCCAAGGACTTGCCTCCGAGGCCAAGGCCAAGGACTTGGAAAATTTTCCGAGGCAAGGCCAAGGCCAAGGACTTGAGAAATTTTCCGAGGCCAAGGCCAAGGACCAAGGGCTTGCTTCCGAGGCCAAGGCCAAGGACCAAGGACTGATTTTGAAACTGAGGCCTAGCCAAGGACATGTATAAAACAATGCTATCATACCACTTGGCAGGTCCTCATGATTTGCAACACCCCTCCATCATAACCCTTTGCTCTCCCTAACATTTGAATGAAGTGTTTTTATTCAAAGAGTAGAACAGTCAGGGTACGTGTTATTTATACTGAGAAAAAGAAATAAAATCATATGATATACATTTATGAATGAATGTTTTAGTGCAGTAGTTTCTTAATATGAAGTAAATCAACACTCAACAGGCATCACATGGCACGGAACACAAGTTGAGAAATGACTTTGCATAGAAGTCAATCACTGACTGCAGAAAAAGCGGTAATCTCTCAGTGATAATTTTACAGTTTACCG
>NW_017805548.1:3793349-3825164 GCF_001891065.2 Hippocampus comes
GTGCTGGCCGGGGGAGCCGGTCCTCGAGGCCAAGGACCGGCTCGAGGAACACATCACTGCCATTAGGCTTTAAATTGAATCATGCAAATCATATAAATGGGAAAAGATATAGGACATTTTTTCTCGAGTCAGCCGCTTAAAAATGATCATCGGTGGCAGCTTTAGGCCCGATGCTGCGCAGCTCAAAACACAGGTAAAATGTGTTCTCTCGTGGGCGCTTGTTTTCAGTATGACGGAGGAGTCACCTTTTTTATTTCCAGTCCGAGTGAGGGGCAATTCAAATGTGCAGGGGTCTTTTTGGTTGTCTTTTTACACTGGCTCAGTTCTTCTTGCCAGAGCATCCACCTTCGCACCATCGACTCGTCTATGCCAAGATTACGGGCAGCAGCTCGATTTCCTTCTTTAACTGCCAGAGTGATCGCTTTTAGTTTAAAAGCTGCATCATATGCTTTTCGTCTGGTATTCTCCATGTTGATCAGGGTTAGAAGAAAGACTGAAATAAGGAAGTTGTGATTACCGGTAATCATACAATTTCATTGGACCCCTGTGTACTACTCATTCATTTTATTGGTCGACTGTTGCCAGATAACACATTTTTCCCCGCTACGGCGAGAAGAGCGGAAGTTGTGATTAGTCATACAATCTCATTGGACCTCAGTGAACTACTCATTCATTTTATTGGTCCATGTTTTTCCCGCGATGGAAAAAAAATAATTCAAAAGCCGCTGCATATTACACGCCGCAGTGTTGAAAGTGTGGAAAAAAAGTAGCGGCTTGTAATCCGGAATGTACGGTAGATCATTTTGCTTTAAAGTAACAAATTTTCATCAGGCTGGTTGAATATGCAGTTTTTTTGTTTTTTTTTTTTGTGGTGAAAAAATAAACAATAGCCATAACAATTAATTTCTAACAAAACAATAGAGACCCCTCAGTGGTCGCTGCTCGGGCCCTAATATATACTGAAATGATTATATCGTAAATTAAATCCTGAAATGATTAGGAAATGCATGACACGTATTTATAATTTGGCACAGTTGATCCTCCATAATTAACACTATTTTCTGTGTTGTGTCAAATGTGCAAGCCATTTATTTTCACTTTACAGTGACTTAACTATTACTTGGTTCTTTCTCACATCACTCAAGTGGATCATACAGACCTAGTTGGAAATCGACCATATCGTTGTGTCGAATTTCCAGTGTTTCTTGTTTCTATTCAATGTGAGAGGTGGACATTACTGGTGCCTACTGTACATGCGTTTTCAGGGATTATTTGTTTCTTGAGATACGCTGTTTAAGTTCTGTGTCAGTAGCTTGTTCTTTTTATGCTATTCAGATATTTCAAACATTCAAGTTTGAGCTGTACTGGGTAAGAAAATGATCTGGAATAAGCGTGTTGCAGGTCATGTCCAATTTCAATTATTCGATCTTGCTAAAACTAACCTCAAACCTTTGTTGCTTTTATTAGTCGTCCAATCCACCACCTGCCAAGAAGAAGAAAGAGACTGTGGCACCAGCATCCCAGGACGCATCCATAGCAGGCCGTCAAGATGATCCGACTGGGATTCCAAAGAAAAAAACAGAGCAAGAAGTTAATAAATTAGTAGCATCATATGGCGAGATCAACAGTGTGAACTTCATGCCAAACTCTGAGAAAGAGAGCCAAAAGGGTGATGGACAAAAGGTGCTTTTGAATTGTATTTTCTACATTAACAGCTCCTTTCATAAGCTCTTACACTTACTTATTTACACTGTTTGACGTATGACTAGAAAGCTTGGCAAACACTGAGTCAATTGCGCAGAACATTACAAGAGACATTTACACATCTGCAAAAGCAGTCATTTATCAGCGTACTGATAGTTAAATGGTCATACAGTATGTCCTCACTACTATACAAATGAATTACATTATTCACTGGGGTTATGTTTACTACTAGTCCAGCATGTTTTGTTCATCAAGTCACAGGTTATAACATAACCTCTTACTGACATTTTCCTGAGTGCGACTCACACTAAGAGCTTCCAGAAGTTCATGAAACCTTCCATCAGCATTAAATAAATTTCTGATGGCGGCATAATATAGGCCAGAAATACCTTTCTATCCCTTTTATTGCATGTCTCACAAGCTTTTGTTCACTGGATTTCTACACCGGGGTTGTTTTGATCGGGGAAGGGAGAGGGGGGCCTCTCCTCCTACTCCAACACAAGTAGAAACAACGTTTTAACATCTTGCCACGCTCGTGACCGGTGCTTATTAGTTTTTTGGGCTGCTAAATGCCTTTCATGGTTGACAGCTCAACAACTGCCAACAAGTCAGTAGACTCACCGGATGTACGAACTTTCTCGTTCCAATCCCTCCACACCTGCTCCTTTTTGGTTAGTTCCCGGTCACTATTGGATGCTCACTATTTCGTCTCCATCCCAGTCCCACAGACTGATATTGATGATATTGTTCCTCATTGTTTTTATTGCATCATATCATGTTGGGGGAGGAGGTGGTCGGGGGCATGGTCTGGGATTTTATCTTAGGCCGTAGCGCCCAGCCCTAATTGCTGCATAAAGTGGACTGGTATCCAGTGCCATCTGCCCATCAGTCAGTTTTGAGCCTTCAATGTTGTACCCTTGGATCATAGTTTGCTTTATATTGTGAGGCATGAACATCTGTGGAGGTACATCTTATCTCTAGCAGTGGTCAAACAAAACAATGTTTTTTCCTCTTCAAAAATGTTATTTTTTTATTTTGATGTATTGCATCAAACTGAAACGAATTGTTCTACTTTGAAATACATTGAGATACATATTATTGGAGACGTATATATTTGAAGGGAATGTCACTATTACAGTGCTGACAAGTTCATTGAAATGTATGTAAAGTGACAACTAAAAAGTAATTGCATCATACCCTCTCGAACTGAGCTGTGCCATATGGAATCGTAATCCCACTGAGTAGATCCGAATCAAATCGTTCCACTTTCAAATCAAACTATCCTTGAATCATTTTGCACCACATGTATCAAAAAACATATTGAATTGTCCTTAGTGAAGGGATTCACACCACTAATCTCTGTAGTATAAAAAAGGTAATTGATGCAATCACAAAATTAATCTATTTCAGTTCTGTGCTTAAAAAATGTTGAATCCAGTTTGTTTTTATTTCTTGTTGGCAATTAAATTTCAGAAACATTCCTAAAGTTTTATATTTGTGAAAACATGCATTCCACTCAAAAATGCTAATTCCCTTTTTAGATACCAGAGCCACAGCATTCTTCTGTCTGCAGTAACAGGTTTGTGTTATTAAAGGCCATATTACCGCCCACATTAACAATTTTAATCTGACTCTGGCTTCTCTGAATTATTTTCTGTTTACAGTGAGCCTCCTATAAATCCAGACAAGGGTTCTGAAAAGAAATACTCTGGTAAGAAACCAGATTTGTGTTTTTTTTGTTTTTTTTTGTACTATATCTGGTTGTGTCTAGGGCTGAGCGATTTGAACCACATTTTTTTAACAAAATAATCATGCCAGCTATCTTGATATGATACAAGAGTACTATGGTTCAGTGAAAACTAAAATATAATTCAAAAGGATGTGTAACGTGCAGTTCCAGGCTACGTTGACACTGCAGGGCTTGTTGCTCACTTCAGATTTTTTGTTAAATCCCGTCTTTATGGATTCATTCACATGATGAAACCAAATGCGACTTCTAATGTGAACACTTCGCATCCGTGATGTGACGCACACGAGCACGACGGCGAGTGATATGCACCCCCCTCCCCCCAAAAAAAGTCACGTGTCGTGTTTTCGGAAGTCAATATGGTCCATGGTGTAGCATCTCATTTTGCCAGAGTAGCAAGTCGAGAGGAGCTATATATAATTTGTGGATCTGAGGTGATGTCCCTTGATCCTCCTCATTTTATGGAGACGTCTACGAAACCAGAATTACATTTATTCATATGTATATTCATAAGCATGTGAAACTGCCAACTACAAACAGCAGGATACCTTTTTATCAGAAGGCCAATAATGTAGATGTCTTCTACATTCTCAACGGACAGTATTGTTAGACAAACCTCCTCCACTTCTGCCAGGGATCTAAGGTGTACCCAACAGCAAATGTCCCAGAGGTGCAAGAAGCCTCCCCGCCGCCTTCTCTTTTTGTCAAAAAATTGTGTCCATTGTGCCCAGAGTCCAGCTGACGAATTCCATGGTTTGTTTACGACCGGAGGCTAAATCAAGAAAGAATACTGCACCATGCCCCATTTTTGTGACGGACGAACATAGCTGTGGCTGTAAAGAATGTCTGTGTCCATCTTGGCAGAAATCCTAGGACCTGTTGGTTGACACCAAAGTTGAGGGATGTTTTCTTGCTGTTGGCTAGTTTTAACCATGTTGTCGGCCTCTGGGACTTCTGAGGCAGCTGATCGGTGTCAACTGGCTAATTGGTGTGCCGCTTTGGTAATCGCTGAGGTAAAAACCTTGTGGCGTGGTAGGAGTGAGGTAAGGCCATGGACAACTTCCCGATGGCTGATAGTCAACAGTCAACCATTTATGCCTCGAGCATAATTTTTGAAAACATTTTAACCTAACGTTTGTGGACTCTGGGAGGAATCTGATCAACCTTATTAACATGCAAAATATAATAGGCCAGAGCTGATGCATCTTGCTATTCACTACGTTGTCCCACTTCTCTGATTAAGTCTGTCTGTAGCACGGTGTTCTACATTTTAATCAGAACATGCTAGTCTCATGTGGCATGTGTTTTGGCAAATTCGTCAAGAAACTAGCATGAACTGAAGTGATTATTTACAAAAATCGATACAATATTCATTTTATCCTCTCATTTTGTTCTTGTTTCCTTTGGACTTCTCGACTGAAGTGAGTGAGGCTGACATGAACACCTCTGCAAAGGTAAATGCCTACATACAATTGTGAATTCACCAACCATTCACTCATTTTTCACAGAGAGAGGGGGAGAGGGGAGAAATATGTCTTGTGCAACTATCTCTCCTAACTCGGATATGTTAGTCATGTGGAGAAATTGAAATCATGCTTTAATGTAACAATTGGTAAAATTCAGTGCTATGAATAATTTCTTGGTTGCACTGTTCATGTTGACATCATTGTATATTTGTCCACATATCATCAGCTCTGCAAATGTATATCACTCTTGCTTGATCATTCAACCTGGCTTGGGGATTTCCTCTTCATGAAATTAGAGAAATGTTTTCCATCCCATTCCTCACTGCTTATGGGGAATGGGATGGAACAAACAAATATCCAATTAACCACGGTTAATTGGATATTTGTTCAATAGTCTTATTAAAACATTTGTTTGCTTGCTCATTTCATTTTTGGTATCTCTATAAGGGCTTAGTGTTGATCACAGGAATTCCTGATGGTGACTGGTCAGAGAGTGAAGTCATTAAGCTCATCCAGCCTTTTGGAAACCCCACTGACATCATCTCCGCTTCATCACTTGGAAAGGTAACAGTTACCAATGATACCTTTAGCCACTTTGAGCTTGATGAGTAATTACGAGTTCAAATTTTTTTCTCTCTAGTGTATCATAACTGGAGGTTCAGCCGGCACATAATGTAATTTCTTACACACTGCCTTTTTTTTTTTTTTGGTAGCTTTAGATTTTTTTTCCCTCCAAAACTGAGTAAGGATATTTTACATGGGTACAAGTAGAGGAGGGAGGGGGGGTATCGACTTTGATCGGTACCGAGAGATAGAGGTGTCAAATTATCGCGTTAATTGCGACTAATTAATTGCAGCCATATTTAGCGAGTTATGTTTTTAATCGCGTTAATATAACTTTTAATCTCTAATTTTATTGTTTATGTAGGTGGGTTGCCATTTTTTAATATCCCTTTTATGTGTTGGCTTCCTGTGTTCGAGTTATTGAGGGTGGGGAAACAACTGTCAGTCACAGCCTGAAGCGGACATTGATTGGCTGTCATTTTTTTGGACTTGTTTAGCTTAAGCTGATTGGCTCCCATTGGAATTTGGCGGGTTAAGTAAGCAGCGGTGAGAAGAGGAGAGGTGAAAATGGAGGAGCATGTGAGAGTTCTCGGCACAATGAATGGACAATTTATATTCCAAAAACGCCATGACGGCACCAGTGATAAAGGTAGAGTGTTGTGCCCAATTTGCAGAAAGGAGTTTGCTTACTCCCGAAGCAGCTCAAGTTTAGCCTCCTACATCAATGCAAATCACCCAGTCGCGAGTGCAGCCACAGCTAATGTTAGCACCAAAAGCGTGAGCAATAGAGGGAGCCATAGCAAAGCTCTTTGCCAAACTGAACTCGAGGAGAACATCCCGCAAGGCATGAAGTCAGCACAGCAGCTCTGTCCTCTGCAGCCGATTAGAAGTGGTTGATGTTTATTTCACCACTCTATTTTGTCATGATGAACAGTGTTATTTCTGAAGTGCTGACAGCACTGTGCTTTAAGTGCTGTTTTTTCTGTTTTATTTATTATCTGAAGCAAGTTCCGTGTTCTGTCTTGTCCAGGGAAACAAAGACAATGAAAGTATTTATTTAAAAAAATGATGAGATGTATTTCAGCCACAAAAAATACGACGAAGCATCATTCACAGATCTGCCATGAGCCTCTCGCTCGAGCACTTGGGCGCTCCCTTTTTTTTTTTTTTTTAATCTAATTTTTCTCTTTTTGTGAGGGGTTAAGGTCAGGCCATGCAGCACAATCAGCACTTTGGGCAGCTAGACTTTTTAGATAACAGAATGAAGTCTAGTGCATGAGCAAAGAACTTTGCTTATCTGCAAATAACATGGTCTGGATTCACAATGGTACAAACAGTTAGTCCAACTCTGATGATGGATGAAAATAAATTTGTGTTGGATTGTCAGATGAAACATTAATAAAATGTCCTTTTATGTCAGGCTCTTGTGTCTGTACCAAACTTGAAGACTGCTCAAGAGGTGGTCAAAGCTCACATCTCCATTCCTGCAAAGATCAAAGATTGTGACCTGAAGATAGTTGATATCAAAGAGCATGTTGGCATTGACACACCGGTAAGGAATTTTTCTAATTAGTGAAATCAGATCTCCTGCTCTTTGCAGTTGAAGAATCACTTTTATTCACAGAATATATGGTTGATGAATGTTGTCACTGTGGTGCGAAGTTTGTTTTTTTTCCTTTGGGGGCGGTCACCTATGGGTCAAAACTAATGCTGAATGATTATGGCGAATAATGTATTTTTTTTTCCCCCTAGAAAATTGCGATTGCAGTGTTTTTCTGGGACTTTTTCAATGATTTTTTTTTTTGGGAGTAAACAAGCAGTTTATCTTTATGACCGTAAACAATATCAAATCTATTATAGATGATAGGATCTTAAAATTGAGCCAAATGAGTGGATATTAATAGTTTAATTTTCTCTGAAAATTACCGGTTTAAACTTAATACCTGTAAGTGTTCACCTTGACAAAATGATTCTGTCACACAAGTGTGACGTGAAATTATTGCTGTATGTAGACTACACTGTCAATCAGTAAGAACTCAAACGAGCTGAAGCGCAGATTATAACAATAATGCAAACAAATCTGTGACTTTGTAACTTGAACATATCCAACTTTTTATGTTACATGAACCATATCATTGATATGTGAACAAATGTACAGTGATCCCTCACTTAGCGCGGTTAATAGGGACCAGCACTGGCCACGATAAGTGGAAAAAACGTGAAGTAGGGTTTGTGCCCCCCCAGGAATTTTTGTGTACGTGTATGTGAGTAACAGCATGTTTAAAATATATAGACCAGGAGTGCCCAACCTTTGCTGACCGAAGAGCTACCGTTCTGCTTCATGCTCTGACGGTGTAGCCGCCATTTGCCTCAAGCTAGCTCCTGGCCAGCTATCCTCGTGCAGCCGATGTGTTTATAAGACAATTAATCGGTATTGTGGAGGAGGAAACGAAGGGCCAAGTGCTGCTGCTGTGGGACGAGCCCATTCCCCGCTCCCCCACCTTCTCTCTCTCTCGCTTTCGCTCACTCTCCGCCGCGCACGTAGCAAACACAACACTAAGAGACAGTATGCCAGATAATCAACAGTGTGACAAGACACCAGGGAAGGTGCTGAGTGGGGCTACGAAAATGTGCAGCCAGTCAGCGCATTGGAAAAATCCACTGTGCTGTCATTGGTCGATGTTGCGCTGGGAACCAATCATGCGTCTTGAATGAGTGCCTGTTGCATATACAGTACAGGCAAGTACAAAACCTCGGAAACGTTAGGAATACAGTACTTTGGGGAAAAAAAAAAAACGCAATACTTTGAAGCCGCGATAAATGAACCGCGATGTAGGGAGGGATCACTGCACTGCACTTCTTCTAATGTTCCTAGGAGAGTCTCCAGTAGTTCCCAGCGGGAGTGCTCTCCGGCACAAGGACTTCCGAAGATCGGGCTTGGAGAACCCTATTCTCGAGAGGCACCATACATTGTGTGCCTCAAAAGACCCCTGATGATGTTCACAATATATGGACCTAATTTCCCTTGCCCTAACGCAGGTCAACCAGGCCCCTTCTCTGAAGCCAAGTCTGGAGATGGGCCTCTTTGGCAAGTGCCTGGTGGCTGGGCTTTTGTCCATGGGACTTGGCCGGGCATGGAAGGAACCTGAGCTGGTGCGCAAGGCAGAGAAATTGCGACTCAACATAGTTGTATTCACCTCCACACAGCTTGGTCTCTGGTAACAGTCCTCTCAATGGGTTGGACTCTCTTACACGCTGGAATTGGTTATGGTGAGAGCCACAAAGCAAGTGTGGGCATAATTATTGACCTCAGGCTTGGTGCCAGTACGTTGGGGTTCACCCTGGTAGACGAGAGGGTAGCGTCCCCACACCTTTGGGTGAGAGAACGCGTCCTGACTGTTGTTCGTGCTTATGTACCAAACAGTAGCTCAGAGTACCCGCCATTGTTGGAGTCCTTAGGGGGTGTGCTGGACAGTGCTCCGCCTGGGAACGGCCTCATTCTAATGACAGTTAGACCTGGAAGAGTGTGACTGGAAGAAACCACCTGTCCGATCAGAACCCGAGTGGTGTTTCTGTTACTGGACTGTGCTCATCAGGGATTGTCCATAACGAACACCATGTTCAAACAGAAGGGTGACCTTATGTGTACTTGGTACCAGAACACCCTATGTAGCTGTTCGATGATTGACTTTGTGGTTGTGTCATTGGATTTTCGACCACATGTTTTGGACACTCGGGTGTAGAAAGGAGCAGAGTTGTCACCTGATTACCACGGCATGCTGTGTTGGCTCCAATGTCATGGGAGTGTACTGCTCCAACCTGCCAGACCAAAGGGTATTGTGAGTGTTTGCTGCGGCCATCTGGCAGAATCCCCTGTCAGAAAGAGTTTCAACTCCTGCCTTTGGCATAATTTCTGGGGGAGGTGGGGACATTACTTGGATAGACGAGGTTGCTGTTGTCATTTCAATTCCCAAGCTTTGAAACGCAATGCATTGTGGGGTTTATGACAAGCAAGAAGTACAGTACAGTATGTGCTCACATATCTGCCAGTGTCAGCCACAGGCTCAGGAACCTATGCCGCCGTTAATAAACGGTTAACTTTCCCTCAATTGTCTCACACACACTCACACACTCGAAACACAGTTACATTCTGAACTATTCCTTCATTGCTTGTGTTCATGAAGTAACAGTCCACCTTTCCAAACTAGGGCTGGATGGTGAATCGAAATTTAAATTGTGATTTCAATTTTGGCTTCTCTTGGTCCTTAAAACGTTATAATAGAAGAAAAACATTGAATGTGCAGTGGGGGGGGATGTGTTTACAAGTTCCCGACGTAAAAGTACCCTGAATGCAAGTTATTTTAAGAGTGCAGGAACAGCCAGTGTTTGTTTTTAAGATGCTATTATTGTTGAATGTTCGAAACCTAATTTATTTTCTCATTGTCCTTTCATCTCACATTTCAAGTTAATTTTTCAAGGAATCCAGAAATTTTCCTTTGCTCACGGTTCAAGGATACAAATATCCAAAGGCTTTTTGTTGATTTACCAGCATACATTTCCACATGGCATCAAATACAATCCCCCAAATCCCAGGTTAGCTCAGTAAGTCCCAAGACTTGTGAAAATACCACAAGATTAACTAAATATTAAGAAATATGTTTTATGCTTATTCAAGGCTTCAACATATGCATAGATGCAATGCATCAAAGCTGTGGATGGAGTTGAATGAAAATGTTAGAGACCTGGTGTCAAAGTTGAGGCCCATGGGCCTGATCTGGCCCGCCACATCATTTTATGTGGTCCGCGAAAGCAAATCAAGCATGTTAACTTTCATGATACTTGCTAAAGTCGGAAATAAAATTTCAAATTGTTTTATGTAATCCGTAATAATGTTTAAACAAGCAATTATTCTTGACCTCTGATTGCAAAAGTAGTTATCCATCAATTTGTTCGCTGTGGATATAATAGGTGGAGGTGGTTATACATATATATGGTTTCACAAAATACACAGTCATAATGGCAGAGAAAAAGATCTCGGATAACGCAACAGGGTTTTTTTTCGTTGTATGGGGGGCAGGAAAGTGGGAATGGTGTTAATGCATGAAGATTTTTTTCACATTAGGGGGTATTTTCGCCCATGTAGGTTGCGTTGTACAGGAGTTTCACTGTATATATTAAAACGTCTTTTTGCACTTGACCAAAAGAATGGTGTTCACGAATAAAGTGTTCAATGTGCAGGGATTAATGGACATGAGGCTATGATCATAGTTTTCAGTAGGTGAGTTTTAGTCGTTGAATAAATATAAAAGTTTTGACCAAGATGGCACCGACTAGAGCAGCCGCTTCGGTGATGCGCTCCTGAGTATTGTTTTTATTTTTGTCATTTTCGTTTGTTTTTGGCAACCCTAAGCAACTTACGTAACCCATGTGCTGCAGTCGATGTAAATAAGTTTATATAACGCAACATACAATTTTACAAAAATTGTAAAAGTATTATTCCTGAATATTTATTTTACTTTCAACCACTCGACATGTTCAGTGGCATCAGTGCTAAACATACACATATAGTTCTTATTTTTTTACTATGTATTTTTGCCCTCTATGGACAATTAAAGCGGTATTGTGCTATGACCAAAACATAAATATAAATCTATATAAATAAAACATGAATTGGAATATTTCATATCACACAATTTTTATGCTTTGTCTTTGATTTAAAGATGACAATACGCAAAAATCTACAAAAATTGTAGAAATTGTAACACATGGGGTAAATTACTCAAGTGAAGAATTGCAAAGCATGAGGGAGTCTCCTCTGACTTTTTTCGCCAACAGACACAAACCCAGAAGTTTTTTCTGATATAATAGCTGGAGGGGAAACTGCATTTTCGCAGCTTAGAGATGCAGTCGGAGGAGAAGGGGGAAATGAGCCAACTCCATCAGCGTGAATGTCAAACTCCTCTCCCATTGATCCATCTTGCTCATCTATGTTCTCTGCCAAACAAAATGGATGAAGGACCAACAAAACCTTTGCATGTTCCGCCCTACTTCACCAAAACCTGGCTTGGCCTACAGGCGTCCGTCTCCACTGAGCAGACTGCGACACGGAACTTTCAGGGAAATCAAAATGTGGTGGAATATGCTTCTATATCAACGAGAAATGGTGCACTGATGTCACTGAGCTATTTCTAAGGTGTAAGCCATTCTATACTCACTATGTGAGTTAACATCTTTCATACTTGCATGTGTTTACATGCCACCGCAAGCTCATCATCTTTGGGTGATTTTAATAGAGCACAACTTCCCATGACCTTCCCAGATATAAGCAGCACATTGATTGTTTCTTCACAGAAGAGGGTAATTAAAGACTCATACCAATCTGTTGCCCATGCAGTGCTGGGCTTGTCTGAGCACTGTTAATAGACGTAAACCCAACATATGGGCACAGATTCAAATGTGCAAAACCAGCTGTCAAGATTGTGAAGAAGTGTACCGATGAAGCAAAGCTGGCACTATAAGAATGCTTGGACTGCACTGACTAGGTTGTCTTTGAAACTTCAACTGGCAGCCTGGATCAATACACCGACACTGTAACATCATACATCAGTTTCTGTGAGGATGTGTGTGCACCAACAAAGACCTTAAGCAATAACAAGCCATGGTTCACCGCCAAACTCAGGCAACTTAGAAAAGCAAAAGAGACAGCCTTTAGAAGTGGAGAGATTGCATTGTACAAACACGACCACAACCAGTTGACAAAGGAAATTCACGTCGCAAAGAGAAGCTATGCAGAGCGGCTGAAAAAACAGTTTGTGTGGAATGGCCTGAAAGCATTACAAACTACCCGAGACCACCCTCCCAAAGAGTGAACGCTAAGGAGCTGGCTGACAATCTAAACATATTTTTCTGCAGATTTGAAAAGGTAACCTCCACCTCCCATGCCTGCCCACCCCTACCAGAAATTACCTCATTCACACCCCAGACCCCATTCCCTGCCCTGGTGATCCACAAACAGAATGTGCGGTGGCTCCTCAAGCAGCAGAAGATCAAGAAGGCTGCAGGGCTGGATGGCGTGTCTTCCTCCTGCCTCAAAGTATGCGCTGACTATCTGGTTCTAGTCTTGACACAGATTTTCAACAATTCGCTGGAGTTGTGTGAGGTCCCATCCTGCTTCAAACAGCCCACCATCATCCTAGTCCCCAAGAAAACCCCAACATCCAAACTCAATGACTGTCGTCTTGTCGCTCTGACATCTGTGATCATGAAGTCCTTCAAGCGCCTTGTGCTGGACCACCTAAAAAACATCACCAGACCCCTGCTGGGCCCCCTGCAGTTCGTCTACTGGGCAAACAGGTCATTGGATGACGCAGTCAATTTGGGGCTGCACTACATCCTGCAGCACCTCCCTGATGGACAGAACACAACAGGTGAGGCTCAGGAGGACAACATCAACCCGCACCATCAGCACCGGGGTCCCCCAAGGATGCGCCCTCTTTCCGTTGCTTTTCTCCCTCCTCACGAAATACTGCATCTCAACGCACCTCGCCGTCAAACTCATAAAAGTTCACAGATGACACCACAGTCATCGGCCTCATCAAAGACTGTGACCAGTCTGCATACCAACAAGTGGAACAGCTGAGCACTGCGGCACAGCCAGCACAACCTGGAGCTGAACATGCTCGAAACTTGTGGAGGTGATCGTGGACAGGAAACAACTTTCATCACAGCTGTCCTTCAAAGTATCCCAACTACCCTGTGTCAAATGTTAAGACCTTCAAAAACCTGGGAATCACAGTTTCTCCTATCTAACAAAGGCCCAGCAGCGGATGTACTTCCTGAGGCTGCTGAGGAAGCATGGCTGCCACAGGAGCTGCTGAGACAGTTCTACACAGTAGTCATAAAAGCAGTCCTGTTTTTCTCCATTACAGTCTGGTTTGGTGCCACCACAAAATAGGACAAACTCCGGCTTCCAGCACTAGATCCTTTGAAGCACTCAAGGACTTTCTGTGCTATTGCACACCTAAAGTTGTACTACAATTACCGCTACTAGTCACTTTAAAACGGTGCAACGATTATCTGCACCAACTGCACAAGTGTCATAGTATTGTAAGTACCGCACCACTGAAAAATTCCTTGTTTGTTTTACATGCTTGGCCAAAAACGATGATTCTGATCTTGAGATCAATGTAATCCATTGAAAAATCGTGATTTCACTTTCAATCAAAATCTTGATTATCTTTTCCATAATCGTCCGGCCCTGGTCCTTGAGTTCACTACCAAAATTTAGACTTGAGATCTATTGTAATGCTGTATTTTCTGTTTCTAAGTTGATTATTAATATTGTTACTGAACTAATATTTTTGCATAGGTGGCCCTCTACAATCTACTGATGCAGTCGTTGGACCCATTGGTAAGTTATTTCCACCACTAAATTTCACAGCAGTATTGACTGTATTATCCAACAGGAGAATTGCACTATAAAGTCTTCGGCACAAGTATACAGAAGTAAATGTCCCTCCATCTTAAGTTCTGGGTTAGCGGTCCTGTTTTTTTTTTTTAATGTTATGAATGGCTGGCAACCTGTTCAGGATATACCGCGCCTACTTCCCAAAGACAGATGGGACAGGCTCCAGCATGTCGTGAGGATAAGCGGTTCGGATGGTGGATGGATGGATGGATGGATAAATGTTACATCAAAACTCAATTTTGTTCTTTATTTTGGAGTGTAATTCTACTTTTCTGCCAGTATGCGTTGGCACGGTCTTGTATATCCATCCGTCCATTTTCTGATCAACTTTATTCTCACAAGGGTCGTGGGGCGTGCTGGAGCCTATCCCAGCTGTCTTTGGGCAGTAGATGGGATACATCTTGAACTGGATGGCAGCCAATGGCAGTGCACACATAGACAAACAAACATAGGCACTCAGAATCACACCTGATGACAATTTATCGTGTTCCATTAACCTGCCATGCATGTTTTGGGAATGTGGGAGGAAACTGGAGTACCTGGAGAAAATCCATGCAGGCACATGCAAACTCCACACAGGAAGGCCACCGTACCGCCAGTCTTGTGTATAATGCCATGTTAATTTGAAAGAAGAAGAGCAAGCAGAAAGTTTGCCACTGAAATGAAAAATAAGTTTATAAATGTTTTCATACTGGAGTAACATAAGTGTGAGAAATCCTTAGAAGACGTTATCATGTGGGTCAGGTTAAAGCAGCTTTTGTAGCCAAGGCGACACAGACTTTCAAAGTAAATTCATAATAATGGACTTCCTCTTAGATTTAGCATATGGCTCCAAGTGACTTTTGGTAGATCTTGCCCTGTTACACATACCACCAAATTTTCATTGATCTAGGTGAAAAGAACACCTACTTTGTTAAAAATTTCTTGGTGGCGCAAGTGAGACATTTAAAAAACAAAAAAAACCAAATCTACAATAAACAAGTAAATTACCGTAAATTCCGGGCTACAGACCGCACCCGATTAAGAGCCGCATGCTCAGATTTATGAAGAAAAATCAATTTTGTAATTATATGCGCCGCACCATATTATAAACCGCTGGCCAATGAGTAGGCGGGGGTTTGCTTCTGCGTCCCTGCCGCCTGGAGTGCCTCCGGTTGAGGCAGCGGACGCGGTCCCCCGCTGAACCCCCGCAGAAAAAAAAAACGCAACAATTTCTTGAGGTTAAAATAATCTCCATATTTTTATGAGCATGATAAATGCATTTGCACAACGAAATTACGCTGAAACACATAAGAGGCCAGACAAAGAGAGATCTTGATGCGCATTTGCGTTATTACGAGGAGAAATACTGCAGCCCGCTAGGCTTTAAATAGAATAATGCAAATCATATAAATGGGAAAAGATATATGAAATTATTTCTCTAGTCAGCCGCTTAAAAATGATCATCGGTGGCAGCTTTAGGCCCGATGCTGCGCAGCTCAAAACAGGTAAAATGTGTTCTCTCATGGTCGCTTGTTTTCAGTAGGACGGAGTAGTCACCTTTTTTATTTCCAGTCCGAGTGAGGGGCAAACCAAATGTGCAGGGGTGTTTTTGGTTGTCTTTTTACACTGGCTCAGTTCTTCTTGCCGGAGCCTCCACCTTCGCACCATCGACTCGTCTATGCCAAGATTACGGGCAGCAGCTCGATTTCCTTCTTTAACTGCCAGAGTGATCGCTTTTAGTTTAAAAGCTGCATCATATGCTTTTCGTCTGGTATTCTCCATGTTGATCAGGGTTAGAAGAAAGACTGAAATAAGGAAGTTGTGATTACCGGTAATCATACAATTTCATTGCACCCCTGTGTACTACTCATTCATTTTATTGGTCGACTGTTGCCAGGTAACACCTTTTTCCCCGCTACGGCGAGAAGAGCGGAATTTGTGATTAGTCATACAATCTCATTGGACCTCAGTGAACTACTCATTCATTTTATTGGTCCATGTTTTTCCCGCGATGGAAAAAAAAAATTAAAAAGCCGCTTCATAATACACACCGCAGTGTTGAAAGTGTGGAAAAAAAGTAGCGGCTTGTAATCCAGAATTTACGGTAATTGGATGTGTTGGAATTTTTGAAGATTTATTCTTAGGTCATATCGCCTAGCCTTTAATGTGGGTGCTGTATTGCATGTATGTTGTTTCCATTACATACTACCGTTTAATAGCATTATATCAGAAAGTTTTTAACATTGGATCTCATGTTGCAGGTATTTGGGTCATTGTTATTACTACATTAGCTGAGTAAAACAGATTTTTGTTCTAAATCACCCTTGATGTGGGTGTAACCTGTTTCTTGTGTCGTTTGTGTTAACTGGTGTGAGTATTATGCTGCAGACTGTAAACTGTATCACTAGCTGAGTGACAAATTTCCCTTTGGGGACCAGAAAAACATGCATGGGCTGCCCGGTGGGCGACTGGTTACTGCATCGGGCTCACAGTGCAGAGCTGCAGGGTTTGGTTCCGGCTCCAGCCTTCTGTGTGGAGTTTGCTTGTTCTCCCTGTGCATGCGTGGGTTTTCTCTGGGTACACCAGTTTCCTCCCACATTCCATAAACATGCACAGCAGGTGAGTGGAACACTCGAAATTGTCCCTCGGTTTGAGTGTGAGTGCGGATGGTTGTTCGTCTGTGTGCCCTGTGATTGGTTGGCCACCAGTTCAGGGTGTCCCCCGCCTACTGCCCAAAGACAGCTGGGATAGGGTCCAGCATGCCCCGCGACCCTTGTGAGGATAAGCAGTTCAGAAAATGGACGTATGGATGGATGGATCGATGAATGAAAACTGCACAATAATTTAGTAAGCAAACCTTTTTCTGCGTCATTTAGGAGAGTTCATCTCCAGTTAGTTGGAGCAGCCTCTTGGTGATAAATAATGTTCCTGACACCCCCACTGGGGCCCGTGAAGTTAAGCAACTGGTTCGGCGTTTTGGGACTGTGGTCAAAACTCTGGAACTTAACAATATGGTAAGGAATTCAACCATGCCTGTGCGAAACCAACAAATGCACTCTTCTATCATTCTGTTGTTATCCAGTGTTAAAAATGTTTCACATACCACAGTCAGTCATGGCTCAAGACTTCCAGATGCTGTTAATCAAGTCACCAACTGTGGTGTGTGTGTGTGTGTGTGTGTGTGTGTGTGTGTGTGTGTGTGTGTGTGTGTGTGTGTGTGTGTGTGTATTAGAAAGAGACAGAGACAGAGACACAGAGCGCCTCTCTCCCTACATCGTTTTATTCCTGCAAAATAATCCACATTTTTAGTAAATGTAACTAATATTTTTACATGTTTTTTTTTCTGTAAATATTAACAGATTTCAGTTTGACTTTTGGGGTATCCTGAAAACAATGCAGGTACATGAACTTTTATTTTCTTCTTGCTAAGGTTATTTGTGAAATGGCAACTTCAGCCATGGCCCTCTCCGTCTACAAACGCTTCCAGAGGTTTCCATGCATTATACAAAACAACCCACTGTTTTTTTCACACAAGCCTGACCCCAAAGCCAGCACGCCGACTCAAGTATTATCTTCAAACCCACATTCACCTGAGGTATGCTTGATTTTTAGTTGTCAAATAAATTTAGGCTTTCAACAATTGTGGGGAAAAAATATTTTTACATGTATTTCATCTGATGTTTTAGGCTATTCATGCAATTACTGAAGACGGCATTACAGATACAGCTGACCAGGACAAGAAAGCATTTGAAGAAAATGTTTCTGTTGATATGGAAATAGGGCCAGATGGATTAATGGGCCCTCAAAAGGTTGCCACTGCAGATGAATCGTTGGAAGAAAAGGGAAGCCTTGTCACTCACGAGCCCAGGAATGTACAGTCTGAATCTGCACTTCAACCACACACAAAGACTGACAAAGAGAACGTATCAAGTAGTAATGCAGTCTTGAAGTCTGACGAGAAGGATGCATCAGCTAATGAGACTATTTTGCTGACAACTGAAAATGTAGCTGAGTTAGAAAAAAATAAGACCGTTGGTCACTGTACTTCTACAGATGTTTCCAGTACAGAGTTTTCCAAGGTAAAAGATAAATATGATGTTTCTCATGTTTTAAGCTGTTTCATGAATAGTCCACATTTATTATTTTTCTGAGTTTTTGATCATGCAATCCTTTTGTTTTCTCAAGGATATCCCAGAGACACAGAATGGAGCAAGAACTAACCAACATCCAAATAAAATGGCAGGTTCTGCAAATGAAGATCTCCTGGAGACAATGGGGGAAAAGACGCATTGTCAAATAAAAGAGACAGATCAACAAAAAGTAATTGATGGAAGAAAATTGACCTTGAAGAACCATGCGGAGGGTGGTTTAAAGACAAAAGAGAGGGAGAGAATTACAAAAGAAGCAAAACAGGAGAAGGAACCAAAGGAGAGCGAGAGAAAGATTAGGAGGGTCCAGGAGAAATTGCAAAGGGCCAAGAGGGACAGTGAGCAGGAGGACAGAACCAAAAGAGAGGTGAGGGCAATGGAGAGGAAAGAAGAACTTGTTCAGTCCTCAGAACTGAGTTCATCTTGTAGGTTTGAGACATGTAAGAGGAACTCAAATGTGGATCAACAAAGAATCTCTAACAAATCAGATGCTGAACTGCCCAAAATGGTGAGGTGCATTTATCAAAAAGTATGTAGATCTAACAGTTATTGTGACTGTTGTTATCAATTGTATTCTTTCGTACAATTAGGATGAGGGTGAAGATTTTGAATCATTTCCGTTGAGCATGGGTGACTTTGTGACTGTGGATGAAGTTGGGGATGTGACTGCCTTGACTGACTTCCCACATACACCTTCTCCTGCTCCTCCAGAGAAAATTGCAGAGCAAGAGCAGTCACTAACCTTTGTCCCACTGGACACTCATGAGGTGAAACATTCATATGATTTTCAAATCTTGTTGAGGTGTTTGAGAATGTGTTTAAATTCGTCTTTTACTTTTTGCCACTTCAAGGTCACACCTTTGGATGAAATGAAAGGAGTGATTGCTCAATCTATGAAGTCTGATGTTCCCAAAACAAATTGTCAGCTTCAGCCCATGACATCTGAAGATCCCATTGTAGATGTTGGACATCAGCCTCCAACTTCAGCTCGGACCTCTGACAGTGTATCATCAGATGTGATTGGCATGCTGAGCTGCAAAATTGTAACCCCATCCGCACAAACTCGGCAAGAATTGTGTCCCGTCAACCAAAAAGTGGTGGCAACTTTTCAACCAGAAAAAAATGAGACAGGTAGAATATTTCTTTCAAGAAAATGTACCCTTAAGCATTTTTCTTAACCCTCATATTAATGTTGCTGCTTTTTTTTCTGTCTTTGTCAATTTATAGAGACTATAGCCTCTGTTCCCACAGAATGTATGGTCATAGTTGAGACTCTTCCAACATCTATTTCAATAAGCACAGCCGTAATCGATGCTATAACATCAGATCCACACACTATTGAGGTGAAAATGACTTCTGGAAAAAATACCACAGGTAATGCTACTGAAGAAAAGCAAAAAGCAACACCCCTGGTTAACAGCCCTTTAAATGATGGGCAGACCTTAACGGAAAGAACACAGGAAATGGAAAAGGTGCAAATGAAAGAGGACACCTGGATAAGCCTTCCATCTGATGAGCCAGGTAAAGTTTCTTTGATTTAGTCACTCGATCTTGTCAAACTTTTCCATGCTCCTGCAAATATTTGACAGCAGATTAAATGTTGATAAACTTTGGATATTGTCCATTTATTTTGTGGTTCACTGATTTTTTTACGAGAGCAGAAAAAAAACTTCCGTCGGTGCAGGCTTTATCTCCCACACTTGGATTTTGCCTTGATTACAATTCCTCTATTTGTACAAATGTGTGTGTATAGTTGTATGAGTGTGTGGTTTTCTAATAAAGGACAACAAGTACAAATAAGCAAGTACCGTATTTTCCGCACTAAAAGACGCACTGGATTATGAGACGCACCTTCAATGAATGGCTATTTTGTAATTTTTTTTTCATACATTGGACGCTTCACATTATAAGGCGCAATCTACAATGCGTCCACGAGATGGTGCTACGCCCCTTCCATTCAACTCGAGAGGCGTCTGTTCAACTTGATAGGCGTTCATGACCACCTCTGTAAAAATGTAAATTAACTATTACTGTACTTAAATGAAACTATGAAAATTGAAAATAATGCATCAAAAGAAAATCAAGCGAGGAAAAAACAAAATTAATTCTATATCCCCCCCTACAGAATTTATTTTGTGATTTCCTTGCTTGAATTTCTTCGTGGTTTCATTGAAGTAATAATTAATTTACGTTTTTCGGAGGCGGCCATGAACGCCTCTCGAGTGGAACGGAAGGAGGCACGGAGACAGACAAAGACGTACAGTACCTGTATTTGTTGAGACTGTGAAAACCATTAATAAAGTCTGCGTTTAAAAAAATAAAACCCCAGCTCTCCTTTTTTCAACAAATACAGGTGAGTCTTTGTCCGTCTCCGTGCCTTCTCTTATTCCGTTCAACTTGAGAGGCGTTCATGACCGCCTCCGAAAAACGCATTGGCATTTCCTTGATCATTGCGCCACGACTACTACGATCAGATATGTCAGTAGTAGTTATTTATTCTTTTGTTGTGTATTCACAAATGATGAAATCACAATATAAAGTCTGTAGGGGTGGCTATAGAATTTATTTTGTGATATCCTCGCTTGCTTTTCAGTTTTGATGCATTATTTTCAATTTTCGTAGTTTCAGTGAAGTAATCATTAGTTTCCGTTTTTTCGGAGGCGGTCTTGAACTCCTCTCGAGTCAAACGGAAGAAGGCACTTAGACAGACAAAGACATACCTGTATTTGTTGAGACTGTTTTAAAAAATTAACACCACAGCTCTCCTTTTTTCGGAGCCGCAACAAAAGCTTATTTAATAAAGCAACGACGCAGTTCACTGAACCAACAGCAAGTTATAACATTGGAAGCATGTCTCCAGGAAGGAGCCATCTTGGAGTCGATGTATTACCGTAATGACCATACAAAAGACGCACCGGATTTTAAGGTGCTCAGTGAGCTTTTAAGAAAATTGAAGACTTTTTGGTGCGCCCTATAGTGCGGAAAATACGGTACATATAAAAAGGATCAGGGTCGTGGTGGCCACTGGGAGTTTCCCGAGCGCTCAGTGCATTTTTGGGCTGGTCGACAGCACCACAGTACATCCCTGTAGAGCAGTGATTCCCAACCTTTACTGAGCAAAGGCACATATTTTAAGTTTGAAAAATGGCACAGTACACCACCAAACAAAATTGTCACAAAAAGAGGATACATTTGTCAATTTCATACTCTGTGCCATCTAATAGATCATTTATTCGTTCTTTCTGTCACTATAGGTTGCTGGCATAGACCGACAAAGATACATTATTTGTTATTAATAAATTATTTTCTCACCAATTAAGTGAAATTTGATCATTTCCAGCGGCACACCATTGGAGCTCTCACGACACACTTATGCGCCTCGGCACACTGGTCGGGAATCACTGCTGGAGAGGATATGTGACAATAATAACGTACTGTACTCTATTCAACTGTATTTATAGAATACAACCATTGCTGTATACAAAGTGCTGTACGTGGAGCAAAAATAATTCATACAACAAACAATAAAACAATACATTAGTAACGAAGACAGTAGAAATCACATCTCACGCTGAGTCAAAAGCTAAAGAGTAAAAAGTAGTTTTAAAGATGGGCAGCAGTGAAAGTGAAATTGATCGGACTCTTTGCATGCAGTGTACACCAACTCAAAAATATATAATATTAATCACGCACACACAATTTTCTTTTTTGTCCCATTTCCCCCTTCAACCCTCATGGATGACATGGGACCAGTCCACGATCGACTGTTTGGGCACTCCTGACTGAAAAGATCACTAAGAATAATTGTAATCATAGCTCACAGCTTCTTCAGTTTGTTTTTATCTGTAGTAATTCAAACAGTTACTATCAGGATGATGATATAATACTTTTTATCTCATAAAATAAAAACAGAATATTTTTAAATACTGTGAAACAATTGGAGACAAAACATCATAACTTGTAAACCATTTTGAATAAATACAGTAGTCAACCAAAGTCCTACGGCACCAAAATAATGATTGTTTTCAGCTGTTGGGCAGTATGAAATCTTGAATATTTAACATTTGACATCCCAACCACCTACATTGGAGGATAGAAGCCCAGTTATTTGATTACCGGTATGCAATGATCCCTCTAATTTTTTTTTGTGTCTGAGCAAACACACAAACACCCCGAGCGGTCCCATGGACCACTGTGAGCAACATGCGCCATGCAAATTGTGGTCACGCAGTATCATATACAATACAATACATCCTGATTTATATAGCGCTTTCGCAACAGCTGCAGCTGTAACAAAGCACTTTACAAAACAGTTAACATCAAGTAAATAATAAACACAACACATAACATAAAAACAGAGAGTCGTGCAATCTTAACCACTTTTCCCTCATACGCTTTGTTGTTTGAAGCAGTTCTAGATGAAAGAGGACATATGCATTCAAGTTGCATGTTTTAATTAAAACAATAAAATGATGGCAATAGTTTCTATCAAATGCCTTCTTTATTAAGTGTGTTTGTTCGCTTTCAGTGAAAAACTCAAAAGTCATGTAACCAGAAGTGTAGCATATTAACATAGCTGTTTTAACAATGGTTTGTATAAATTATGGCAAAGCATGAACTGCCATAAACTGCAATGTGACAGTGTCCTCTGTATGTCCACTTCATGCTTGGAGTAAAACTGAGTTATTGCCTGCACGATATCCTGAGCAGTGCATGTTGTCAGCTGGACTATTCCACCAAACACAGTTTAATGATTGAAACTATTTTTCTCTCTGTATTTAATGTACAAGACGAGCATTTTATGCACCGTTATGTCTGTGCTCTCATCTACTATAAGCGTGTGCCAAGGTGCATCTTTAACACTGCACATCGTCTCATCCTGTACTATTGCATTGATTGAATCCACAAATTCAAAAGCATAGTTTTTACTTCGCCAACTGTCTGGTATACTCACATACTTTGCCATGTGGTCGTGAATTTGTTGTACCGACAGCATTGATGCATTCATTTTGATGGCTCGTACAACATTGTCGATGAGGATTTTGACTTGCTCCGGGTTGGATTTGTTTACGGTGGACAGCTCGTTCCTCTTCTCTCGGTCTTTCTCTTCTCGTGGTCTTTGGCGCTCTCTGCCAATAACGTACCGATCCCCATTTCCATCTTGCATCTTTGTACAATTTTGACTGCATTCAAATTACTTTTGTGCTGAATGTGACGCTTGAGGTGGTACAGTTTCCATTCGCTCCACACTTTTCCCTCCGAAAACTCGCTTGCTACTTTAGCTTCGCAACACGTTTTACAGAGTAGACCTTTCCGCAGTGAACAACGTCATGACGTAAATGCGTGAGCGAACGCGTCAAATAACAACCTGGAACAGCCAATTACATGTTGCATAATAGAGAATAAATTATGCATTTATTTTATTTTCAATACTGGTTGGATTTTTACTTTGTGCGCAGCTCAGATATTTTGTGCGCAGACACGCAGGGGGCAGTGCGCATTTGCTCACAAACCATGCTTAGAGGGAACAGTGCCGGTATGCATTGTAATATAAGTTGTGCGATGGGCCGTCCATTCATTTCCATTGTCTGAAACTCAGTGCATAACAACATATTTCTCGTATAGGATGCAGTTGGTTGAAGATTTGGTCATTTTGGTGAAAACTTGTTTCTGTTCTGTTCTCTTATGTTCACATAGGAAGAGGCAATATTTCTGACATCCCAGTAATCACTGATGAAAAGAGTAAGGAGAAGCCACTAACAGAAACTCCCATGACCACAGACACCGTCCATTTTGATCCTAGCATGCCAGTTGGTAAGACTCCTCTTGGAATGTTGGAATGTACTATGAACTTTCAGTGACTGAGTTAAATTGTATGGATTTCTACAAAGATGAGTTAATATACATGACAACCACGAGGGATTTGATTAAGATAATATAATCATCGTTCCATTGTTAAAAAAAAGTCATTTTCTACTGATTTGAATATTGTAGTGTTTTTTTTGTTTTGTTTTGTTTTTAAGAATGTAGTTTTGGATCATTTGTCATTGATTTATTTCCCTTAACCAACAATTATGGTTTAATTTCAAGATTTAAGAAGTATAAAAATCTGACCAAACAATGTTGAACATCTGTCAGATATTTTTCAAAATCTTAAACAACAAAATAACACTTTCCTCTTTTTCTACCATTCACATCAACTGGCATCAAATGGAGTTTCATGTAAAATTGTTTTGTCAATATTCACTCCCTTCCCATCTCTCTGTATTACATTTAGGTATGGAGTTCTTGGTCCCAAAAACAGGCTTCTTCTGCAAAGTATGTAATCGTTTTTTCAGTGGAAGCAAAGACACTCAGATCACCCACTGCAAAAGTCTCAAGCACTTTGAGAATCTGCAGGTATGAAAGCACACCTATTATCAAAATTTAAAGTGTATCACCATCATCTGCTCCATCGTGCAATTTCCAAACCATACAAGGATGGAACTAGTAACAATACTCTCCACCGCACTTCTCTAGAAACTGCTCAAGGCATTGGTTTTCATGCCAAATTTGTTGAGCTTTCTAAAGCCCATATCGCAATGAGATGTGAAGGTTTGCAAGTGTGTAGCAAATGTGTTTTTTGTCAAGGTATGTTCAATGTTGCACACAGTTGCAGAGACGTTCACTAGATATTGCCAAACAGATTTAATTGTTGAAAGAAATTTTTCTTGTTGTGTGCCTCCAGTGCAGTTTTTGTTCATGATGCAATCATGATGAAATGGTTGCACCTGCTTTATGTAGAGAAGGGCTGGGTTGCCTTTCACTTACTACCACTTTAAATGCCCCTCCCCTACCCCCTTCTCTGAGGAAAAAGTTTAAACTTGATATGGGTAGGAGTGCTATCTAAATTATGGCAATACTCGATTACGCCATTGGGCATTTTTCGAGCAAAATACACCTTTAAAACAAGTCAAAAATTAACATTGCCATGTCACAGTGATTACATGAACTGCTCAAAAAAGAGCAAGATTGCATTGCACAGGGTATGTCATTATTTTGATGAATCGGGTTAACCCTTTTTTCAGGGGATCAGATACCATTGGTATTTTCACTATTGTTTTTACACACAGCCCAGAAGAATAAATGAAAATTAATTTTCGTTGGTCTGTTGCTTGAATGCAGAAAAGTCGATGTGTAAATGAAAGTTGAGCAAATATAAGTTGCTTCAAAGACAATTGGAATTCTCAAGAATTCAACCACAGGTAAATCAACGCATCAAAAATTGATAGTTTGTTCCATTCACTGGGGACTTGATTAACAATAAAGAAATAAAATAATTGGGGATGTACCAATACTCACTTATGTTAAACATTGTATATCTTATAAAGCCATGATGACTTACTACATTCTCTTGTTCATTCTTTTGCAGAAATACTTGGAGACAAGAAAACCAAAAAGTCACTAGTTTTGGAAACTGCTCTTGAGTGACTTCCTCTTCGTTTCATTTGAGCTACCCCCTCTTTGGCGTGCTTGGAAAACAATGACACTGCAAAGGACTTTCCACAGTCCACAGCGTCTGTCGACATTTCGTGTTTCGCTCGACAGATCACAGGTGTCAACACATCTTGTGAGTTTCCCATTTCTATTGGGCAACTTAATTAACTTGGAATTACGACAAAAACAAAAAGGCAGATGTAATTTAACATGTAATTTTCAACCAATGTAACTTTTTTCAGGAAATTATTCTCTCTTGTGCAAACAACAGTTGTGTTTAGTTTAAAATTGGCAAGCTCAGATTTTACTCTTTTGCAGAACAGATGATCTGGCTTTGAAGGAAAATGAGCGCTGTCGCGGAATTCAAAAGTCCTTACAGCCCTGCATGTTTTGTGTTGACTCTGTGAAGACCTGTAGCAAAATTCAAGTGAATTATAGTTTAGTTGAAGGACATATCCGTTCCTTGGTTTCATTTTGTTCTACTGTCTTGTGCTGATTGAAATGTGTGCTGATTTCTGATGAAGGAACAAGATGAAACTGTACCGTGAAAAGAGGGCTGCAAGAAATAGCACAAACTGCACTCTTTTTTTTTCTGTTTTTTTTTTTTTTTTCAACATATTGTATTGATGTCCCTTGCACCCTTATGTACCTTGCATTAAAGAACTTGGGATGACAGTTTGCTGGTCTTGGGTTTATTGCAGTACTTCAGCTTAATTTGTTTGAGGAACAGTATTTTTTTAAATTATTATTCTGAGTAGTCCTTTCCAAATACAGTCATACCTCGGTTTTCGACCATAATCCGTTTCAGAACGCTGTTCGAAAACCGATTTGTTCAAAAACTGAAACCACGCTCTTTAAAAAAAAAAAAAATCATTTAACACGTCTGCTCACAATGCAACGCTACACGAGGAAGCGTCACTTCCTCGTCTACCCGAGGAAGCATCACTTCCTCGTGTAAGGAAGGCGAGAGGAGTCAAGTGGCGCATTCAAGTGCGCTCAGTTTGTTCGAGAACCGATTTTTGGCCATAATCCGAGAAATAAAGAACTCAAAATTTTGGGTCGAAAACCGATTTGGTCGAGAACAGCGATGTTCGAAAACCGAGGTTTGACTGTATATTCAAAATAAACGTTTTGTAGTTTTGTATATTACCAGCTGCTTTTTTTAGGCTGCACTATACCAGTGGTTGGCAGTGAGTTTCGGACCTGCGCCTTCACTTGGTATTAAGTGTCCTAATCCACCTCTTAATAACCCCATCACATCACAGAATAATGTCAAAACAAACAAAAAAAATGCTACATAACACTGGCTATACTCACACTTGCAGAGGGTATAACTGTTAATAAAACCAACTTTGTACATTCACGGACGATTATCAAGAATCTCCCTCCCGAATACACACCCCTCACGCATCGTATGCTTATCCGATTTATAGCCACATCAAAATGACGACAGTGAGTGGCATAAAATCATGTCTTTGAGGATACCATTATAACTAAAGCAAAACACACACACACATTTACCTTTATCTTTCAATACATCACCTCAACCACTCCAAACCTTGACACTATAATCAAGTAGTTTCAATAAATAAATCACATTGCACTCACCACAGATGCTCATGCTAATCTGTCTGGCTTTGTACCATCGTTTCCGCACGAAAAGGCGCACCTAAAAGCCTTCCATTTTCTTGGAAGCTCACAGCGCACCTTAAAATCCGATGTGCCTTGTGTATGAATATTACGGTAATGTGTCGACCCCAAAATGGCTCCTTGCTCGAGACATGCTTACAACGCAGTGTTCAAACTTAAGGCGATCGGGTTACGAAGTTGAACACGGAAATAGAGCAGCGGCAAGAGAGTGAAATGTTAATGAGTCAATGTTATAACTTGCTGTTGGGGAAGTGAACTGTGTCACTGCTTTATTAAATAAGTTTTACTGATATTTGATCGTTCTGTAGACACGCCACTCAACAGCTAAGCTAGTTTTGCTGGTATCGTTTGTTCAAAGCTTCTTTGACCTGTGAAGTGAGTTGCGTCGGCGTTGATTGGTTGAACCACGTGCATTCGCGCTCACGCACGCACGCACAGCAGAGAGCAGCGGACTATGGGGACTGCTGAGGCGCGCTTCACTCGAGTGGCGGCATTTCCTTGACATAGCTCCATCTTGTGGATGCATTGTAGATTGCGTCTTATAGCGCGGTGCATTCAATATATGAAAAAAAGGACAAAATAGGCTGTTCATTGAAGGTGCGCCTCATAATCCAGCGCGCCTTTTAGTGCGGAAAATAGGGTAGGCTAACTGTTCTGCTCATACAATAGTTACTCAAAGTGTCTCCCCCACAAAAACGTTTCCGGCTTGAAACAATATTGGTCATGGAGTTGTTGATAACAAGAACCAATGTCTCCAACTTGCTAGAACAGATTTGGTAATGGTCTATATGCCAGGAAGACACTATTGAGGTGGGTTATGAATGGATCCCATTAAGAATACGTAATGATCGGTGTGATGGTGGCCACTTCACTGCTACTGTCAAAAGGAAATCTCAAGGAATATTGGAGGAGTTGCTGAAGGAACAAGACAACCATGATTTTAATGAAAATGCAACAGAAGATATAGAAATGTGTCAGGTTCATCAATTTGACACTTAAACATAAACACAAGGAGGAGACAGGAGACTCAATTCTGGTACCAGGAGGGAACGAGGAGAAGCGTTGGTTTCAGTTCTCTGCACGTCACCCTAGCGATCTCCCCCCTCACCCCCTCATTTATTGGGAAATCTACTACATAGGTGTGTCCAACCTAAAGGGTGGGGCTGTTGAAGACACACCGAACTTGTTTGACTATGTGTGTGAATGTGAGTGTAAATTACGTACATGTGTGCAATTGTTACAAAAACATCACGTTGCAGCTGGTGTTGATGGCTCCATCCACTGTCTAACCTTGCTCCTGTTTAGTCTGAATACTTATCTTCTTCGGGACAAATAAAGGATATCTTATCTTATCTCTTCCCAACCACGTCCTCGAAAAGGTGGTTGCGTCCCTAAACTGCCACACAGTGCACTAAGCATTCTTGATTATAAATGTGAGTATATAATGATTAAAAGCATTATATCTTTATTAAAAGCATCAGCGTTCTTCATTGCAGGCATAATCAATTAATGATTGCAGGCATAAGCGTTCTTCATTGCAAGCATAATCAATTTATCATTAATAATATGCAAATGTATGATAACTAAAAACAATCAACCTAACAAAATGTCAACAGATGTTGTAAGGACAGCAACTCAAGTGTTTGGCAGTGGTGTACCCATCATGTGCAGAAGTCCCTCCAGATAAATGTTTAAAAAAATGCCAAAATCAGGACAGGCTGTGTTGCTGCCTCTCACTCACAATGCTTATGCAAAGCAAAGCTCTATTCAGCTAGGCTGAGATTGTACTGTTGGTCAAGATTAGTTTGCCAAGTCAGCCCAAACAAGACATATTCCAGGATCTTCTGAGTAAACAAGTGTTTTTCAATACAGTGAAACTCCTATACAACGAAATCATGTTTGCAGCAAGAAATTTTTCACAACAGGGGGTTTTTCACTGTAGCAAATTTGATCTCAGATGTAAGCACACACACACCCACACACACAAATGTATGTGTACACGCACACACAAACGTATGTGTACTCTATTTTTATTCCAATAGTGCATAAGTATGAGCACACACTTATTTGATACTGTTAGAGGAATCTATGAGCAAAATTGTATCATGTTTAAAGTTTCATTTAATTTGGGCACATCTAAACGTTTGGGTGCATATCCAGCACCCCCAACTGCCTGTACACAAAGGTGCCGGCCACCTGGCCGGAGGACGGTTGAAGTCCACAATTAGCACGTCAATGCAGGTGGGCGACCACAGGGGAGAGGGCGAAGCTCGGTCACAAAAGGGGAACGAATAATTCGGGAACCGCGGTTGAACAACAAAAGAAGAGTTGAGAACACCCGTCGCGCCCAGGTGACATTGCCCAGGCGCAAAGTCTGCAACATGTTAATTCGATGTAGACCAGACAGAAAAGGCGCCAACGTACTGGTGGTTCAAGTTGAAAAAACAGGTAACCAATCACTACCGAGGGGCCGGACCGGGGGTGCGGCATGCAAATATCGGGGGCAGTGGTTTTCTTCTATTTTGCATATGTTACAATAAAATGTCGAACTCGTGGAGGGCGGAACTCTGAGTGTGTGATCATCGGAGCAACTACCGTCGTTCGCTCTCAGAGATCCGCTCCCGCCGATATTGAAGACAATTTTCCTGTGTGCCGAGTCATTTCTTTAACTTTGTCCGAGAAAATCTCTGACAGATACTTCATATTGTCAGTGTAGAAAGAAAAAAAGGGAAAGAAATTGCGAAATTTACGATCAGCATTCACTTTAACTTACATCAATTTCTTGGATGATGTCTTTTATTTTGCTTGCTCCGTCTTTCATTTTGATCACTTTGACCCTCTCTTCCAGCATCAGAGCTCTTCTTGTCTTAGCTGCTTGACATCCAAATGTCTGTTTTGTCGCCATTTTAGCAATGCAACGTCCATCCTCGTCTGAATCTAACAAATACTTCCTGGCATGTAATGAACTTTTAAGCCAGCCACGGGAGGCTTCGTGTTCCTCGATGGCCACTGCGGTCAAGGTCGATGGCCATAGTTAGCTCTCGAAGGCTAAAAACCTTACGCTAATGAGCGCTCCAGTTAGCGTAAGGTTTTTAGCCTTCGAGAGTTAACTATGGCCATCGAGGACTACGAAGCGTCCCGTAGGTGTTTTTAGCATGATAACAAGTAAAGCGTTCGAGGAAATGTTCGTTTATTTGAATGTCTGTCGAGCCATAAGCAATTTACTCTGAGCAGCTAATCGGATGCTACGGATCTAGCTTCAGTATCTACACACATAGACAGTGAGGCCCCTCTTGGCCAATCGGAGGCCAGGATGATGCTTGGTAAGCCAATGGCAGAGCAGCTATGAGTATGTTGAGTCCAGGAAACTCGCAGCTGTGACCCAAAATAAACATCGTTCACTATGTAAACCAGTGTGGTGGTTGCTGTTGCCTTTTTTCGAACGAAGCAGTAGAGGTCGCTGTTGGATAAGACTTCGTTGTAGTGAATGTCTTCGCGAGGCTGGAGCAGACAAAATGATTTCGTATAACGCAACAGGGGGTTTTTCGTCGTATTAAGGGGGGGGGGGCGTCGTATGGGGGGCAGGAGAATGGGAATTATGTTAATGCATGAACATTTTTTCACATAAGGGGGTATTTTCGCCCATGTAGGTTTCGTTCTAGAGGAGTTTCACTGTCGTCACAAACCCCAAAAGTCTTTCATCCACCAGCAGCTTCTCATCATGGCGATGTGTGGTAAAAAGCTAAATGCTTATTTAACATGTCATACTAGCCTCAGGGCCCCTGGGATCACTTGGTGGTCAGTAAGGAAGGAGAAGTCAAGAAAGCATTTCGAGGTACTTAAAGGTGAAAGCGTTTTATTAGCAAGGAACTTTTTTATTTTTAAATAGACTGAAATAACCTGAACGTGCACATTGCCGAAAAGCTATTAAAAAGTGCTGTACAATAAACAGTGCCTGTCTGGGGACACTTTCACTGAAAGAGGACAGTACCGAAATTAAATAACCTGGAAAGTGCTGTAAATGTAACACGTGGGGACACCTTTCTTTTAAGAGGAAGAAAAAAAAGAGAAACACTTATCAACTTGTGTGGAAACGTGTTTAGGCTGAATAGACTGAACCTGGCTGAACTTGAGCAAACTGTATGACATGCAGTGGCGGACCCTGAGGGCCAGCAAGGCCTTCTCTGCTGGCCAAAACATTCTCAGAAAAGTAAATAAATTTACTTTTCAGATTAACATAAATTTGTTATTTTATTTTCATAAATATGTTAACAAAATTATTCTCTGTATTCTTTATGTCATATTATTTCCACTTAGTTGAGTGGCTTTCAATGTTATTTTAAATAAAGCCACTCGAAAAATAACTTATTTATTATGGTAGAGTTTTTAACCAATCATATTTCATCTAGCTTGTGTTGCCAGGATAATTAAACTTGCTCGGGGCCTTCAGATTAAACAGAGCAGGCCCCTGTGCGCTGTAAATGAACGGGCACCGTCAGGTTTCAATAGCCAATCAGATCACGAGTCTGAGACTCGTGATCTGTATCCTGTATCCTGACTTGTTCTCGTCTGCCTACTAGGGCTAGCTAGAGGGCCTTACGTCGAGACTGG
>NW_017805548.1:3825732-3829298 GCF_001891065.2 Hippocampus comes
TACATTGGTGAGTCAATGAATTTTATTTTACATTTCTTCTTGTCATTTTATTTCGTTAGTATTAAATTCATGGTAACGAAATAAAATGACAAACGTGTATCAAATAAATCTGCTCACCTGCAATTTATAATGGCGCATTGTAGTCACCTTCGTGCACGAAAGTTCGTTCAATCTCAGCTGTTAGTCAGTTATTAGTTCGTCAGTTATGTCAGTTATTTGCTGTTGTATCGTCGATTTTCAAAATGCAAATGATCTGTTTACTTTATTTTCAAAGAACAGTTTGTTTTGTTATTGTTTGGTTGGTGTCTTATATGAAACTGCGACATTGCGCAATTTATTGGACAGACTTGTTTAAGATCACACAGCGTAATTTGGGTGGCATTTTATTTGGTATTTTTAAATCATCTTTTTATTTTTGACTATCTGTAAATGTAGTTTCCTGCTCTTAATTGTGAATGCATACTTGATGGTTTTAAATGCTCCTGAAATTAAGTGCTGCTTGACGAGCCTATACAGTATTGTGTTCATAATATGTGACGTCACTGAAGGCCTAAGGTTGAAATGCACGGCCCGCCACTGATGACATGCATATTGTGTCAAGTGCTGTTACAGCTGTAACAAACGTCTAGGGACATTTTTACTCCAATAAAGATGACTATAATTCAACACTCGTGTGAACCCAAATGAAAAGATTACAAAAATGGGGGGAAAAGTACAAAACGGTTCTCTTCCCTCAACTCCTCCATGCATTGTGCATGCATACAACTGAACCAGACATGAGGCAACAGCCTTCTCACCCCGTGACCTGTTTGGCCGGCACCCGTGGCTTCCAATCAGCTTGATATTTGGCTCAACCACAGATCAATCTGACACACAGAAGACCAGAGGCGATTGCTCTCAGACTGCAAGGGAAGCTGAGCTTCCCCTAAAATGTCAAAAAATAAGTGATCAAATATATGTGTGTGCATACAATTGTGTGTACATGTCATTGACTAAATATGCGCTACAACGCGACTCTCTAATAATTTATTCCCGCAGCTTCACTGTGCTTTAAACTGTGTGGACGCTGAGTGTCTACAGCGCGGACGCTGGGCGTCTGGAGAGTTCAGTGTACATTGTTCCAATGCATTGAAATGAGACGAGTCATTGGATAAATGCTGGTTTTGTCCCGCCCATCGGACGCTCAGCATCTCTGGGAGTCTATGGACAGTGGGCGTTTATTGGCTGGCCCGGACGCTCAGCTTTTCTGTACGATGATTGGATGATCTGTCCGAGGTTGAATCTCTTTTTGATTGACAGCAAAATGAGCCAATCACCGATCTTTTGGTGTAGGCATCCATGGGAGCATTTTTCAATTCTCATTCTGTTCTGAGTTGAACTGGAGACTTCTAATAACCTTAGCGACACTCTCTTTGTTGGAAACGACTAGCGACAGATTAATACAGGGGTGTCAAACTCATTTCACATTGTGGGCCACAAATGGCCTCGGTAGATGTAAAGTGGGCCGGACCATTAAAATTGTACCATACTCTGCTCTAAATAACCAAAATAATGTATTTCCTTTGTTATGGTCTAAAGAAGCTCAAGAACATAAGATAAAATAAGATTCGGAAAATGTTGAAATTTAATAAACAGATCTTTTACTGAACATTTCATGAAGCTCCTTGGATTTCCTTCGACAAATGTGCAATTTACTTTTATCATTCACATGTATGTATTGCAACTGATCCCACTGATTGTACAAAGGCACAGAACTTTAAAAAGTAATTGGTATTGAAAAATATAGGAATGCACTTTTAAGATTAAACGAGATTCATAAAGAAAGGAATTTTTCAAACCATTTACACGTGCATATAAAATCTAAATGTAATCCGTGCCTACACCTTACAAACTAAAGAGAGTGCTATTAAATGTGGAAAGACTTAAGTATTCACATGTCCTTGGTAGCGTCTGCTGTGTTGGGTCTGTCTCAGTGACAGACTGAGGCTGCTGTTGTTGTTGTTGTTGTTGTTGAGTCACCCTCGGCGCCTCAGGATAATCCTGAGCGCTATACTCGCGCATGGGAGGCTCCTAAATTCTCCGAAGGAGTTGCCAAGTTGTCGACGGTGCCGGTCCACCAGGAACGCCGGGCAGCGAAACCAAAGATGTTCGGCCGACTCTTCTTCCTCGCCACATAACCGGCATCGGTCGTCGTCACACATGCCCAACAGATGTTGCCATCGTCGGAGAGAGGGGTGATGGCCGGACCTGAACCGGATCAAGTCGACGAGGTCTTTCCTCGACAGTGAGGCCTCTTCGGAGGGGTTGGGTTTTTGGAATGAGAGGGAGGTAAGACGGGGGTGGAGGGATGGGCGAGGGATGCAGCTTCTGCGAATGATGGCGCGCCTCGTGGAAGTGTCTGGTTTGGTTGGGGAAGGGAGGAGCCGAGTTTGACCGCGCCATGGGAGGCGCCTCCCCCGCTGCTGTTGTCTTCTTCTTTGATCAAAACAGTGTTGGCTTTTACTCTCATCAAAACAGGGTCCCCCTAGCGGATACTCCATGAATTGCACCTTATTAAAAATATTAATTCCATGTCTTTTATGCATTTTTCACTTTTAATCTGTCCTGCGGGCCTGATCAAACCTCCTTGCGGGCCGGTTCCGGCCCGTGGGCCGTATGTTTGACACCACTGGATTAATATTTTATTTCTGGTGTGTTTTATTGTCGTTGCTTGTGTTCGCAGACTGATTTATGTCACCACAGTTAAGACCCTGGAAAAGACGCCTTGTTGGTATGACAGGGTCACAGATCATTTTCTTGAAAAGGAACGGAGAGTAGAATTCACGTATAAATAAACGGACACATTTTATGATGTAGGCCGAAATTGAGCTTCCCCTCCTTGACAGACCAGGATCCGCCACTGCAGCAAACATATGCAAAGTGAGCTCCGAGAAAGAACGAGGTCTAGCAACTATCATTAGAGCACTGTCAAAAATCTAGCACAAGATTATTATTATTGACTGCCATCCTGGCGACAGAATCCTTGTTCGCAATATAACTGAGAGAGCTGGACCAGTGAAGCTGAGGTCATACTCGGGGGCAACCTGTTTGTCGTGAAAGAACAAGTCGATGGCAGCCCAATTTACAAAGTGTATCCCAAGGCGTGGAGGGGAGGGGAGGGGGGTGATAAGATACATGTACTTTATCCAGTGGCGGGCCGTGCATTTCAACCTTAGGCCTTCAGTGACGTCACATACATGAACGCAATATTGTATAGGCTCGTCAAGCAGCACTTAATTTCAGCAGCATTTAAAACCATCAAGTATGCATTCACAATTAAGAGTAGGAAAATAAATTTACAGATAGTCAAAAATAAAAAGATGATTTAAAAATACGAAATAAAATGCCACCCAAATTACGCTGTGTGATCTTAAACAAGTCTGTCCAATACATTGCGCAATGTCGCAGTTTCATGTAAGACACCAACCAAACAATAACAAAACAAACTATTCTTTGAAAATAAACAGATCATTTGCATTTTGAAAATCGGCGATACAACAGCAAATAACTGACATAACTGAAAATGT
>NW_017805548.1:3831644-3832191 GCF_001891065.2 Hippocampus comes
AGAGAATAATTTTGTTTACATATTTATGAAAATAAAATAACATAAATTATAAAATAACATAAAATACATAAAAGTAAATGTACTTTTCTGAGAATGTTTAGGCCAGCAGAGAAGGCCTTGCTGGCCCTGAGGGTCCGCCACTGACTTTATCGCAACCTCCTTCACATTTTAGTGACTTACCGGTCGACTTACCTGATCAGCTGAAGAGACCATCACAACAGAGGAGAAAACAAAAGGACAATAACAAGGGACCTGAAGAATTCACATTTGAAAGAGCAGCGGGCGGCCCAGTGGTTTCCGTGTCGGGTTCGGTCCCGGCTCAGGCCTTCCTGTGTGGAGTTTGCATGTTCTCCCCGGGCCTGCATGGGTTTTCTCCGGGTACTCCAGTTTCCTCCCCATTCCAAAAATATGCATGGCAGGTGAATGGAACACTCGAAATTGTCCTTATATGTGAGTGTGAGCGGCGCGGATGGTTGTTCGTCTCTGTGTGCCCTGCGATGGCTGGCAACCAGTTCAGGGTATCCCCCGACTCATGCCCGAAGACGGC
>NW_017805548.1:3832492-3908956 GCF_001891065.2 Hippocampus comes
TTCATTAGCAATTAAAGAGACATTTGTGCATGTCAATAAGGCATCTAGCAAAGGTAATTGGGATCAGTTAAAAGGTCATTTTATTAACAAACTGATTGTTTAACTTTGATTATTTATGATACAATGGTTTGTAATCTGCAGAGATTCAGTCAAAAATTCAAGATATTTTTTTCAATATCTGCCTTATTTTCTTATAATTGATGGAGAACAAAATGTCTTGTTTGTGTTTGACCTTAATTCTTTTCCTGTTTGTTTAAACCACAAACCTTTTCCACAGTCCAACATTGCCTACAGTGGCTACTAATAATGAATGTGCATGCTGTCTTACAATATGAGCAATTTATCAACAAAAGTGGAACACGGAAATTCACATTTCAAACCACAGTATCCTGTACTAACTTGGAATATTCACATTTCATAATAAACAACAAAAAGAGGGAATCAGCATGTGTGCATTCCTCCCCCTTTGAGAATTAACTTGCCTTACTCAAACAATTAGCAATGTTTTCCAACCACAGGAAAATTCAGTCAGTCAGTCCGAGAGCTAAAATAAAAATAAAAAACCCTGACTTGTGGGTCCTGCGTGTTCAATTGATTGAGGACATTTTTTTTTTTTTTTTTTAATAACAGCCTGTTGCCATTTTGTACCTGTCAGCACAATAGAGTTAATCAGTAGCCTTCTCAGAATCTTGCTGCAAATTACACATAAATCTCATATGTGGTATCCTCACCACCTGTCAACTTCTGCACACCGGCACGCAGAGGCTGGTGGGTTCAAGGCTGAGTAATTGCTGAGTTACAATCAGTCACTCCGTTAGATAGGATGGCACAGTGGGAGACAGAGGAAGTTGAGGCGGTGGATGAAAAAAAAAGCCTTGCTGGTCCGTCTGAGCAGTTCCATCTTGTCGATCTGGTCAGAGCAGGTCAAACTGGTCTAGCTCAACCCTGATTACGGAAAAACACAAATGTTAAAGAAATCATTTCATCGAATCCGGACAGAAAGTGTAGTCCTTTTACAGATGAGTTGGTCAAAATCTCACAATAACCTAATGAAATAGTGGTGCTGTTGTCAGGCTTGATGTCTTTGCAAAGTTCATGAGTATTCGTGCATGTTTAGACCCTAAAAAGTAGTAGTGTTTTCTTGTCATGCGTGTTGCCACAGCAACAGCTTTTCGTGAAAAGTCATAAACCTCATGTTCTAACACCTAGAGCCTAAACAGTTATTTTAGACTTTTTTGAAGGTATTGGGCTCTTGGACATGTCTCCAACTTTTGGTAGATCTTGGTGACCCGTTCAATTTAAAGTGAACTGTTTCATAAAAAATTTGTAACGAGCGCAACTCAGCCATGTTTTTTTTTAACTGCAAAATGAACCAATAAAATAAAGATTAATTGGCCAAATGTGTGCCAAGTTTCATGTTTTCACAAATGTTAATACAGTCAAACATCGGTTTTCGACCATAGTGCGTTCCAGAAGGCTGTTCGAAAACCGAATTGTTCGAAAACCTAAACCATGTTTCGCATTAGAATCAATGTAGAAAATTTTAATCCGTTCCAAATCTAGAAAACAACTTTTTAAAAAGCATTTTTTCAACTATTTTACACCATAAATTGTATACACGTGTAATAAGAGAGCAGGTAACAACAAACTACAAACATTTTGTATGTTTTATTTTTACCAATTTTAACATAAACATTGACATTGTAACATAAAAATTGAACATCTCTGTCTCTCTCTCTCTCTCTCTCTCTCTCTCTCTCTCTCTCTCTCTCTCTCTCTCTCTCTCTCTCTCTCTCTCTCTCTCTCTCTCTCTCTCTCTCTCTCTCTCTCTCTCTCTCTCTCTCTCTCTCTCTCTCTCTCTCTCTCTCTCTCTCTCTCTCTCTCTCTCTCTCTCTCTCTCTCTCTCTCTCTCTCTCTCTCTCTCTCTCTCTCTCTCATCGTGACAATTGTAGATTGCATTCTTTTACACCTTGAATTTATCAACCCTAAAGTAATGGCTGTAACTATGGACGCTCCGTCTGCAATCCTACTATCCGGTACGAGGTAACATCCCACCATCCATTTTCTGAACCGCTTTATCCACACAAGTCCAGTCTCGTCCATATTAAACGTTTGCTGGGGAAGACATTCCTCGGCCTTGATGAGATTTTCAAACTCAACTTTAAACTTTTCGGCAGCTTCTTTGTCTGAACTGGCTGCCTCCCCATGACGAACTCACCAACATCACCTCAACATTGAATTCCTCCACCTGCACACTGGATCCCATCCCATCTTCCTTCGTCAAGCACTGCTTTCCTACCATCTCTCACCTCACGAACATTGTCAACTCTTTCCTCGACTTTTCCTATGTCCCCTCACTCAAACTGGCTGCTGTAACCCCCATCATCAAAACACCCGGACTCAACCCTGACATCGTGAGCAACTTTCGACCCATCTCCAACTTCCCCTTTCTGTCCAAAGTCATAGAACGTGTTGTCACATCCCAAATTAAAGCCGACCTAGACAATCGCCAACTCTTCGAACAATTTCAATCTGGATTCCGCACACAACACAGCACTGAGACCGCCCTCCTCAAAATCACCAATGACATCCTCCTCTCCTCGGACTCCGGCCTACTCTCCATCCTCATCCTCCTTGACCTAACAGCTGCCTTCGACACCATCAACCACTCCATCCTACTCTCTCTGCTGCAATCCTTAAACATCACCGACAAAGCTTCTTGCTGCAACACCTGGCTTCACTCATATCTCACAGACAAGAAACAATTCATACACATCAACAACTGCTCTTCCTACACTGCCCCACTGTCCCAAGGTGTCCCTCAGGGTCCTGTGCTTGGTACTCTTCTCTTCATTCTCTACCTTCTAACCCTCGGCCAAATCATTCGTCATCATGGTCTCCAGTTCCACTGCTTCGCTGATGACATCCAATTATACATCTCCACCAAATCGTTCACCCAACAACCCACTCCACCCTGTCTAACTGTCTTTCTGATATCAAATCCTGGATGCAAACAAACTTACTCATTCTTAATTGCACTAAATCTCAACTGCTAATAATCGGTCCTAGGTCCTTCACCTAAACAGCCTCCAACTTTAACCTCACCATCGACAACTCCACCCTGTTCGCCTCCTCTTACTGTCGCAACCTTTGTGTCCTTTTTGATAATAATCTCTCTTTCGACCAACACATCACCCAAATCACCAAAACTCTCTCCGTGCCTTCTCTTCTTCCTTCACTCGAGAGGCGTTCATGACCGCCTCGGAAAAACGTAAATTAACAATTCCTTCATTGAAACTACGAAAATGTAAAATAATGCATCAAAACAGAAAATCAAGTGAGGAAATCACAAAATAAATTCTATAGCCCCCCTACAGAATTTATTTTGTGATTTCCTCATTTGTGAATACACTACACAACAAAGGAATAAATAACAAACACATCTGAGACAGTCCAGTCTCCTACAATTTACTGACATCTGATCGTTCTGTTGCAGCTACGCTCAAGGAAATGCCAAAATAAATTCTGTCGGGGGGCTATAGACTTTATTTCGTGATTTTCTGTTTTGATGGATTACTGTATTTTCAATTTTCGTAGTTTCATTGAAGTAATCGTGAATTTACGTTTTTTTTTGGAGGCAGTCATGAACGCCTCTCGAGTCAAATGAAGGTCTGTAGCTCCACCTAGTGGATGCATTGTAGATTGCGCCTTATAGTCTAGTGCAGTGGTGTCAAACCTACGGCCCGCGGGCCGTAACCGGCCCCCGAGGATGATTGATTAGGCCCGCAGGATAATTAAACGTGGGGAAGAAAATACATAAAAGACACGGAATGAATATTTTTAATAACATGCAAGTCATGGATTATCCGGTAGGGGGCAGGCTGTTTTCTCTTTAGTTTGTTATGTGCAGGCAGGGATTACATTTAGATTTTATATGCACACGTGTAGATGGTTCCAAAATTCCTTTCTTTATAAATCTCGTTTCATCTTTAAATGCATGACTATATTTTTCAAAACCAATTACTTAACGTTTTGTGCCTTTGTACAATCAGTGGGATCAGTTGCAATGCATATATGTGAATGATCAAAGTAAATTGCACATTTGTCAAAGGAAATCCAAGGTTTTTCGTGAAATGTTTTATAAAAGATATGTTCATGAAATGTCAACATTTTCCAAATGTTTTTGCGCTTCACAAAACCGAAATAAAGGAAAGAGATGATATTTTGTATATTTTTTGGCAGAGGATGGTATCATTTTAATGGTCCGGCCCACTTGACATCTGCCGAGGCCGTATGCGGCCCACAATGTCAAATGAGTTTGACACCCCTGGTCTGCGTGCAATATATGAAAAAAATTAAAAAATAGCCCATTCATTGAAGGTGCGCCTAATAATCCAGTGCGCCTTTTAGTGCAGAAAATATGGTACTTTGAAATAGAAGTAAGTAGCAATATGAAATATATTACATTTTGAAAGTAACTTGCCCAACACTGTTGCCAAGTTTCAATAACAAAGAAACAGAAAACAAGACCAATAACACATTTAAACAAACATTGCAAGCATGCAATAAACTAAAATACATTAATCTAACTTGACAATAACCAACCTGATGATAAATGCAAATTATGTCAAAATCTTTATTGCTGGTATCATATTCATGCCATTTGGAATCTAAATTGTAAGTACTTGTAAAATTGGAAATATTACATACGTATATGCAACATTTTTTCAAGACAACAAAAATGTGGGCAGTTTAGTTCACAACTTATAGTTTTCCACTCATCTACATCATGGTTTTGCAGCATTCGAGAAATAAACATGCTGAGTTGCACTACATGAGCAGTGTGTACATGTGACAAACATGCATACATGGCACATTTTGGAGGAAGCAGACAATACTTAGGCAAACCTCACACCAGAAAACAAGCAAATGGAATTAAATAAAAGGAACTTACAGGAAATCTGTCGGGAGTAGAAGGAAAAAAGGTAGCAGTCAATCAATGTCAGGATTTCAGAAGTGGTAATACAATATAATTATTCTACTCACTTTGGTGCTTGTATTCCTCCTGCTACCCCTGCTGCATTTTCTCCAGCTGCTGAGGAGGCCTTTCGAATTAGCTGGTACTGCATTTCAGCAGCAGCGGCGCTTGAGTAGGACAATGATTTACCAAGAGGTGGATGGTGTGGTGAGTGGGAAGGGTGGTGTGTGGAAGATGATGTCAAGCCCAAAGGGGTATCTGTGGAGCATGCGCGGTGTGGGTAGGGACGGTGGGGCAGGTATGGAGCAATAAAACGAGAAGGGTGGGAGGTAGAGGAGGAATGGTGGTGGCGATGATTATGAGAATGATGATGATTATGGTGGTGATGATGGGAGTGGTGGTGGTGCTGATGGTGTGGTGGATGCTGAGCAGAAGAAGCAGGTGGCACAGAAGTTTGGCAGAAGGGCGATGGGCGATTGCTTCGCTGTGATTCCACCAACAGAGTCTCCCTTTCAGGAGGAGAGGAGCATGTAGAAGAGGCGGAACGATGGAGGAGGAGGTGGTGGTGCTTGGGAAACTCAGAATGCATTTCAGCATCTCTCTGTTTTGAAGGATGGGAAGAGGACATGTAGCCACCTGCCGCTGGAGAGCAGGGTCTCCCAGATGAAATCTCAGGAATTTTTGATCCTGCTGACACTGCTTTGTCAAAACCATCATCTCCAGCCATTAAGCTGTCATACGAAAGGCTTCCGTTATGAGCTGGGTGGGTAGGTGGAGGAGTCTGATTTGCCAAGCTCTTGAAGCTGCTTGAGGTAGTGGTTGTTTCAGAGATCTGGGCAGCACATGCTGAGGTCTGCATGGAACCAGAGGATTGTGAAGCAACTCCTGACAGGACTACAGGGTCAGAAAATGAGGTGTAGGAATGTAGAGAGTAGCCAGGGATGCCTCCTCCTTCTCCACTCTCTTTTCTCTCCCCTCCAGCTACTCTCCCCGCTCTGTCAGAAGAAGTGTCTCCCCGGTCCAGGCTAGGTTGTGAACGGAAACCAGGTTGATGCCTGGAATGAACAAGTGAGGAGGTCGAGGAGGACGAATCCTTACTACTGGCATCTCTTTCTGCTCGACTTAACTGAAGGACAAAAAAAGAGAAAGAGCAGCATGGTGAAGAATCCAATTCCATGATAGTTTTAAATAATAGAACGAGACTTTGGTTGTTCATTTAAAGAAACGTTCTACTGAAGAACGAAAACAAAAACATTTAGCATAGCTTGAAGATTATGAGTGTATAAGTTAAAAAAACAACGTTGGTTTTCATGGTTATCCCTAGATGTTAAAGCCTGCCACTGAACTCTCCCCATCACAAGATAAGAAAATCTGTTTTTTTTAATGTTGACAAATCGCTAACTCAAATTTCCAGTCACTATTTCCATAAATTACTGTAAAACATGAGCAAAAAAGTATATGATGTTGAATACTCCAAAAGAAGACAAAACGATTCATCATTATGCCTTAAGAAACACAACAGTTGTGGTCACAGAACACTTACTCCTTCAAGCAGTGCAACATTGAGGCATGCGACGCACTTAGGCAGCCTGTTAACGATCGTAGCCCACGCGTACCGTTTTAAAATGATTCTCTCGGCCCTCCAGATTCCCATTCTTTGCCCGTCCCCTCGGTGAATTGTTCAAAACAAACTCTGAATGAGAATAATGATAACGATAAAAGATATCGCGCAACAACTCTGATCACAAGCTGCAACTGCAGACTGCTGAGCGCGAACAACTTCCGGTGACGCAAGTCACTGTAGGTTAAAGATTACCTGCTTTAATTTATTTTATTTTTTAAATACTTTTTGTGAAAGTGAGACTGATATAATGATTAGGGTGCAGTGTGCATTAACACAAAAAATATATTACTAACATGCACAGAGAATTTTTTTTCTTCCCCTCTACACCCCTTGGATCGACTTAAGACCAGTCCTTGATCTACTGGTTGATCGCGATCGACGTAATGGGCACCCCTGCGTGAAACCATATAATTGGTACAATCAATGTGGAGGGTCATATTGTTTCTCAGGGTTGAACATGGAACAGTAAAGTCTCTCCCAGCATTTTACAGCTAGTGACAAAACGACCATGGCCACAGCAAGACTCGAACACAGATTGTTGGATTAAATGTGCAGAGTGCTAACCACAGAGATGAAAGTGGACTTTCCTGAAAATTCCGGGGAAAAAAAAAAAATTATATATATATATAATTGCAATGCTGCACAAAATATGATGTTCCTGAGGTTCCGAGACAATATACAATTTTCTTTGTCATGTAAACCACACGGGACATTTACCCTTGACTGGCCTCAATGTATATTATGGAATCTCTCCCCAAAAGAGAATAAAGCTATGTACAATATATTCGCGTTTGATGTCTTTTGTTGTCTATTTCAGATTACATTCCAACAGAGCCGAGTAATCTTCCCCATCTGCAACCAGTCCGTGAGTGAGACCCGCGGGGAATGCTCTTTCTATACATATGTGACATGTTTGAATCCCTGGAAAATACATTGAAATACGGCACGTTTCATCAAACCAGCAGATTGGATACTCGCGTCACATCGATATACATCGAAAGTTTCTCCGTCGGCGTGTTGCGGCATGCACAAGTTTCAGTGGGCAGTGATAATCCACTAACCCCTCACCCCCAAAAAAGGGGGGGGGGGGGGGGCACTAGTGGAAAATCGATTCAAGCTGCACTCGACTAATATCCGGATTAATTTTAGGCAATTTTTCTTCAATTTTCCGGAGAAATTTTCATGAAAATTTGAAAATCGGAATTCCGGGAAAATCTGGAGGACTTTCATCACTGTAACCATTAAACCATAGAAACCTGGAACGCTTAAACTGAAACAAAAGCATATGGTTTCTTAGGACTGTTTACAAATAAAGGGGGGAGGGGCATTCTTTCAGTTCAGATTCTCCAAGCATGTTACAGTTGGAGACTGTAACATGGAAACTCAGATTGCTGGATTCAAAGCAGGGAACCTCTGCAGTTCAGGTGGGAGGGGCATACTTTTATTTAGGGCTGAACACACACGGTACGGTTAAAGATTGTACAATTATGTTAGTTCGTGACAGTATGAGCACATTGCTGGCTTCAGAGTCCAGAGTGCTAACCATTTCACCGTGGAAATGGCTTACTTCTTCTTAGCGCTGAACACAAACGTTTCGGCTAAAGATGATACAATTATGTGACAGTTAGTCACTATATAATCCTGCTCCCACCACGACTTGAACTCAGATCGCTGGATTCAAAGTATTCAGAGTATTATCCAGTTCACCATGGAACCATAGTACACTGGAAAATTGGGACATATGGTTTAGGGCTGTTCACGAATACAGGAATTAAAGTGTTTGAGGTTCTGCAGAGATTTTAAATCGAGAAATTTTCAAATTACGAAACGCCTCAACAGGAATATATTGCCTCTTGTTGCAAAAGAAATTTCAAGATACAATACAAAAATACAGTATGTGTTGCTGCTCGCAGCTCCGAGTTTCCTGAACGCAACATATTTACAGCTGCTCTGCCATTGGCTATTACCGAGCATCATCCTGGCATCCCATTGGCTAAGAGGGAGCTCTACCGTATGTGTCTATGTGTGTAGATAGACAGATACGTGTAGATGCAGCGTCCTCATCATCTGCCCAGGTGTTACGATAGTATTACGTAAATGTGAATCACCCAGAAAAAGTTCGCTCACTATGCTGATTGATGTTTGCCTTGGACATTTTCGAAGGATTGTTAAATCCGACAAAAGCAAACGTCCTTGGATCAGTTCTTCAAAAAAACTACAGGCGAAAAACCACTTCTCAGGGCAAAGAGGGCAACCCCCCCCCCCCCAAAAACCGATGAGGACACAGTTAAAAGTTAAATTACCATCATTTTTATTCTTTGTTTTACATTATGCACAACTCATTCATTGTGCAAGAATCTCATTGTAACATGCATTTGTTGCATATTTTGATGGATGCATTTTTATGCTTTATAAGACATTTATGTCTGAATTTGGGGGTTTTGAACGGATTAGGGCATTTACATGGAAAACCCGTCTCAACTTACAAAATTTTCTAGTTAACAAAATTTCTTCCAGAACATATTAATTTCAAAAGTAGAGGTACCACTGTAATTTGTACATAGGATGTGGAGGGGTATATTGTTTCTCAGGGTTGAACGTGGTGCAGTATGGGACAGTAAAGATGCATGTGACAGTTAGTGACAAAGTAATCGAAGTCCGACCAAGACTTGAACTCAGATCCCTGGACTCAGAGTTGAGAGTATTAACCATTACACCAGGGAACCACTGCGCTTAAGGTCGGAGAGGCATACTTTTTCTCAGGGCGGAACACACACACCCTCCTCGGTGGCAAGGCCCCAGGGGTGGATGAGATCCACCCGGAGTTCCTCAAGGGTCTGGATGCTGTGGGGCTGTCCTGGTTGACACGCCTCTGCAGCATCGCATGGTCATCGGGGAGAGTGCCTCTGGATTGGCAGACCGGGGTGGTGGTCTCTCTTTTTAAAAAGGGGGACCGGAGGGTGTGTTCCAACTACAGAGGGATCACACTCCTCAGCCTCCCTGGTAAGGTCTATTGAGGGGTGCTGGAGAGGAGGGTCCATCAGGAAGTCGAGCCTCAGATTGAGGAGGAGCAGTGTGGTTTTCGTCCCGGCCATGGAACTGTGGACCAGCTCTACACCCTGAGCAGGGTCCTCGAGGGTACGTGGGAACTCGCCCAACCAGTCTACACGTGTTTTGTGGACTTGGAGAAGGCGTTTGACCTTGTCCTTCGGGGAGTTCTGTGGGGGCTGCTTCGGGAGTATGGGGTACCGAACCCCCTGATACGGGCTGTTCGGTCCCTATCTGCCAATGTCAGAGTGTGGTTCGCATTGCCGGCAATAAGTCGGAATCGTTTCCAGTGAAGGTTGGACTCCGCCAAGGCTGCCCTTTGTCGCCGATTCTGTTCATCACCTTTGTGGACAGAATTTCTAGGCGCAGCCGAAGCGTTGAGGGGGTCCGTTTTGGTGGCCTCAATATAGCATCTCTGGTTTTTGCAGATGATGTGGTACTGTTGGCTCCTTCAAGCAGGGCTCTCCAACTCTCACTGGAGCGTTTCGCAGCTGAGTGTGAAGCGGTTGGGATGAAGATCAGCACCTCCAAATCTGAAACAATGGTCCTCAGTCGGGGAAAGGGTGGAGTGCCCTCCCCGGGTCGGGGAGGAGATCTTGCCCCAAGTGGAGGAGTTTAAGCATCTTGGGGTCTTGTTCACGAATGAGGGCAGGAGGGAGTGAGAGATCGACAGACGGATCGGTGCAGCGTCTGCCGTGATGAGGACTTTGTATCAGTCTGTCGTGGTAAAGAAGGAGCTGAGCCAAAGGGTGAAGCTCTCAATTTACCGGTCGATCTACGTCCCAACCCTCATCTATGGTCACGATCTATGGGTCGTGACCGAAAGAACAAGATCCTGGATACAGGCGGCCAAAATGAGTTTTCTCCGCAGGGTGTCCGGGCTATCCCTTAGAGATAAGGTGAGAAGCTCGGTCATACGTTTTCTGCAGGCCTCAAAGCATGTTGTTTGTACCACTGTTTTTTGTTTGTTTGGGTTTTTTTTTGGGGGGGGGGGGGATTCTTTTGCAACTCTGCATTTCATATAAGCTCGGCAATTAGCATGGCTTCTCCGTCTTGTTGCCTCTTACCCAGAATTTTATGTTTCACGACTCATAATGGGACGCCTCGGGATCCGCCAGGAAGAGCTCGAAGAAGTGGCTGGGGAGAGGGAAGTCTGGGCTTCCCTCCTAAAGCTGCTGCCCCCGCGACCCGACCCCGGATAAGCGGTGGAAAATGGATGGATGGATGGATGGATGGAACACACACAGTTGGGTTAAAGATTCTACAATTATGTTACTGTTAGTGACAATGTGACCTGGTCCCACCGAGGTTTAAATTTTTATCGCTGGATTCACCATTACACCATTAAACCCTCACATTATAAGGGGCAAACGGTTTTTCGGGCTGCTCACAATGGAATATGGACATTCTCCAAGCATGGAATAGTGAAAAATCGTTGGAGATCCCACCAAGATTTGGAGCCGGATTGTGGAATTCAGAGGGCTAACGATTGAACTTGTCGAATGAATGTGGTAGGGGTTTATTGAGATTCACAACAGTACACAATCTCCAAGCATGTTTCAGTGAATGACAAAATGACTGAAGTCCCAGCGAGACCTGAACTCAGATCGTTCGTTTCAGAGCCCAGACTGCTTCCCATTAAACCATGGAAACCTGGAACACTTTTAGTCTTCCTCTCGTCCTCCTGCCTGGCAGTTCAAGACTCAGCATCCTCCCAATATATTCACTCTCTCTCCTCCGAACATGTCCAAACCATCTCGGTCTGGCCTCTCTGACTTTCTCTCCAAAACCTCGAACATGAATTGTCCCTCTGATGTACTCATTCCTGATCCTATCCAACCTGTTCACTCCCAAAAAGAACCTCAACATGTCCACCTCTGCCTCCTGCCTTTTCTTCAGTGGCACTGTCTCAAGTCCAAACAGCATGGTTGGTCTCACCACAATTTTATACACCTTTGCTTTCATCTGAGCTGAAACTCTTCTATCGCACATCACACCTGACACTTTTCTCCAGCCGTTCCAGCCTGCCTGAACATGCTTCTTCACCTCTTTTCCACACTCTCCATTGCTCTGGACAGTTGACCCCAAGTACTTAAAATCCTCCACCTTCTTTATCTCTTCTCCCTGTAACCTCACTCTTGTACTTGGGTCCCTCCCATTCACACACATGTACGTCTTGCTGAGACTGACCTTCATTCCTCTCCTTTCCAGGGCAAACTTCCACCTCTCTAGTTTCTCCTCCACCTGTTCCCTGCTCTCACTACAGATAACAATGTCATCTGCAAACATCATAGTCCATGGAGATTCTTCTCTAACCTCATCTGTCAGCCTGTCCATCATCATAGCGAATAAGAAGGGGCTCAGCGCTGACCCCTGGTGAAGTCTCCACCCCACCTTGAATTCCTCTGTCACACCTACAGCACACCCCACCAGTGTCTTACAGTCATCATACATGTCCTGAACCGCTCTAACATACTTCTCTGTCACCCCAGACTTCCTCATACAATACCACAGTTCTTCTCTGGGCACCCTGTCATACACTTTCTCCAGATCTACAAAGACACAATGCAGTTCCCTCTGACCTTCTCTGTACTTCTCTATCAACATCCTTAAAACAAACACTGCATCTGTCATACTCTTTTTTTGGCATGAAACCATACTGCTGCTCACCAATGCTCACTTCTGCGTTTAGTCTAGCTTCAACTACTCTTTCCCATAGTTTCATTGTATGGCTCATCAATTGATGGTGGCCGAGCCTTAAACCGAGGGCAACTTTGCCGAAAACGCCTGCGGAAAGGTGCACCCAAAGTCAATTTTTAGCAATTCTTGAACCATTTGGAGTATCAGCATAGTTTTGGTCACTTTTTGAAATATTCAAAATGGCACATAATGAACATTTCTCCCATACAGTAAAAATTTGTGTAAGTGCTCCTGTCACTGAACTATGGATGTCTGAAAACAGAAGGAAAAGACGAATCTTATGTTCGTCTCATTTCTTTTCACAATATGTGCCTTGAAAATGGATTTAGAATGTCTATTAGGACTTGAAAACACGACAGGATCAAAGCTTAAATCTCCCCAAGCTTCGGTTCAAAGTTGACAATTGTTAACATGTACGGTACCATTGAAATCTCCAGAAACTCAGCTTTTAAAAGATGTATAGCATGTTCACACATGACGACGTGCATCAGCGATTTGTTTTGACAGATGACGGACGTCCTCGTAAGGGGCTGTCCTACCTTTAAGGGTTTACTCCGGGCCTCGACAGATCCGGTATGAATTTCGAAGGTTTGATTGGCATGTATGTTTTGGCCAAAATTTTACGTCGGATGCCCTTCCTGATACAACCCTCTGTATTTATGCGGGCTTGGGACTGGCAGACACTAGCTTGTATCCCCTTGTGGCTACATTGGTTCACACGCAAGGTAAGAGAGCATCCCAGTATGTAATAGTTACTTAAAGGCTTGTCAAAGTCACAGCAAGACTTGAAGTCGGATCACTGCAGTAAGAGTTCAGAGTGCGAAGCATTACACCATGCAACCCACGAACCCTTGAGCCAAGCGACATGTTTTTTTTAGGACTGCTCAGAAATGGGGCGGGGTAATCGAGATTTACAACAGTACACATTCTCCAAGCATGTTACAGTTAATGACAAAATGATCAAGGTCCCACCGAGACTTGAACTCAGGTGGCTGGATTCAGAGTCCAGAGTGCGAACCATTACACTATGGAACCTCTGCTTGTGTTGTGGGAGGGACACACTGTTTCCCATGGCAGAACACACACTGTTCGGTTGAAATAGTTTTGTTCGAATTCATGACAATATGAATGTTGTTCGACCTTAACCTGGGTTCGGTGAATCAGTCTCAGGGGTTCAATGGAGGGGAGGGAGTTGAGTCTACTGACCGCCTGGTGGAATAAACTGTTCTTGAGCCTGCTGGATCTAGCACAGAGACATCGCAGTCTCCTCCCCGACGGCAGCAGGTTGAAGAGGCTGAGAGATGGGTGGGTGGGGTCACCTGCGATCTGGATGACTTTGCGGGTCAGACGAGAGTTGTAAATGTCCACAAGTGGGGGAAGAGAGACACCAATGGTCTCAGCTGCTCTCACAATGCGCTGCAGACTCTTTCGACAGGACACGGTGCAAGCGCCATACCACACGGTGATGCAGCTAGTCAAGATACTCTCAATGGTGCCTCTATAGAATGTCTGCATCATGGGGGGCAGGGCTCTTGCTCTCCTCAGTTTGCGGAGGAAGTACAGGCGCTGGTGGGCTTCTTTGGCCAGTGATTTGGTATTATGGCTCCAGGACAGGTCTTCAGAGATGTGCACACCAAGGAACTTGGTGCTACTCACATTCTCCACTGCGGCACCGTCGGTGGTCAGGGGAGCATGCTGGGTGTGCGTTCTCCTGAAGTCCACAACAATCTCCTTCGTCTTCTCCACATTCAGGTGGAGATTATTGACTTTGCACCACAAGGCCAGCCAGCTCACCTCACTCTTGTAGATGATCTCATTGTTGTTGTTGATGAGACCCACAACAGTCACATCTTCTGCAAACTTAATGAAGAGGTTGGAGCTGGATGAGGGAGTGCAGTCGTGGGTCAGCAGGGTGAAGAGGAGGGGGCTCAGCACAGATCCTTGGGGGGACCCCAGTGTTCATCATGATGGTGCTAGAGGTATTTCTCCCTACCCAAACTGCCTGTGGTCTCCCCATCAGGAGGTCCAGCAGCCAGTTACACATGGAGGTGTTGAGCCCCAGGTGGTCCAGTTTGTGGATGAGCTGCTGCGGGATGATGGTGTTGAATGCTGAGCTGATGTCGATGAACAGCATTCTGACGTGTGAGTCCTCGGTCTCCAGGTGGGTGAGGGCTGAGTGGAGGGCAATGGAGATGGTGTCTGCAGTCGATCGCTTCGGCCGATATGCAAACTGGTAAGGGAGGGCAGCCTAAGTGATGCATGACTAACCGCTCAAAGCACTTCATAAGGATCGGGGTGAGTGCGACCGGGCAGTAATCATTGTAGCAGGAGGGAGACGACTTCTTCGGGACCGGGATGATGGTGGTGGCTTTGAGGCATGTCGGGACAACAGCCTGGTTCAGTGAGGTGTTGAAGTGTGGGTGAAGACATCTGTGAGCTCCTCAACACAGTCTCTCAGGACACGACCAGGGATGTTGTCAGAGCCTGCCGCTTTCTGTGCATTTGTCCCTGTGAGGGATCCCCTCACACTATCCCGGGAAAGCGTCAGCACCTGGTCACCAGGAGGAGATGGGGTCTTCTGTGCTGGGGTGTTGTTGTATACCTTAAAGCAGGTGAAGAATTTGTTCAGGTTGTTCAGCAGAGAGATGGAGCTGTCACAGGTCTGCAAAGAGGATTTGTAGTCCATGATGGTCTGGATCCCCCGCCACAGGTTCCTGGTGTCTTTGCTCTCACTGAAATGGTCTGCTATTCTGCTGGAGTATTGTCTCTTGGCCAATCTAATGCCTCGTGACTGGTTGGCCCTGGCAGTCCCTAGCTCTGAAGGCAGTGTTCCTGGCCCTCAGGAGCCTATGGACCGCACCTGTCAGCCATGGCCAGGAAATAGGCATTTGCGGCGGAGTTCCTTAACATCGCGGTCAGCCAATTCCATAACAGCGATAATCCGGCCATATTAGAACCACCTCCGAGATAGTTCTGAAAAGCAGTTCCGAAAGAACCGCTTGGCACCAAAAAGTTTCATAGAGAAGTGAACATCCTGGCCCGAGCGAGGCCATCTCGGTGTGGCGCGGGGCTAATGAAAAAGCGCCTCAAGTTTACCAGCACTGCCTGTTTCACTCTATTCCATTCAAGCTGATAGATTGATTATTTTTAGTTATCATACATTCGCTTATTATTAATGTTATTATTGTTATTTTGATATTGATTGATTGACTGATTGATTGATTGATTGATTATGCTCGCAAAGAAGAACGCTTATGCCTGCAATGATAAATTGATTATGCCTGCAATCATTAATTGACTATGCCTGCAATGAAGGACGCTTATGCTTTTAATAAAGATATAATGCTTCTTAATCATTATATATTAATCATTATGTACTCACATTTATAATCCTTTTTATTATATTTATATACTCACATTTATAATCAAGAATGCTTAGTGCACTGTGTGGCAGTTTAGGGACGCAACCACCTTTCCGAGGACGTGGTTGGGAAGAGATAAGTGTTAAGACTAAACAGGAGCAAGGTTGGACAGTGAATGGAGCCATCAACACCAGCTGCAACGTGATGTTTTTGAAACAATTGCACACATGTACGTAATTTACACTCACATACACACACATAGTCAAACAAGTTCAGTGTGTCTTCAACAGCCCCCACCCTTTAGGTTGGACACACCTATGTAGTAGATTTCCCAATAAATGAGGGGGTGAAGTGGGAGATCGTTAGGGTGACATGCCGAGAACTGAAACCTAACGCTTCTCCTCGTTCCCTCCTGGTACCAGAATTGAGTCTCCTGTCTCCTCCTTGTGTTTTATTCCTAAGTGTCAAATTGGAGAAACCTGACACAAACTAAACCTACAGAGTGGACGATTAAAGCATGAACTTGCTTACGAGACTACAGTCTCGTCACATAAGGAAAAAGGTCACTTCTCACCATTTCCCTCATTTCAATCTGTGCCCCCAGCAACATAAACTCAATCTAACAACGTTATTGTTACATCTTTTCTTTTTTCACTTTGAAGCACTTGTTGAAAAGGAAACTTATAACTACAAACTTTTCATAGACTTCTTCTGTGTCCATATTAGAAAATAATGGCAAACATAAAGTGTCACTTTCCCGTATTAATTGTAAATTAACCCAAAATATAGTATCAAAATATAATCCTTGTTAACAAGCAGTCGCAAATAGAAAAACATCTTTCTATTATTCCTAAATCAAAACACTGTATACAACACTCTTGCATACAAACAAATTATACATGGACTTTTTTTCCTTTTTTTTCACATATATCTTAATTATCCTCACTGTGTGTACGCCGAATATTTAGGCTTAAACATTTGATGACCTGATCTGGTGACGACTTTGGTTTGGTCAACAGTGTCACAATGCTGAGTTGTGGCCCCACATGGTAAAGTACCCCGGGTCCCACTCCTTGATGGTGTCGTCGTTTCTCCTCAAAACTCCTGATTCTATCTTCACCTCATACAATCTGTGATCCACAGGTTTTACAACTTGTGCAGTTTTCCAGACTCCATGAGGATCCAAGGGCTGCACTCTCACTGTATCTCCACACTTGTGTGCATCCAAATTTGTAGCCATACGGTTAAAATATTTTTCATGACGGTGGTGGTTGTCTAATTCCTTGCACATTATTTTGCAGCTCCGGTTCTACTACGGTATCCTTTGTAGGGATACACTGTACATTCGTTGTAGCCTCTTTGGGGCACTGAATAAGGTTTTTGTTTTTTTTTTTGTCTTGTCTGTTTTCCAAGGACTTGTGATCACTCTGGAGGGCCACCACTCCACCATAGGTGTACTGATGACATTGCTCCATTCCGAAGATATTCTCTATTTGGACGTAGCCCCTCTCTGTTGGTGTCAGAGCTCTGCTAACAGACGCCGCTCGCTTCCCATCGTGCATGAGGGCAGCTCCCACTCCTGTCTCAGAGGCATCACATTGCAGCATCAGGGCATTGTCTATATTTTCCCTTCAGTCACTCAAACGCCTCTTCATGGACGTCTGTACATTCCCACATTTTCTTTGTGTGTCTGTTGTCTCATGACTTCACAGTCACTAGTCGCTGTACTCCTATCACATCAGTAGGTCTCAGGATCTCCCTGATTGCTCGCACTTTCTCTGGGTCAACATACAGTCCTTCAACTGTCAGTAAGTGTCTTATATCAGGTACTTTTGTTTGTCGCAGCTTGAATTTATCTTTTAGTTTTTCGAATGTGTGAGTACTGTCTCACCGGAGCTTACCATCAGAATGACGACGTATCTGCAATTGGTGTATTGTCAAGCATACATTGCAACTATGTATGAACTCTTTTTGCTTTTTTTCCAAACCTTTTTGCACAATTATGTGACTCAGGATTTTCGAGAAAAAAAAACAGCGTATTTTCCGCATTATAGGGCGCACCAAAAAGTATTCAATTTTCTTAAAAGCTCACCGAGCGCCTTAAAATCCGGTGCATCTTTTGTATGGTCATTACGGTAAGACGTTGACTCCAATATGGCACCTTCCTGGAGACATGCTTCCAATGTTATAACTTGCTGTTGGTTCAGTGAACTGTGTCGCTGCTTTATTAAATAAGTATGTATGATACAGAAAAGAGATGGTTTGAAAGGGGAGTAAAGGAAGCGATTTTTGAAAATTTTCACCCTCTCTGAACCGTGAAGGAGGTATCAGATTTAACCTGTCTCCTATTGACAATAACTTGTTGACCACCAAGGGACATAGACATGCTGATCAGGCTCACTGAAAGTAGCTATTCAGCCCTAGCCCAAACAATAGGCCTAATCAAGACCCAACGATAGGGAATTTAGAAATCAATGGGCCTCTTCACCATAGGGGCGTGACTAACCATCCCCACCCAGTCCTCAAATAGGCCACGCTCGGCTTTTTAGCGCAGAGCAATTCCCCGGAGTCTTCACGGAGACTTCAGAGTTGTCTACCGTTGACGAAGCTTCTGTGAGGGAAGCGAAACGTCCTTTTTTGTTTTTTGTTTTTTACCCACAGGTACAGATGACGACTGACGGAACCCTTTCTACGATGGAACTTTCCTGTACGACTGAGAGCCTCCACAAGCATCAGGTCAAATGGTAATTGAAGTGTTCACCGCATGTGTACATTACCTGGTTTGCATAAGCATGGGTTAGTGGAGTGTGGTTCTTTCCAGGACTGAAGGTAGGTCTGTATTTATACATGGTTGGAGTAGGAGGTGTTTTGTTGAGCATATTGTAATCTGCGGAGAAATGGTGAAAAAAAAGTAGTTAAAAAAACAAAAAAAAGAGTAAAGTGAAATCTAACATTTTTTTATTAATTACAAGAAATTGTTATTCTTGTAATATTAGGACAGCAGACGATAAGTCAGTCAGATGCTGGTATGAGCATTATCCTGCTCTTCAAAAACAGAGGAATATCCCTTTATCAATCTATTTGCGAGAATCAATTCTCCTGTTCAGAGTGGCAAGGAACCAACGTTTCTCACAGCTGACATTAGGGCTAAGGAAAGAAAATCACTTCTTTTCATGAAATGCCTTGTTGTGTTCAGAAATACACACTGAGCACACGCTGCAACACTTGAATCGTTCAACAACAGTGATCACAGTTCAGTGTGCACTGCATAGAACGATATACAGCACGCCCTCCAAGGACTCCAAAAAGGTTGGGTACTCTGAGCGGCTGTTTGGTGGATCGGCACAAACAACAGTCCGGAATGGCGTAGGGAGGCTACCCTCTTTTTCACTGGAGTGAACCCCAATGTACAGGCGCCAAGCCGAGGGGCAACACGCCTTCTCAGCACCTCACACCATGGGCAAACTCCAGCGTGGAAGAAAGTCCGACCCCTCTCGAGAGTACTGGTACCAGAATTCAAGCTGTGCCTGGAGGCGAGTCTGATTGTGTCTAGTCGGAAGTCCTCTGCCTCCCACACTCGCTTGGGCTCTTTCCCTGCCAGAGAGGTGACATTCCATGTCCCTCAAAGTAGGTTCTGTAGCCGGGGATCAGACCGCCAAAGTCCATGCCTTTGGTTGCTGCCCACCTCACAGAGCACCCGAAACCCTTGGCCACTTCCACAGGTAGTGAGCAAATGAGTTGCCCGTTTGGGAAGAGCCTGGCCAGGACTCATGGTTGCAGGCCTGGCATTGCAAGTCCTCACATTGGCGAATGTCTCCTTCCAGTCATTGACCAGATGACATTATACTGGCAGACCCGCTACTGGGTGCATTCTTCGGCATATACTGTAACATCACCCTGACATTCCTCCAGTACAGTCAGTCATGTCCATCGGAATCAAGTGTATTTCTGACATCTGCAGCATGTTCGTTAGTGATAGTCAAAAACATATAATGTCCCCTAAAAAGATTAATACAGAATACTTTGAAGTGATGATTTGTTACCCTGTGAGCTCCCTCTGGTGATTCCAGGGTAGCGGAGTTCCCATTTTGGAGGAGGAGGTTCAGCATCACACGATTGGCTCTCTTGCATATCCAGACTTGATTTTGACTGAAATTAAGACATCACAGTTATAATATGTGTAGTTTCAGGACAAATCAACAACTGAATCGGAGATAAATCAATGAAGTCAGCATTTGTCCTTGTTTGACCCACCCACAGCAGGAAACATAATAAAGGTCTGGTGCTAGGGTTGTGTGCTAAGGTGGTCAACAATGACATTTTGATAAATACAGTCAATCTCAACTCTATCAACAGCATGGGATCTGGAAACAAACTCCTGCATGTGGTCTACTGTTGACAAGTTCAGGAATGGAGCAGCTTACTGGCAGCGATAAGAACTGTCTGTTGGAGGTGAAATTTGCTGAGGAACAAAGAGTTGAAATACAAAAGCTGTCAGACAAAAAGCCAAAAATAGAGCCACACCTATGAGCAGATTGCTCATCATGGGATCTTTCAAGCTTGCATTTCCTAACACTTCAAAACCAAACAACTAAAATGTAAGACTCATTGAATTGAAAGATTTAATTGCAAAAACCTGCAACAAATGTTAATGTAACAGGAACTTTTCTTAAATATTTTATTGAGAAAAGTTTATTATATTTGTAATACTACTAATTATTATTATTATTATTATTATTATTATTATTATATTTTTATTATTATTACATGCAAAGTACTGCACATAAGCAAAAATCAGACATAAAAACAAAGACAGTTAAAACAAATTAGAAACATAAAAACAGTAAACACAATACAACATTAAAACACCATGATGAGTCAAAAGCCAAAGAATAAAAATGTGTGTTAAGAAGAGTTTTTAAGATGGGCAGTTTCACGGGAGGCTTTAAGAAAGGGAGGGAACAATAGTAAAAGCTCCGTCCCCTCTGAACCTCTGAAGTTCTTGGTACCTACATGAGCATTTGGGCCATTGACCTGACTCATGGGGCTGGTACTTGGTGATGGAGGAGCTCAGAGAGGTAAGGTGGGGAGAGACAATTTAAAAATTTAAAGACAAATAAAAGAATCTTAAAATGAACTGTAAAATACTATTTACAGGGAGCCAGGGTAGGGAGGCCAGAATTGGGGTTATGCACTCCCTTCTATGAGCTTCCATTTGGAGGTGAGCAGCAGCATTTTGGACCAAACGGAGATGCTTGCGCGAGTACTGGCTGACTTCAAACTACCATGTGCATTCCAGTTTTCCAGCCGAGCTGAATTGTATTCAATGTAGCTACAGTTTGTTTTATTTTATTTTTTTATGTAGCACTCTGATTATAGAATGAATACAGAAAAATAATGCACATTCAATGAAATGTTTTTTTTAATTCAGATGTCATTTTACACAAAATTTGGGAATAAATTATTTGAAACAAGGGGTCCAGACTAAAAAAAAGTGTTAGCGTCACTAATTCAGTGAGATCGGTTTTTGTGATCAGGTCCACAAACGCTATAAGGAAGCATTCGCTAATGTTGGTTTAGCAATAGAGAAGATAGCTGACTGTGCAATCATTATAATATAACGAATGGAAAGCCTCCAGACCCTAACCCTCCAAGTCCAACAGATTAAGACCCAACTCACTCAACTGTCACTGCCCAGTTCAGACTCAACCACTATTGTGCGAAACCTTCCTGGTCATGCTTCCCCTGTTCTCTCCCACCCTCAACTTTCATTCCAACACAGTTTTACAGTGTAGTGCGTGTAGTCACTTTTTACTTAATTGTAATTTGGTTTTTGCTTTACAGCCCACTAGTTATTCATCGAATGCTGCTAAGAGCTTTTTGTGTTAACTTATTACGAGGCAAGGCGGGTCAGTGGGTTACTGCTCTTTGGGACCAGGAATCCCCTGTTTTGACTGCATTTTGAGCCTTTTCAAGCGAACTTCGCAGTTTTCTACCACTCCATTCGAGGACGTAAGGCCAGAAATTGTTTATTTTCGTTACAGCAGGGCTCAAAATCAAATGCAGCTTAGTCTATGGATTTCAGGGTCTTGGCTGCAGAATGTGGGTGGGGTGAGCCGGCCTTGATCGACTAGTTTGCCTGTAATTTATTGGAGGAAATCAGAATCAGAATCATCTTTATTGGCCAAGTATGTAGAACACACAAGGAATTTGTCTCCCGTAGGACAGGCTACACTAGTATCATCAATAACAAGCAACTACGATAAACAAGGACATGACAAATAAGTATGGAAAGACATTCTGTAATGTAAGGGTACCGTTGTGCGGTAGTACCACCCAATGACAGCTGTGAGACAATGTGCAAAGTATCAAGCAGAGCTAAAGTGATCAGTGGTAGAATACAATTCTATAACAGTTGTGCAGTTGGTGCAGATAATCATTACACCATTTTAAAGTGACCAGTAGCAGTATTTGTAGAGCAACTTTAAGTGTGCAATTGTACACAAGTCCTTGAGCGCTTTAAAGTGTCTGGTGCTGTGGAATATAGATCAGTGACAGTGGATCAAGTAAGTACAGAGCTGGAGCTACAATGCCTTTCGTCTCGCTTCAGATTATGAGCTGTGGTCTGTCTATTCCATTGTCTATAGCTGAAGGAGCTTCTCTTTTGAACAAGCAGTGTTTCTGCAGCTGATTAGACCCTGAAACTGTTCCACATCCATGGGAAACATAATAATACACAATTGTGTACTTTATTTTCCGCACCGAAAAGTATTCCATTTTCTTAAAAGCTCCCAGCGCGCCTTAAAATCCAGTGCACTTCTTGTATGGTCATTACGGTAATATGTCGACTCCAAGATGGCTCCTTGCTGGAGACGTGCTTACAATTTTATAACTTGCTGTTGGTTCAGTGACCTGTGTCGCTGCTTTATTAAATACGTTTTTGTTGCAGCTCCAAAAAAAGGAGAGCTGTGTTGTTGTTTTTTTAAAACGCACACTTTATTAATGGTTTTCACAATCTCAACAAATACAGGTACGTCTTTGTCCGTGTCCGTGCCTTCTCTTCTTCCGTTCGACTCGAGAGGCGTTCATGACCGCCTCCGAAAAACGTAAATGAACGATTCCTTCAATGAAACTACAAAAATTGAAAAATAATGCATCAAAACAGAAAATCAAGCAAGGAAATCATTAAATAAATTCTGCAGCCCCCCGTTAAAATTTATTTTGTGATTTCCTCGTTTGTGACTACAGTACACAACAAAGGAATAAATAACAAACACTTCTGAGACAGTCCAGTCTCCTACATTTTAACATTGACATCTGATCGTTCTGCTGGAGCTACGCTCAAGGAAATGTCAAAATAAAATCTGTAGGGGGGCTGTAGAATTTATTTTGTGATTTCCTCGCTTGATTTTCTGTTTTGATGCATTATTTTCAATTTTCGTAGTTTCATTGAAGTAATTGTTAATTTACGTTTTTCGGAGGCGGTCATGAACGCCTCTCGAGTCGAACGGCAGGAGCGTAGCTCTATCTAGTGGATGCATTGTAGATTACCTCTTATAATCCAGTGCATCCAATATATGAAAAAAATTACAAAATAGGCCATTCATTGAAAGTGCGCCTCATAATCCAGTGCACCTTTTAGTGCGGAAAATACGGTATATAAAAAGAAAAACAAATTACAATTGCTATCTGCATGACTTGAGTCGTGGCCACTTGTGTTGGCACCAGAAGGGCCAAAATAGAGAGATCAGACACATAAAAACCCATGACTATAACCGGATTGAATTTAGCTTTACTGATCTTATCTCACCCTATGCAGATCTCCTCGTAAACCATTATCCAGGATCTTTGCAGTTTGCTGGGCCTCACTCAGTTGTGGCCGTAGAAACGGAGGCTGGACACACACACTCTGCACGTATCTCTTCCTTGCCAAATATCTGCAGACACAAAAGAAAGTAAATTTCCATAGGCTAGGTGGTAAAAGTCATGCGCACAGTGAACCCTCCTGACATCTGTTTGGAGGCGAGAGATGAGGAAAACAAGCACACGTGCATGACAGTATATAAAGGCCGAGACATGATGAAGCAGAGTCCTGGGACTCTGAGCTGTGCTCTCCTATCTCTGGGGTCGAGGTTAATGAGGTGGTTAAAAAGCTTCTCGGTGGCGAGGCCCTGGATGAATGAGACACACCCAGAGTTCCTCAAGGCTCTGGATGTTGTGGGGCTGTCTCCAACATCTTGTGAACACTTGGGATGATACTTCTAGATTGGCAGACCAGGGCCCTTTTTTAAGAAGGGGGATAGGAGCATGTGTTCCAACTACAGGGGATCACACTCCTCTGTGCCCCTGGTAAGTTCTATTCAGGGGTGCTGAAGGAGGGGTGGGGAGTCCGCTGCAAGCCGAATCTCAGATCCAGGAGGAGCAGTGTGGTTTTTGTCCTGGTCGTGGAACAGTGGACCATTTGTACACCCTTGGCAGGAGCCTTGAGAGTGCATGGGAGTTTGCCCAATAAGTCAACATGTGTTTTGAGGACTTGGTAAAGGCATTCGATTGTGTCCCTTTAGGAGTTTTTTGATACAGGCTTTTCGGTCTCAATATGCACCACATTTTATTATTTTTTTTAAATGTCCATGGACATCATGACACACTGTGTGAAGTTGAATGCCTGGTGTGGTTCAAAGTAAAAAAACAAACATTTAATGTGAACCTGGGTGCTTGTGAACTGCAGAGGACATGAGCGACATTCTTCCAACACCCATTGGTAAAAGGGTTGACACCTCCTCTGAACTTTCCCGTCACCTAAAGAGGATAAGAAACAACAGAGGAATGGACATCTTGAATATGACAATTATAGTGGATTACAGCATATTTGCGGTTCACCATTCACAAATGTATCTGCTCATGAATTTTACCACCAGGACTTCAATGCCTGTCAAGCAGTATTTTGCCATCACCGTAATGTCTGCAAACACACTCTTCAGCTTGATGGCTGAGTCTGGCGTGTTGTTTGTGGTTCCGAGCTACAGTCTTTAGCTTAGTTTATAGGTCTCATCCATCGCCACTCCTACGCCACAGTAAATATGTTGACCGATGGCTACTTTTTTCACTCGCGCATAGTGTTCCAACGCATTTTGGACATTCTTCAGAAGTGCTGGAGACAGTCTTGTAATGCTAACAAGTTATCCGAAGGAGATGATAAGCATCCAGCTAGGGCTGGTGAGATCCCAATGCAAAAAAAAAACAAAAACAAACCTACAGTTCAGGAGAGTCAGCAAGCTTTTCTGATGTCTGAAAGCACTTCTCTGTCATGTTATCTTTGAATGGGTGGTACAATCCTGATGTGTTTTTTTCAGCTACTGAGTTACTGAGGTGATGATGCCCAAGTGAAGACCCAAATGGACGTATTGCCTTTAATTGTGAATATGTCTTGCCATTTGATTGAACCCTGTTATACATAATAAACATAGCATCGAATGCTAGATACATCAAATAGCAGCAGCAATAACAGAAACAACAGTTGGTGTCAGCAAGACATCCCAAACATTCGCTATTCAGGGAGCTGTTACAGGACTAACAGCACATGCTCCAGGGTTAACTGTTCATCGCACTTTGTTTTTAAAATCAAAGCAATGTTTGAAGATGAGTATAAGTGTAAATGGTTGAAGCCAGGTGTCACTAACCTTTTTGAAACTGAGAGATACGTCTTGGTGTGGTGATTAATGCAAAGGGCAACCAGTTTGTTACACATTGCTAAAATAAAATTTTCACTTTAGAGGGTAAATCAGCTCTTCATTGTCATTGCTCACACTTCGTGGACTGATGCCTGCAGAAGCACCTCCAGATCAACCCTGGGAAAACTAAGGAGTTGGTTGTGGATTTCTGCAGGAAACTGTCTTCACTTGCACCGATGAACATCCAGGGTACGGACATAGAGAGGGTGACCTCCTTCAAGTACTTGGGTGTTCGAACAACACAGACGCTCTGATCAGGAAGGGGCAGAAGAGGCTCTTTCTGCTCAGAAAACCGAGGTCTTTTGGAGTTCAGGAGTCACTCCTTAAGATCTTCTATGACTGTATGGTGGCCTCAGCCATTCAGTATGGCATAGTCTGCTGGTCAGGCAGCATCTAAGACCGGGACAGTGAGAGATTGGACCGACTGGTCAGAAGGGCCAGCTCTGTCCTGGGCTGCTCCCTGGAAACTCTGGAGGAGGTTTCACTCTGTACTGTGTAGAGTCCATTTATTAAATTGTTTTTAAAATGTTTCTTTTTGTGCATGCAAATACTTGTTTTGTTTTTTCTACTTTTCATCTTTTTTTTTTTTTGCTGCGGTAAATTGCGAATTTCTCCATTGTGAGACAAATAAAAGTTTTTTTCTTCTTCTTCTTCTACCTTGTCTCCACGAACACCATGGTGTGGTCATGCGCTGCAACCTTTGAACTAGACAATTTTTTTTCAACATTATAATTTCCAAATTTACATGAATGCAAGTGTGATGTGAAAAAAAAAAAAGAATAGTGACAAAAAAATTTGACTGTTAAGTGAAGCTATTCTTTTTTATTAATATTATTTAGAATAGTAAGACAAAAAAAAATTTATCCAGATCCCGGGTGAGCTCCTTCAAGAGCAGGCCCGTCCGTGGGCTACTTATGTGGTCCTTGCAGGCCAGCGAGCATCAAGTCGGTGACCCCTTTTTTAAATTATTATCGGCAATTTCAATTACTTTGGGTTGGAGGAACAATTATTAGTGCAAATGTGTTCTTCAAGGTTCTTTTGGTCCCTATCACCCATGAGCAGGGGTAGTTAACAGTGGTTTAATCGGCATGTGAGGGAGACCAAAAAAAAAAAAAAGGGACGTTAAAATATTTTCTACCTGCTCATTAGTAGTTCTGCCCCTTCCCACAAGAACAATGTGGAAACCAGTAAGACCTGCAACTGGAATGAAGAACAGGCCTGAAACACACATTACAGCCAACCTGAAAAGGAAGAACGTTAAGGAATATTTTGTCTGTTAATACTCTCATTCATCCCGGTCATTTGTCGTCTATACAGTCAGGATTTTTGCGGTCAAACATCAATTAAAGAACATTACATTAAAAAAACAAACAAAAAAAAAACCTAACTAAATAAATAAATCGCTTATCTGATCAAAAGATGGAACAATAGGGCTTTTGAAAGAATTTGTTTATTTACTGGACTGGGATATATTTGCATACTGTTTACTAAGCATCAACAGAAGTAAGAGGTGTTCCGATAGTTTTACGTAAATGTGAATCACCCAGAAAAAGTGTTCACGAGTCGGGCGATTTGTGTGTGCGTGTGTGTGTGTGTGTGTGTGTGTGTGTGTGTGTGTGTGTGTGTGTGTGTGTGCGTGCGTGTATGTTTTTGTTCATACATTACATCATCGCCTCTACTTCTAAATTTCAACAATCTCCATCACCTTTTCCCTCTTTTGACACCCTTTGTAGGAAATTGAATAAGACAAACGTTTTGTTCAATCACAAGCTGCTTGTCATACATTTTCGAGCTTCGCCATGTTCATGAGTTTCTACATTCCATGATACACAGTGATCTCACCCAAAAGAGAGTCAATGCAATGGTAATCCAAAACTCAGAATATCCAGATGACAGTAGATAGACTTTACCCAACATGGAGTGGTATGTCCAAGCGAAAACTCAAAGACAACAAAAAGAGCAATGTGTGCGCTGTGATGAGATGGCTATTACACCTGCTGGAGATATTATTTGAGATGTCAATGCGTCTGATATTACTAAGATCATTCTCAAACGTAAACATTGATACGTTAGAAACTTCAGTCAATTGAGCCACCATGAGCAGAGTGGTTTCTCCATGCAGCAAAAGAAACTTAATACATTTACATTGACAGATCACACCAATATCTATAAGTGGCTACCAAAATTAATTTGGGTTGGCTTGCCAAGGGTAAATGTAAATGTGGGGAAAACTGTGGCCGAAATGTCTTATTTTGCCGAGCTGATGAATGACTTCACTGACTGATGAATGATTTCATTGATAGGATCGGTGAATGAAAACATTATGGCAAATCACAAAATGTGCATAAAATGCAAAATATCAATCTGATATAGCGGATGGTTGAAGTGTAGTCATTTTATTCTGACAGTGATACCATTTATGATTTGGAGCACGCCTCTGGCTTCAGAGAAAAGAAAAAATGTGTTTTCACAGCAAAATTCAGGCTTGTGCTGTCCGAGCTCGTCTACAGAAAGTGCATTTACTGACAAAGCCTGCTCGGATGAGAGGCCAAACATCTTCTAACACAACCAGAGCTGTCCACCTTCGATCAATTCAATGCCCTGCGTAGACTACATTACGACAATGATTGCAAAATTGAATGAGCCATGACAAACTTATTCATTAAAAATCACATTTTCATTTGAAATTCAATAAGCAAGGAACACATCCAGGAAAAGACCATTCAAGGATACGTGACAATCGCATGCAGGCGATCAATGTACTGGTGATGATAAAGGATGAAGAGCAAACCAAAGCCGAACACAGCCATGATGTGGGCAGTCAGGGAAAGGAGGAAGAGGAAGAAGTATCGGTAATTTCTCCTGCCAATGCAGTTATTGACCCATGGACAGTGGTGGTCAAAGTCCTGTAGAAGCAAAGAAAATATCTTTGAGATCAAGGCCAAGGCACAATGGACCTCAATTTGACAGTAATCTTTGTAAAAATGAGGCACATAGAGATAAATTCAGAACTCTAACGTTTTATATGATAATAAGACCGAGAGCAATAAGCGCTGTAAGGTCCATATTGTTTTTATAGGAGTTATTATGATTATGATTATTATTGTACTGCTGATTAATCACATTTTTGGGAACCTAAAATCTCACCAAACTTTGTGCACTCAACAGGCCTGGTAAAAATTTTGATTATTTTAAAGTTGTCATGCACATTAACAAAACATTGGCTCTGTAATGCCCTCTTCAATGAAAAACAAAATCCATTCCTGGTACGTCAGACCTACGACTACGGAAATTGGGAGGCACGTGTAGCACCTCAAGACGTACAAAAAATAAAGTCCACAGAGTCCACAGCACATAATTTTCAAAATTTTATATTTCCCTCACCAAAGAGGAAATACTTAATAACTCCCCTGTACATGCTCCCAAAAATCCCAAACTTCATGTATAAACTTCATTGCCTGTAATAATTATTACCGCTGTTGAAGTGTCTAACAAAGGCATACATACATACATTAATACAATACATACACATACATATACTAATAGTCACAGCCTAAAGACATCTACATGACAATATTCTGTGATGCACGTAGCGCCGACAAGAAAAGTCATATTTTACATTTAAATCCACTACGCCAAGAATGTTGAACGAAACCAACTGAATATTTCTCAGAAAAGCCTCTTAAGTTGATCATGCTTTACGCCGAATATTGTGACTTTTCGGCAAAGGGCTTGGCCGTTCTGGCGCCACAATTCCGATGGTTCTGTTTGACAACTAAAAATGTTGTAACTTGGCCCTGGTGATTCTATTTTGTCCCAATTTTACACATTTGATCTACCTCAAATTTGCTCAGAAGATTGTTTCGGCCTTCATGATGTTGAAGTGCATAGTTTGTGAGTTTTTGCAAAACTTTGCTGTCGTGGCAATGCACAGTTCACCAAGAAAACAATGCTAATTTCAAGGGCATAAACTTTAAATCACCCAATTCATAGCTCTTGAAAGATCAGCTAAATGGCCAATGTTTGCCGATTGTTTTTGCCCTGATGTACCCCAAACATTTAAAGCAGTTGTACACAAGTAACACCGGTTTCATAATTTATTATACATGAATCTATACGATAACCTTTTACATCCTGAAAAATATATAATGAAATGTGTTAATAATGTAATTCAACACATAGTGAATCTTAATTTTTATGAGATACAAGTTGTGCAAGGAATTGACATCGGATGTCATTATTTTACACACAACCGGAGGTCACGGATTTGTGCAACACAAATCAAACAAATTTGTTAAATATGACATACATTCAACCACTGGTAAAACAAACACACATATGACAAGGATTTAAGTCCTTAGGACTTCAACAATTAAATGCATTGTGCCACGAAATGCTTTCTGGAAAGTGAAAAGGAAAGGGGTTTGTTTTTCTTTTTTTTTTTAACTAGTTGGCCCCCCACTATACGCACAAATAGGGACCTGTGAAAATCCGCATAAAATTGATGCCCGATGAAATGCATTGGCGGTAAAAAAATACGTGTTTTGATCTTTGATATAGTGGGTTAGCCAGAGCTATCTCATGTTTGCTCGGGAGAGTGTTTAGGTGTTCAAATGTTGAAACACGGAGTTTGTGATTTATTTATGTATTTATTTATTTATTGTGAACCACTGTTGCCGTTCCAATGCACTGTTTGCCATGTAAACAATGCTAGGTTTGAGGGTCTGACACGAGAAGTACCAAGATTTTGAAACAATAAGACCTACCAGAGCCGCCATTTTAACGACAATGACATCATGGCAGAAAATAATTATTACCGTGTCTCGAGTGTCTCATAAAGGTATTTTCCATCCATCATTATTCTACCGCTCATTTGGGGTCAGTTCGCGGAGGCAGAAGCATCAGCAGGGAAGCCCAGACTTCCCTCTCCGCAGCCATGTCTTCCAATTCTTTTGGAGGGATCCCAAGGCATTCCCATGCCAGCCAGGAGACATCATCTCTCCAGAGGGTCCTGGGTCGGTATTTTGTTTTTTAAAATTCGGTTGTATCTTTTAATGTAAAATACGGTATGTCATATAAATGAATGTGAAGCTGGTGGAGCGTCTATTGTCCTGTGCAGCTCTCAAGCTGCGTGCGGTTCAGCTATTGTAAAATATATTTGTTTGGTGCCGAAGGAAAGAAGACGTGTGTCGCAAAAGACTTTAACTGTACATCACTTTAAAAAAGAGGGAGAAAATCAAAAGTATGGCACGCAGAAAACAACTCGGTCGCGAGCGCACCCGCAACTGTTGGGAATTATGTCCACAAGCACCACAGAAACTCATTATTTTATTGATTTCAACTGTTTGGCATGTGTTCCCCACAATGTCATGACTATCACATCGAACATCCTTTTGTACTATACGTGACATGGCTCCTTTTGGCCGGGGCAGGGGGACTTTTTACTTGGACTCAGTGTGTGTCAGCTGAGCAATTCATCCTTAGAGTCGTCAATATTTTGAAGCCGATGTAATGCCTCCTCTACTCAATAAGATTGTTTTCTATATCATGGTGACCAGCAGAGTTTGTCATGAAAACCCGGTGGCGCCATCCCAGCCGAATATGCGTAACATTTGTAGAGCTGTCAAACTGATGGGCGCACAGTCGTTAAAGAAGTAATTATTCACAACTACGACGGCCATTAAATAAATGACGTTTTCGGTATAAGGACTTCTAACACAGATAGCTTACTCTTTTTTTTTTTTTAAGGTTTCAACATAGTCTCCCAACACTGTCACACACTTTTCCTATCTGTGCACCCGCTTCCATAGTCCCTCAACATAAAAATCCTTGGACTGATGTCTCAGCTAGTCGCTCACAACATTTTTGACTTCATTGTCACTTTCAAACTTGGTGCCAACTACTGAGAGCTGCTGAGGCAAGCCAAGAAAGACATAAAGAACAAACTCAGGGGTCATCAGTCAGAAGGAGTCATCTTGCATCATGACATCACAAGGCCGCACATAGCAGCCCAAACGGTGCAGACCATCAGCGAGCTGGGCTGGGAACTGCTCCCTCATCCCCTCTTACAGCCCAGACCTTACTCCTTCAGACTTTCTCCTGTTTGTTCACCTAAAAGCGTTCACATTTTTAAATTTCCTTTCAGCATTTGTCAAATTTTCCACCTTTGAAAGGGGAGGGGGCATATTTTACTGAACTTTCCAAAGAGATTTACCGTAATCTGATGTACTTTGAAATGTGTCTGCTTCAAACAGAGTGAGTGAAAGGGAATTTACCGAAAACATGTCATTTCATTAAACGCTGTTTAATGAAATGACATGCAACCCACTGTTTGACACATGTAATTAGTCACATTCATCTTCCTATCGACTTTGACCAGCTTCCCTGTCCCCGTTGAAGAATGGCATCCCCACAGCTTGATGTTGTCACCACCCTGTTTCAAAGTTCGGATGGTGTGCTCACGGTGATGACGGTATTTTACACCACACATAGCTCATGGTCTCATCTGTTTGCAGTGTTCACTGACATGGTTTGTGGCAAAATGCAAACGGAGCATCTTCTGCCATTCTTTCAACAATGGCTCTCTTCTTGCCAGTTGCCAGAGTGGCTAGATTTTTTTGAGTGCATGACTCATAGTTCTCCTGTGGAAAGATCCTCCCACCTAATCTGAGGCTTTCTGCAGCTCCTCCAGAGAGAGAGATTTTGGGCCTCCTGGATGCTTTTCAGACCAATGGACCAATTTTTCCATTTATGGATGTTGGATTGAGCGTCGCTCCTTGACGATGATATGGAAATGTTCAAGGCTTTTTTTTTTTTTTTTATAAAGTAAGTTTATCCTTTTTTTCCTTTCTGGTGAATTCCTTGGTTTTTACGATGCTGTTGTTCACTGGTGTTCTTTACAAAACATTGAGGCTTTTACAGAATAGGTGTATTTATATTGAGAGTGAATTATACTTACAGGTGGACTCTATTGACTAATTTTGTGATTTTTGAAGCCAACTGACTGCACTGAGTTGTAGTTATGAGCATCAGAGTCCAGGGGCCTGACTACAAATGAACACAACACTTTTCAGATTTATATGTACTTATAATTTGGGAAACAGGCCTATTATTTTTATTCCACTTTACAATTTTGTGCTGTTTTGTGTTGGTCTGTAAGATACAATATCAACAAAATAAATTCAAGTTTGTGATGAATCTGACAACTTTCAAGGGGTATGAATGCTTTTTGAGGCACTGTACAATTTAGATCCTTTGAAGTCTTTGAATTTTCCATATTTCTGCGAGTGTGAAGCGAGTGTGAACACACCTCAACACAGTTGTCACAGACTGAGCAGTGGGAGCAACGCGGTGGTCGGTAGAAGCGACAAGTTGAACACCACTTCATCCTGACCTGGATCCCTCTGATCTCCACAGTTTTATAAAGAGGAGCACGAAAGTCATCATCCTTGTCTTCATCCTCCGCAGCTACAAACATGCAGAGAGACAGATCAAAAACCAAACAAGTCAACTTTCGAATCAGGGATGAGAGTGGCTAGTGATGAAAAAAAATCTGAAAATCAGTCAGGGGTCTGGGGGCCGCAGGCGTTGCCCCTAACGCTTCGCGAGAAAAAAACGTATTCAAAATGGATGCTTGCAAACTTTATTTGTAACCATTATGAGTCCCGAGTCTGCCGAAGACAAGTAAGTCCAGCAGCCCAGAAATAACACCAGACCCTACCCCCACCCCCTAAAAATTTCTCAACGGATTTGGAACAATATAAAAAAGGTCCATTTCGACTGGAAAAAAAGCGGAAAAATCTCATCCCTGTAGAATGAGTAAGATTCCCGTTTTACTATACCTGTCCCAGCTTTTTGGAACATGTTGCATCCGTAAAATTCAAAGGAAATGACTACTTGCTCAAAACAATAAAGTTCATCAGTTTGAATATGACATGTCTTGTCTCTGGAGTGTATTCAATTAAATAGGCATTGAATATGATTTGCAATTCAATGTCCTCTCTCTATTTATGTTTAATACAACATCCCAACTTCATTGGAACAGTTATTTTTATGTGCCCTTCAGTGGTATTCATGTTGAAGCAGAATGTTACTGTCAAGCCACTGCGTTCTCTCTATGTCAAATCAGTCCTGGTTGCAGAGCCATTCTTTATTCATTGCAGGGGTGTTGAACTTGTTTTTGTCGTGGGCCACTTTGTCTTACCTCGGAGGGCGGTTATGACAGTGAAAACCACAAAAATGTTTAATCGTCTCACCACATTATTAATTGTACACAACAAATTAATGGATTATTAGTTTTGAAATCAGTCAACTATAGTTTGTTCTATTTTTGGTCAAGTGTGTGTATAGAGGGTAACAAAATTATTGCAAAATCTCAACATTATTTATCACAAGATTGGCTTTCGCGGGCCACAAACAATGACATGGCAGGCCAGCTCTGCTTTGAGTTTGACACCTGTGATCTAGAAAGTGACGGGTTTTAGACACAAGCAACATTATTCGGGATAATTCTAAACTGATTTATCAAAGCGGGAGGTAAAACCTGTGTATTATTTTAGTTCAGGGGGTAAAGCTGAGTAATATGAACAAATGCATGCACTGATGAAAAAATAATGAAATAAGTTACTGAGCATTCGAGTAGTGCTTTTGTCGAATACATTTGGAGGTCTACTCTCTACTTCAGTTTCCTTGAGTGTTTCGCACATACAATTAAGCAGAAATGCCAATAAAAACTACAAGGTGCAAAGTGTAATCACATACAAAAATTCAAGACACCCTGAGCCAACCATCTGATGACAAATCTTCCCACGACCAGGTGTTGGCGGTATCGCTCATTGGTGAATCAATCTTACATCTGACAGGGTTTGACTTTTTGTTGAGATATTGAAGATTGGCATGATATTGTAAGTTATAAATTGAAAGAGGAAAGTACTTATAGTATTTCACTACTTGTAATGTGAAACACATTAGTTTTGTAATGATTCTATTTCTGATTGTTCGTAATGCAACTGTACCAAATTGTTTTCTATGATGGTAAAAACGTTAAACTGACATCATGATGCTCAACTATACATGTACATGCATCTAGTGAATTCATTCAACAGGTATGGTAATTTATGTTTTTCCATAGGATGATTCGTGTCGAGACTTGTCTTTTGTGCTTTGATGAGTTAGTTTACATCGTTTGTATTTGTGTTTTACATACTTTGTGCATCATCCTCTGGTGACACAGTAAGTCAAGTTTGTGATCGGTTTAGCGGGGCACTTGTTCATTAACACTTACTTATTGTCACGGTTGCTTTGGCTGTGTCTTTAAGCTTGCCATAGGGCCTCTGACTACTTCATACGTGACTCTGTAACTTTGAGGTTATAAATTTACACTATATTATGGATCAGACCAGGTGGGCCTTGTTTTTTTCATTGTTGGTTTTTTTGTTGTTTTTGTCTTTGTTTTGTCACATGGTGTTTGTTGTTACGTCGTGTGAACCCGATGTTGATTGTGTCATGTTCCTGTTCTTGACCTTGCCAGCAGGTGGCAGACTGAGCGGATTTGCTGGTTGCACACCTGCTGCCAATCTTGCAATTAGGGAACTCTGTATTTAAGGACCCACAAACTGTCTGCTGGTTGTTGGAGTATTGTTTTACCTTGCTGCAATCCTTGCTCATTGACCTTTGCTGTAGACCTTGTCGTATTCGCTCTTGATCTCTTGGTACTATGGTTTTGTAAGTATGGTTTTTGTTTTAGTGTATTGTTTTTTGCTTACGTGAATTTGGATACAGTGAAACTCCTCTACAACGAAACCTACATGGGCGAAAATACCCCCTAGTGTGAAAAAATCTTCATGCATTAACACCATTCCCATTCTCCGGCCCCCCATACAACGAATAAAACCCTTGTTGCGTTATACGAAATCTTTTTCTCTGTTCTTGCCTCGCGAAGAGATTCACTACAACGAAGTCTCATCCAACAGCGACCTCTATGCTTCGTTCGGAAACGGCAACAGCAACCACTACACTGGTTTACATAGTAATAATTATAATAATAATAATAATAATACATTTCATTTTTAAGCGCCATTCAAGACACTCAAGGACACTTTACAACCAAAACAAGAATAATAAAACCACAGATAAAATTATAAATAATAAAAGGAAAGACGAATTTAAACTGAATATGCGATTTTAAATAGTTGTCGCCGGCAACATCGCCGTCGCGAGGAGCACTAGCCGACCCAGCCAGGCCGGCCAACACGCCGTGGTCCGCGGATCGGCCGCCGTTTCTGCGCTTGTCTCTGCGTGGCCGGGGGGGGAAAAAAAGCGGTGCGGCGCGGGCGGGGAGCCCGACCACCGGAAGCGGAGCCCAAGAAGCCCCGCCACCGAGCACCGCAGCAGTCCCCCCACGGGCAGACGGATTTGTGAAGGATTTTTATTTCATTCACAGCTCCGAGTTTCCTGAACGCAACATACTCATAGCTGCTCTGCCATTGGCTTACCGAGCATCATCCTGGCCTCCGATTGGCCAAGAGGGACCTCACTATCTATGTGTGTAGATACTGTAGCTAGATCCGTGGAAGATAGAGTGGAATGCATCCGATTAGTTGCTCATGGCTCAACAGTCAAATAAACGAACGTTTCCTGGAATGCTTTACTTGTTATCATGCTAAAAACCTTACGCTAACTGGAGCGCTACTTAGAGAGAAGGCGAGTTCCATCGCGCTCACTATGGCCATCGAGGACTACGAAGTGTCCCGTGGCTGGCTTTAAAAGTTCATTGCATGACATCAGCTGAGCAACGCTGTCTTGGGTGGTCGAGGGGAGGTCGAGTTAGAGACAGTGAAATAGTGGAAAGAAAAGCAACCGGGTCCAGGACGTATTTGTTAATGTTAGATTCAGACGCAGCATGAATGTTGCATTGCTAAAATGGCTACAAAACAAAAAAAGCTATGATGGACAGTCCCTCGCACTCCCTCCTGCCCGCTCTGACAGCACTAGGTAGCTCCTTTAGCCAGAGACTGTTACACCCGCGCTGAAGGAGAGATACTGCCGCTCGTTCCTACCGACTGCCGTCTGGCTGCTGAATAAAAAATAAAATGATGTGAAAAACAATTGTAAATAGCACAGCCACCTGATCTATATCTATATTTATATTGCACTTAATTGAACAGTGTACATTGAAACTGTAACATTTATTTTGTGAATGCAAACACTTTGTTTTTCTTCTTTCTTCTTTCTACCCACAATCTTGCTGCTGTAGACTGTAAATTTCCCCAGAGTGGGACAAATAAAGGATATCATCTTAAAAAAACAAAACAAAAAAAAAAACGGACCTTTGGATGTCAAGCAGGTAAGACAAGAAGCGCTCTGACGCTGGAAGAGAGGGTAAAAGTCATCCAAATGAAAGACAGAGGAAGCAACATAAAATACATTATCCAAGAAATTGATGTAAGTGAAAAGTGAATGCTGATCGTAAATTTCGCAATTTCTTTCCCTTTTTTTCTTTCTACACTGACTATATGAAGTGTGAAATAAGTGTGTGCTCATACTTATGCACTATTGGAATAAAAATAAAGAGTACACATACGTTTGTGTGTGCGTGTATACATTCGTTTGCGTGTGTGTGTGTGTGTGTGTGTGTGTTTACATCTGAGATCAAAGTTGCTACAGTGAAAAAACCCCTGTTGTGAAAAATTTCTTGCTGCAAACATGATTTCGTTGTAGAGGAGTTACACTGTACTTTGCATTTCGTTTGTAGTCTCGGGTTTATTTCCTCCTTGCCTTTTGTGCAAGCGCTTTTGGTAGTGATGGGTCCATCAGGCCTCATGAGGCGTGTCGACACAATGACACACTGTGTTGATAGTGTCTCGATACTGTGTCGCTGACCACTGACACCTGCTGGACTTTCAAAATCCCTGCAGGCAACCTACTTGACAGACTGAACTGACTGATTTGATGATGAAGTGTATACAATATCATTCACATCTATGCCTTCATCTTGTATTATTCAATATGTTTGAATAAGGTGAAAATTATGTAAATGAGGATGCTTGTGGGCTTTGTCTTTACAAATTTTTATTCAGAAAAATAAGTTGCTCCAGTGTTTTGAATTTCAGTCTGTTGCATTTCTTGCATGCTATTTCCCCTGTTCGCATGGCACTGGTGATGCCGGCGTACAGAGAAACTGCTTTGCGAGGTGGGAGAGGTTTGGAAAAGTAGTGTGTTGTTCTTTTGATTATAACAGCGGGTCTTGACTGCGTGCAATTTTGCCCTCTGCCAGGTATCGCTGGACCTCAGGTATAGCATCTGCTGTTGCACTTCATCCCAGTCTCCCTACCTCATCATTCAAATGTTGCCATAGGTCATGTGGGAAAAAAAAAAAAACTAACCTAACAAATTTGGCATTGAGAACAGTTTCAAAAAATCACACTAATAATGATGAGTAACATGCCAGATGTAGTTGCAGAGGTGCTTTTGTTGGTATATGATATTTCTGTATGGCAAATTCGACATTTCAGCTGCAATAAAATATGTGAAAAGTAAACTGAGCGTTACCATGAAATTAATTTGAATTAGAATGGAATAAGACATGTCAAAGACCGGAGAGGCACTTGATGAGACAAGGAGATTTGAATGAATACCTTATGCTCCAAAAGGAGATCAAAATGGCTCTACATGGCGGACAATTTGCGTTTCTCCGGGAGCTGCTCCATAATATGCACGTACTGTAGCAACGTCACTCGAGGGAAGCGCACCTCAGCAGTCGATAGTCCGCTGCTCTCTGCTGTGCGTGCGAGCACGTACTCACGGCGCCGACGCAACCGATGTCACATATTGAAGAAGCTTTGAACTACGACAACAGCTAAGCTAGCCTGGCCGACACCACGCTCGAAGTCAGACGGACACGTTTTTCTGATAATCTGTGTGTTTTCCTTTTTGCCCAAATATATATTTTTATTCGAGGGAGGGCGAGGTCTGGCTTGTTTCGGCAGGTGGCATCTCGTCGCTCGACGCACTTCCTTATAAACACAGCGGGGCGGGCTTTTGCGGCGTTGACGCAGCCTGGACTGAGTCGACGCAGTTCATGTGTTGGTCACGTGATCATCACGAAGCAGCACACGCACCGACACGTGGATTGCTCTGTGACCTCGACGCATGCATCGACGCATCGGTGTTGCTGTTGGTTCTCGTTTAGTTTTTGTTTTTCCTGGTCCTTGTTTCGACCGGCGCTTTATGTTACTACTTTGTCAGTGCGATTTTGTATATTAAACATTTTTTGTTGCGGAGTCCTTGTCTGGAGTCAACAATTTTTGGGATCTGTTGGGGGAAGAGCGGCCTTCTCTCCCCCGCGTGTCGTTGAATTTCGGACGAGGAGAATGTTGGTAATCCAAATAAAGGCTGGAATCGATGAACAGTTTCTTCAAAGCTTTTAATAACAGAATATTTCGGGCACCCGCGTATTACAGACAATGGCTGCGTGTCACGAGTGCGAAGCAGGAAGAGATTCAGATCATTTTTATACCATCAGAAGGGCGGTACCGAGACACAAATTGTGATATCATAACTTTCGTTTCTCCTCAACCGATTCTCACCTTGGCGCATTCCAAAGTTTGTGCGTCTTCAGTAGGGAGTATTCCAATTCTAGGTGATGATTGTTACAAGGACGCCAAGCTAAACTGCGGGCATGGGAAAGTTATACAGCATGACGAAATATGAGCAGAATACAGACTTCCCCCAACAGATCCAAAACAATGATTCGCCTGAATCGTGACAGATTGTTTTCAGTGTTTTTTGGCCACGACATTTGTCAAAGGAGAAGAATCTGTGCTTTGTGGTTGCGACTTCTCTGCAGCACGCGTGTACGAGCACTGATTTTGATTGAGAGGAATGTCGGCGGCATTTGACTGTCTGTGCTGGACAGCCCCGGGGCAGCGTTTTTCACAGTCCTGTTTCGTTCAGCGGAGATGGAGGCGCTGTTGGACAGTCTGCGTTGCTGCAGCTGGATGGATAGCTTGAGGAGCGCGGATGCGTATTTGGAGAGTTGCCGTTTGGAATTAAAACAGATTTACATGGGACGGGAGAAGTGAACAATCTCTTTTTCGTCAATGGACGTTACAGCTTCTTGCTTTACTTCCAAATTTAGCTTGTAGCAGACGTATGCACATTTTGAGCATCGCACCTCTGATCCACTGGTGAAAAAAGGACACTTTGATTCTCTCCTCTTTCTTCTACAACTGCTTCAAACAACAAAGCATATGAGGGAAAAGTGGTTAAGATTGCACGACTGTCCATGATTTTATGTTATTTGTTACTGCCTATATTTCCCATAGTTATTTCACTGTTGGCGTTCTGATGCCATCTAGTGGCGACTGTTGGCTGGAAAAAAATATCGGTAGAAAGGTTGTTCACCCAACCCTAGTTGCCGTGCACATTTACTGGCACACATTAAAGGCCATGTTTTGTGAGCTCCATTTTTGTTAGATGAAGAGAGTGCCGAGAAACAGAGGCAAGAAGACGACAAACAGGATTTCGGCAAAGGTTTAGCCCCTTACGGGTGTGAGCCCACGAGGTTTGTGTGTATTTTGTTGAATCAACTATCTTCATTGTTTTGTCTTATTTGGTTTGTAATGCCACTTGTTTGTATGCTTCATGTTCGTGGGACCAGTTCTCACGGGTTGCCAGGAATAAAACCCTGTATTTTCAATTGGACTTTGTGTCGTCACTCATGACGCATCCTGAGGGCGCTACATTATGTGTTATTTTATTTTATGTTAACTGTTTTGTAAAGAGCTTTTTTTACAGCTGCAGCTATTGTGAAAGCACTATATAGATCAGGATGTATTGTAATTTTAAACCGTTTAAAATAAAGTGGTTTTATTACTTATATGCAGAAGAATGCCAGTTTCAGAATGAAAGTGAATGGGCAACTGGGTCTGAAGTAGTACAGTACATATTAATATCCTGGTGTAACTGCATCATTACACAGAGCATGTTTAGTACTTCCTTAATTAAGGAGTATTGGGCCATGTATGACCTTAAGACCTGCTGGGAATGTGGAAGGCATTATGAAAGCAGCTCACGAGGTGCATGACTCATATCATCAGAACCTCCCGGAAAAATGAAAAGAATGTTCACCGTATAAGAGTGGACATTAAGATCCACTGTGACATTTATACAAGTTCTTTTGCATGTGTTTGTGTATATATACTAAAATTTGAACACAGAAAAAAAAATCTTGTTTTTCTTCAGTAATTAATTGATTTGCAAATGCATTTGAAAAGGAAAATGTGACATGTGCTACGATAGCTAGTCATGTTAACTTGTAATGAGGTTCTGAAGCACAGGGTACCGTGTTAAATGTGTCAACTTTATGGTGGGAGGCCACTATCTCGGATTAATATTTTTGTCAATATAAATAAGAAAACTAATATATTTTTGTTCCATTTATATGTCCTATTCTTTTGGCCCCTCAAACAACTGTTTGCCTGAATGTGAACAGCACATCTTCACAGTGCCAAGGCCTTTCGCTGAATGACTTGATAACAATGTCAAAGTGCAGTTAACAGGACAATCAATGCAGCACAATGGCTGACTACCGACTCAGCATTCTGTAAATGAAATGACTCGCCGAACAAAAGCATTTTCGTTGTTAAGCATGTTGCTAACTATGAACCTGGGTGGGTTGCGTAAAAAAAAACAAAAAAACTTGGAATTGTTGAAATTATGCTTGAAATAGTTTTACTGTAAAAGACGGTTGGCCAAGTTTACCTCACACTTGACCTTTGAAACCAAAGTCAAAAAGTGTTTTCTTTACACTCTACTTGTGTAAACATGGCATTTTGATTAATACTGCATTGGTGAAATAAGAATTAAGCAGCAAAATCCATCCGTTTTTTATCCCTGAGTGCGGCCATTTTGCCACGTGCTGTCGACTGGAAATGAGATCACAGCTGCTCAAGTCTCAGCTAATGACCAATCACGGCTCACCTGTTTTCTTAGTTTGGTGGGGTGATGTTCGCAAGTCATTACCTGAGCAACTTATACTATTGACTATCCAATTTTATCACCTTAAATGGGCCTTCCGTCAGTAATGACTAGTCCGTATTTGCTGACGAATGCTAGGAAACTTTAAAATGATAGACTAAGCAATGACTGGAGTGGGTTTTTGTGTCAGTGTAAATGTCATTAACCGGGTCAAGTACCGAGAGACCTTTCGGTCGGGCAATGCCAGACTCCTGTTTCACTGACGAGTGACAGAAACATGCGCTGGATTGTAACATTGCAGGAAAAGGGTGGCCGTCGAAATTACCGATACTTTGAAATAAAACTGGCATCGATACCAATAGTTGCTATTGGTACTCACCAGTCTCTTATTTTCCTATTGTAATAAAGAAAAGGGTTAGGGTTCAAACTTTTGCAAACAATTGTTTTTACAAATGATCATTGTAGATTGATGTTGCATAAATCATTCCGCATTTGAAAAAGAACAGTTCAAATTAATCATTTCCAAAATTAGCATGGCATTCATGCCCATGATTGTGTATGGAAATAACTATGTAAACTTCTCACCACAACTGTAAAATATTTTTTCTTGGGTACTACAACCAATTCATACACACGCAAGAATGGAGGAAAAGAAATGTCAGCGACAAAAATTGACAAGACAGCCAAACTAAATTGTGATTTTGAACACTTTAAGGTTGTTTTCAATGTATTTGAAGAATGTGATATTCATCGATGTCCTCTTAAAATATCTCTAATGCACCCATACATTTGAGTGCAACATGAATAATTTTACAATTGTACAACTAGAGTTTGCAAAGGGAAGTCCAAAACTGATCCATTAAAAGTTATTCCATGAAGTGTACGGCTCTGTTTGAAGTTCATTCACCTGCAAATCGCACAACTTCCACACATTCCTCCAAATCACGAAACGAAAATGCCCACCCATTCACCTACCTCGTGGAAAGATGCCTGGATCCATGAATGTAGCCATACAGAAGTTGGCCAAAACAAAGAGGAAGATGATGCCATTATAAATAGGAACAGCTACGGAGAACCGCTCTGAAAGCCATGGACAACTGCGTAAAACAAACACAAAGAAAAGCACCTGTCAGAAAATTGATGGAAGCAAACAGTGGCCATATTTCATTTAGAAAACGGCATCACTTAAAATAAACACTTAAATTGGATTGGGATAATTCATTTGTTATTTCAAGACCATGAATTCCCAAACTGTGGCACACAAGAATTGCAATGACAGTCTGGTATAATTAAACAGTTAGAGCCAAAACAGCAAAAAAATTGGAAAATTGAGAGGAGAATAATAGATAAAGAGTGAAGAATCTAAGACTACTGTCATACAGTTGAGCATCTTAGTACTTTCTTTTGTCATTATAAATGTGGACATTAGTGTATGTCTTTCAAAGATTAATGGACATTATACTCAAGGACTGTTCCGGTTTTTCAGCCGCCAATCTTGATGACATCGTGATCTACAGTGAAAGTTTGGAGGACCATCTCCTGCACCTCAAGACTGTCCTTGGGAAAATACAGGCGGCACCATTAATGAGAGAAAGTGCTCCTGGGCACAAGAAGAGGTGAGTTACCTGGGGCATTTGATCAGGAAAGGGAAGATTAAACCCCAGGTGGAAAAAGTGAAGGCTGTGGAGAAGATAATACTCCCCAGACCAAGAAGCACTTGATATCATTTCTTAGACTGATTGGTTGGTATAGAAGGTTTATTCCACATTTTGATAGATTAGCTGCTCCTTTAACCGATCTCACAAAGAAGAACATTAAGTCTCCTCTACCATGGACAGCAGCCTGTGAACAAGCTTTTAAGGACTTGAAGTTTTTCATCTGTCAAGTTCCTGTGTTGCAGAGTGCAGATTTTTCCAAGGAGTTTCTCGTGCAAGTGGATGCTTCAGATGTTGGTCTTGATGCAGTGCTGGTGCAAGGCAATGCTGGAGAGGAGAGGCCCATCCTGTTCCTGAGTTGGAAACTTTTTGAAAGGGAGAGGAAATACTCAACCATTGAGAAAGAAGCTCATCAAGTGGGCTGTTGACTCCCTTTGTTACTACCTCCTTGGAAGAGAATTCCAATTAGACTGACCATCGAGCTCTGCTCTGAAGTGGATGCACTCCATTCAACACCAGAATCAGACTGACCATCGAGCTCTGAAGTGGATGCACTCCATTCAACACCAGAATGCCAGAATACTGGGGTTGTGTCTTGCCCTTCAGCCACACCAGTTCACCATTGAGCATTGCCAGGGTAAGAAAAACATTCTTGCTGATTTATAAAGGTTGTCGGAACTTGGGGGACAGGGGGTGAGCGATGTCATGATGACAAAAGACACATACAGTCAAACCTCGGTTTTCGAACATCTCTGTTCTCGACCAAATCGGTTTTCGACCAAAGATTTCGAGTTTTTTATGCCTCGGATTACGACCGAAAATCGGTTCACGGCCAAACTGAGCGCACTTGAATGCGCCACTTGATTCCTCTCGCCTTCCTTACACGAGGAAGTGATGCTTCCTCGGGTAGCGTTCCATTGTGAGGAGACGTGTTCAAGAAAGATTTTTTTTTTAAAAAGAGCGTGGTTTCGGTTTTCAAACAAATTGACTTTTGAACAGCCTTCTGGAACGGATTGTGGTCGAAGACCAAGGTATGACTGTATTAAAAATTCAGTTTTTTTGTGGCTTTTGGAGGGAAGAAAGGTGCACATTTCTCTCCGTCCAAAAGTGTTATTATGTGATATCAGTGTGTGGTGCTTAATACATCTGGAAGACACTAATTGTTACAGGCAAAGGTAATTGCAACCACTTGGGAATGGCCAATTGCAGGTTGGACCTGATTGGCCTGAAGCTCAAGTGAACTCCCTTTAAAAGAGGAATGAGGAAGTCACTGTGGCACCAGACAACTTGGAGAGCAGTGCTACACGTGGTCTGCTAAAAACTGGTCAACTGTTGCGACTCGAAATAAAGAAAACTGGAAAATCTCCTTCCTGGATCCTGGCTGAATTGCCTTTTTATTCTTTTTTCACCTGGCCTGCTGTTTCGCAGCATAACATGTATAATGTAAAAAACAAACAATAAAGAATATATATATATGTGTGTGTGTGTGTGTGTGTGTGTGTGTGTGTGTGTGTGTGTGTGTGCGTGCGTGTGTTTTGGACCTCATTGCCATACGTGCATGGGTGAAAAACACTTACGTGAAGCAGAAGAACAGCGTGGTGGAGCCGACCAGGAAGAAAGTGGCTGCTGACACAGGAACATAGCGTGAAGGTTGCAGTAGTCTTTTGGACAGGTTCATAGAATGGGGCAGGGGAGAAGAGGCTGGACCCTGTCCTTCACTCTTATTACTGTCACCGGGCATCTCTTCCTATCCGTGCAGTGATGTGTTGGTTCTCAGCTGCAATGCTGTGGGAGTCGTCATTCAGTTAAATGTTCCTACTGGTGTACGAATTGGATTTGTGATTTTGGAATTTAAATTACGGTTCCCAGAAATAACAGGCTCATTTAAATAGAGAACACATGAAATGAATCCAAAGGGATGTGAGAGGTAACACAGTTCCCCTTCTACTGGACAGAAATAGGTGACCTTCAAGAAGAAACCAATACCCAAAAAAGTTGAATTTTTTCGACAAACTCCACAGATGTCGTCTAAACAGGCCTTATTAACATCTTGAAAATGTGCAATTTTCGTGTTACCCAGGAAACATTAACATCAAGTTTTTAGTCTTGATCAAATTTAATCATTGAATGAAGAGTTTGAGTTTGAATGCTCAAAAGATGTTTTTGCTTAATAATTACTTTGCAGGTTATGTTTGATCTGTTGGCTTTATAAAAACAAGGGAGTTGGGTAACACATGTCAGTAAACAAAAGGAAAACCTGCTTTTTGGAAGAAACATTTGAAACTATCTTTGACGTCAAAGCCTTCCAGTGTTTCTCATTGTTAATCGCACTTGCTTGGAACTTAAGCCACATTTGAAAATGTGAGGTGTTTTTTTCTTACAAGAATATGCAATTACTAAACATATTTGAATTCAGAGCATATGCCACTCCTTAAAAAAAATGCAAGAAACAAATTACTTTCAGTCTAACATTCATACAAGGCACAACAGTCTGTAAATGTGCCCATCTCAAAGCTTGGTTTTCTTACGTGTGGGCATTTCTATGAAATAACAGCAGTTGATTAAGACCTCCTGACGTATGAGCTACACCAGAGATTGAATTGACAAAAAAGAACTGATGGTGGTGAACTTCAGAAAACAGTTTGGCTGTAATCTATTGGTATCCATGTCAATTACATTTTCATGAGCAAAATTAAACTGAAATTAAAATCTGAATGCAAATAATTTGCAGACGTATAAGGTGAGATCAGTAAAAGGTAAAATCACCAGTTTATGTGAAGATTAATTTATATGACCACAGTGTCTGCACTGGCTGAATTTTTCTACCATGTTAGCAAAATTCCAAGCGTGCTTTCAGGCTTGCCCTTCCAGCTATGCGTCTCCAGTGCCCACACAGTTTCCATCCTTAACAGTCAGCAATGGCTTTTAGAAAAATCAAGAGAAAAAAAATCCTTTGTTTGAAGCATTGACGAATCTTGGGTCACAGGTTTTTTGAAGTTCTGAGATTTTTGAGGATATTGTTCCCCAGCCCAAAAAAATATAGAACCAACGAGCACTTCCTCCAAAGATCTAATGTCTCCTTGCTGGACAGTTTGGATCCCTTGATATTTGGATTTGAAACATTGTGAAAAATTCAATTCAAATAGTTGTCCATCAAAAATATTCCAGTCTGGGGATTGATCAGGCTACTGCACCTAAAGAGACACAAAAGGAGAAATGTTTGTCATGAAGTAAAACCAAAGAGTTAACAATATAAGGCGGTCTGTATTAGGGGTGTGGTGGTTGAATAACATTATGGCAACTTTGCCGATGTTAATTTTTGTCAGTTTTAGGGAAGTTGGGATGATGTAGTCGTTTCTCAAATAATCCTTATAAATCCACTTGAAGTTGAAAAAAAACATTTACCCATTTGTCACATGAGCAGAATCCAACAGAGGGATCATGGGCGCATTCAAGTGAACTACAACTCGTCTCTCTCTGTGGTAATTGAATTTGGTCCACAGTTTGAAACCCAGCTTGTCAGTTGGGCATTAAAAAACACAAAGACTAATGCAGGGGTACGTAAATATAATGTTGAAGTGCAACAAAGATTTTTTTTTCTAGACTTTATAAAGATCGGTTTGTCTGACTTTGAAGCGGTTGATATTTTGCATTTTTGGCACGTTGTGTGATCGACCATGTCTTAAATTTGCTGATCAGTCATTGCTGTCAGTGTTCGCCTCCGTAAAATAAAACATTACATCTGCAGTGTTTCCACATACACGTGAAACTGTGGCAGGCCCAAATGAATTTTGGCCACGACTAAAAGATTTTGGAGCTACCTGTCAATATGTGATATGATAACTGATAACTTTCATTGCGGCACAGAAAGCCACTCCGCTGTTTGGGAGGTGCTTGTGTGAGTCTACTAATTGATACCAGTATGAAAATGCAGAAAACGATGAGACGAGGAGACAAAGGCAAGTCATGTCTTTACTCACCACAGCAAAACTAATTGTTTACAGAACAAGTAGCAAGTCTATCCTTCAACACTTTCAAGTTTATCATCCATTTGAAACCAGAACTCCCTTCTCTTTAAGCTACAGGTTCATGGTGAATGTCTGTTGTGGGTCACCACAGAACCCGCCCCAGAATTCACCACAACAAAAGTAGACAATCAAACAGGTAATCATGAACAAGTTAAAGAAAAAACAGTCAATGCAGTGGAGATTGGCACAAGCGGCCAAAACAGTTGCGCTAAACAGGTAGGCGAGTCAGAGTCAGGGTTGGCTCTGGAGCTGGGTTGAGGGCAGAAATCACGAAGGGCGGGCACCACCGCAGTGCAAGGGACAAATGCACATTGACATCCACATGAGCAGGCTTAAGGCGGAGTGTTGTGCTCCGCTGAGGTTTACTTACAAATGTCCACCACGAAGCTCTTAGTGTTGATGGTCTGATTCGATCCACTGGATCTGTAGCGAGTCCGATGCAGGCCAAAATGACTGAATTGGTATCAGATTGTTTTTTTATGAGAACCAGTCCGATCCAATACAGAATTCATGTCACAAGACTGACGAACTGTCTCCATGTTTGCCATGTGCCTGTTTTTTCGTCACGTGAGCAGAAGCTTACAGAGCTGTACATGCCTGCAGTTATGTCTGCCCTGTGTAATTACTCTGTGTTATACGAGGAGAAAAGTAAGACAGCAACGTGCACAAAACTAGTGTCTCAAGTGGTGGCAGCAAAACCGAACATTTAACACAACAAACTCATAAGCATCTGAAGTATCATCATGCAACAAAGTTCAAAGATGTTTTACAGGCGAGTGCAAAGAAAAGCGAACTGTGACAATCATCGCTGCAGGAAACATTAAAGGACACTGTAAAACACACTTGATAGAGCACCAAGGCCAACATGTTAACAGACAAAAAAATGTTTACTTCATTTTGGTGGATGGAAAATGTGGGGTTTCGAGGTATGGTACAACATTTGGAGCCGTGCTGTCAGCTATCAAACCGGCCCAGCATCTCTGATACCCTAATCCCACTGAAGTACAAACAGGTGAGCGAGTTCATCTCTAAACGCTTGGAAGATGCAAAAATGGTAAGTTTAACAACTGACCTTTGGAGCTCAGACGTGTTTCCAGTGTCACAGTGGATAGACTCAATTTTTACTTTATGGAAAGCTGTGCGACAAGCTAAGGGGTTTCATGGCTCACACACAATGAGGTCGCAGCAGCAACGAAGAAGATACTGAATGTAGAGAAAATTGAGAAGAGCAGGGTCCACTTAATCTTGCGGGACAAAGGCAGTAAAATAATCAAGGAAATGGATCGATTTGGGGTCGCGAGTAATGGGTGCACACTCCACAGCTTGTAGTTTAAGTTATGCGTTAGCGCAGTGTTTTTCTTTTTCCAGCCAAGGCACATTCATTTCATTGAAAAAATTCCACAGCACACCATCTGTTGAAAATGTGAAAAAAAAGCTTATTTTAACAATTAAGTGTTATATTGTTATTATAAGCGTATTTTAACATTGAAAAATAACGCTATATGATTACACATTGAATAGGTATCAAATCAACATCAATCCAATATTTTATAATCTTTCAAATTTATTCTCACCCAGTGTGATAAATGGTTTGGATGAACACAGATCTGATATCCTGGCAGCAATCGATGAAAGACACAAAGCTCTTCTTCCATAGCTCTCATTCTTTCTATGTTTTTAGTTTTATCAGCAGTCAGGCTATTTCTTTCGCCGCTTTGGGCCCGAACATCTCATTTACAATGGCTTTGCAGACGGCAAGTATTAATTGCTCTGCCACTTTTTTGATTTAGCCACAAGTTCAGCGATATGGTAACTTGCTTTCAAGGCTGTCTTGTTTACCTTTGCGGTTTTCCTCATGAATGTTGCTTGTTTCCCCGTGTGTTCACGCAGGCGAACAAAACACTCCACATTGTTGTTTCGAAGTGAAGGGTGTTTTGTTTGGAGATGGAGTTTAAGTTTACTTGGAACAATAGTGCTGTTGCAGAGGTGCTTTTCACCCCATACCAAGCACAACGGAGTCAGTGCTGTTGCATCGCCGGCAAAATCAAATCCAAATGAAAGAGAGCGTTCGTTGTATTGGCTCGCGCCGGAAACTTCGCTTGTCTCAAAGCACAAGGCAATTCGGTAGCTGCTGCTCCTCCCTACCGGTATGGAAGAGTACTACATGATTACTCTGCCGGGCGACAGACCGCACAGGCATAAATATTGGATAATTTCCCATGGCACACCTGAAAATATCTAGCGGCACACACAGTTTGAAAAACACTGCGTTAGCATTTGAAAACAAACAAACAAACAAACAAACAAACAAACAAACAAATAAATAAATAAATTGTGGGTCAGTTCAAACATGACTTCCATACTTAGACTAGCAAGACAACCCAAAGGATTCAATTATGCCGCCCAAACAGCAACATGTACTGACACAGTGGAATAGCTTGGACAGTGGTACCTCTACTTACGAAATTAATTGGTTCTGGAAGAAATTTCTGAACTAGAAAATTTTGTAAGTAGAAACGCGTTTTAAATGCCTTAATTTGTTCCAAGCCCCCCTCCCCCCGTCCAGACATAAATGTTCCCGAAAGCATTAAAATGCATCAAAATATGAAACAAATACATGTTACAATTAGATTATCGCACAATTAACGAGAGTTGTGCAAAATGTCAAAAACAACGAATAAAGAATACAAATGATGGTCATTTAACTAGATGCCCTCTTTTGTCCACCTTTTCTCTCAGAAATGTTTTTTCCTGGCGTTTTGGAAAGAACTGATCCAAGGATGTTTGCTTTTGTCTGCTTTTAACAAGCGGCCTCTTGGTTGAGACAGATGCTCAAAAATTTAAAAAAAAAACAAAACATATTCCTCAGTTATATAAAAGATAATACAGTGGAGAAAGAGACTGAGACAGGTTTATATCATGGAACAGATGACCGCGAGGCTTTGGATGACAATGGATGTTTTTGCCCTTGGATAGAAAGTTGTAATGCCTTATTTGGATCCTATTTAGAAAGGGTTGTCAAAACAGAAGGATGTGTTCTGGACCATTTCAACTTGCAAGCTGTATTTTTGATAGAGTGCACAAATTCTTATTCTAATCTTGTCATATTCAGGGACATATTTTGTTTTGGAGTTGCAGAATTTGACGTTTTGCCAATTGTAAAAATGCAAAATAAAAAGTTCAACAAAAAAATTATATATAATTCATATTAAAAAGGTTATCAAAGGTCGGAGTTACAAACACACCGAGGCACTAAAACGCTTGTGGCGTAGCCTTAAAAGGGAAGGAGCCTGCTGAAGATGTTCTAAACAGGCCATAATTGGGATAAATTTGCATTTTACCGAATTTCAATTAGAACCGCAATTATTTGCCAGATTGAGTTTGAATGTCTATAACGAGGGGGACAGACGAAGAGGGCTGTGACAAGTTGAGCAACAAATCATCTGCATAGACAAACAGCTTGGGTGATGTCATACCTTGCGATGCCCATAATTCTCTCCTCAGCTCAAAGCTCAAATGGTTCTGTGGCAAAAGCAAATACAGTAAAAGGGAGGAAATCGGGCAAGCTTGTGTGGTAGCCCGATGAAGGGCAAAAGAGGAAGACCTCATGCCATTCAAAATTATGGGTGCAGTCGTAGACTCATAAAGCAAAATAATGAACATAATAAAATCTGAACCAAAACCAAACTTTGCCAATGAATAAAACAAGTATCCCCACTCAACCCTATCTAATGCATTCTCCGCATCCAAACAGGTTACCACCTCAGGCACGTCAATTCCAGGGGAGCCAATAATGTTGCAAAGACGCTTCGTATTGAATGATTCATTTCGTCGATAACCCAGTCTGGTCAGTAGAGATCAATGTAGACAGCAACTGCTACAATCTGATGGCAAGGGGTATTTGGCCAGGATCTTCTGGTTAACACTCAAAAGACTGATGGGCCTAAAGTTGGCATATTCCTATCTTTATTTAAGTAGAAGGCAAATGTTAGCTCAGAAGAGAAATCCAAGAAGGTATCATCAATTTAGGATCAGGAAACACTATGCCAGATGTAGAATTTATCCTTGGGATTAGCCATGAGTGGACTGTGGATCTAGCTCAGGGGTGTCAAACGTAAGGCCCGTGGGCCGGATCGAGCCCGCACAGGAGTTTAATCCAGCCCGCGAGATGATTATGTAAAGTATAAAAATGAGCTGCAATTTTTCATTAAACTGCTGTTCCAATTGCGTCCACTGGATGGTGCAATTGGATTGTGGGAGGCATGCAAACTGTTCATAGCATACTGTTCGCATTATATGCTTTGTCACCCTCATTACCACAATAAGTCACTGTCAAAAAAGCGAAAAGTGGACGTCGAGTGCAGAGTGTTCCAAGAAAAATGGTCATCCTCCTATTTTTTCACGGAAGTGAATGGGAAAGCAGTATGTTTGCTGTGTTCACAGCATGTTGCAGTGCTGAAAGAATATAACCTTCGTCATCACTATGTGAGTTTTCATGACGACAAAATGACAACTTTCAAGGACAGCGGAGAAAAGAGAAGGTGGATGAACTGTTGTCGGGTCTCAAGAAACAGCAGTCTGCTTTTACTAACAGCCGAGACATCAGTGACACTGCGGTGAAAGCTAGCTACCTCATTGCTAATGAAATCGCAGTGGCTTCAAAACCATTTGGTAAGGGTGACTTCATAAAAACATGCATGGTGAAGGCAGCGGAGATCGTGTGTCCTGAAAAGCGACAGGCTTTTGCAAATATTAGCTTGACAAGAAACACCATCGCAGACAGGATTTCTGATCTTTCAGCAGATTTGGACAGCCAGTTAAAAAACAAAGTAAAGGCTTTTACTGTCTTTTCAGTTGCAATTGATGAAAGCACGGACATTACAGATGTTGCACAATTGGCCGTTTTCATCCACGGAGTTGATGACACATTGACCGTCATCGAAGAGTTCGTGGAGATGATGCCAATGTTAGGTACAACAACAGCCGCTGATATTTTCGACGCACACGTCGGTGCCCTGGACAGGGTCGGAGTGGACTGGCCCCGCGCGGTCAGCCTGGCTACGGATGGTGCACCCTCGATGATCGGGAAAAAAGCAGGAGTTGTGACAAAGTTCAGAGAGAAAGTGCGATCTGCAAATGGAGGACGTGATTTTTGGACTTTTCATTATATTTTGCACCAGGAGGCTTTGTGTTGCAAGTTATTAAACATGGATCACATCATGAAAGTGGTCATCCAAACGGTGAATTTCATCCGATCCGGAAGCCTGAATCACCGTCAGTTTGACAGCCTTCTCAGAGAAAGACCACATCAATGGCTTGCCATACCACACTGAGGTAAGGTGGTTAAGCCGAGGTGCAGTGCTGAGGCGTTTCTATGACTTACGAGAAGAAATTGAACAGTTTATGGAAGAAAAGGACAAACCGGTGTAAGAATTTCATTCCGGATAATGGATGCAGGGTCTTGCATTTATAGTGGATGTTACCGAGCACCTGAATACCTTGAACAAACGGCTGCAAGGGTGCAACAAAGTTGTCACACAGTATTATGACAGCATACGCGCTTTCAAGTTGAGGCTGTCATTGTGGGAGACGCAACTCGCCGGTGGTGATGCAGCTCACTTCCCCTGTCTGAAACATGTGTGCGCGACCCAACGTGTCGCAGACATGATGCGGTTCAAAGATAAAATAACGGGACTGTTACAGGAGTTTGAGCAACTTTTTCAGATTTTTGGTGAACTGGAAAAAGACTTCACAGTTTTTTGCTCGCCATTCACCGTGAATCCCTCTGATCTGCCCGTCAACATCCATCCAACTTGAAATAATTGACTTGCAGTGTGATTCGGATTTGAAGGGCAAATTTGCCACAGCTGGCTTGGACACATTTTATCAGAACCTCTTGCCAGGGTACCCCAACTTGACAGCCCTCGCCGCAAAGCTGTTGTCCATGTTCGGAACCACATATTTTTGTGAGCAGGTTTTCTCTGTAATGAGCATTAATAAAACAAAGCTGCGCTCAAGGCTCACGCACAGCCACTTGAACCACATCCTGAAGTTGGCTGTCACTCAGAATGTGACGCCTGATATTGATGCGCTGGTGAAAGCTAAAAGATGCCGGTATCAGGAGTCAAATAAGCAATGTAACCAAACTTAAAGTGCTGCATTAGACACCTTAATATAATTCTGTGATCTGTGAAAGAGTTCTGTGAAGTGTGTTTCTGTGTTCTTTGTCCTCAGAATTTTCAAATAACTTAAAGTGATTTATGATTAATAGTGATGTTGTGTTTGCACTATTTTGGATACACTGTCCTCAGGTTTCAGCTTTATGTTTATATATTTTTATGTTGATTTGCTATTGTTTTTTATTTCATTTGTATATTCAACCTATTCTTGATTTGTGACTGTGACTCTTGTTTGGGCAACAGGATTTTGTTCTTTGTATCTAGATTTCTGCTTGAGAAATGACACCCTGATATAGTTCTGGGGTCTGTGATACTGTTCTGGTTCTTTGAATCACTGCGGCATTGTGTGTTGGTGTGTTCTTTGTCCTCAGAATTTTCCAAAAACTTCACTTGTTTTATTATTAATAGTGATGTTGTGTTTGTCCTACTTTGGACAGTATTAAAACAAAGAAAACAATCTGAAGTTGTTTTTAAGATATATGTACCATGATTTTCCGGTCTGGCCCGCTTGGGAATTGATTTTCCTCCATGTGGCCCCCGAGCTAAAATGAGTTTGACACCCCTGATCTAGCTTGTTGAGTAAGAAGTCGACTGGCTTTGTCCCCATCTCAAAATAATGTGATTGCGTCCTCAGCAGTTACACTTTCACTTGAGCTGTTGTCAAAAGATCAGACTCGGCCTGAAGCTTTAGACGTTATCGCATTCGAAGGGGCAGTGGCATATTGCGTATAGATTTACAAAATCTGATCGAAGACGCATTCAAGTGCGCTCAGTTTGGTCGAGAACCGATTTTCGGTCGTAATCCGAGGCATAAAAAACTCGAAATTTTTGGTCGAAAACCGATTTGGTCGAGAAGAGAGACGTTCGAAAACCGAGGTTTGACTCTACCTATGTTACATGTTGTAACAGACACAGGCAATCAGCACATTTTGATCGCAACCCCTGTCTTAATACAGGGGTGCCCAAACTTTTTTGACCGAAGATCTACTTTTCGATCAACCAACCTCCTGCAATCGACCCGTTACCGGGCACACGCACGCACATACACACGCACACCATGATGAGCAACAGCCTGTCGTGGAGGCATGCGACACATTTTTGCAGCCTGTTAACTATCGTAGCTCACGCGTACGGTTTTAAAATGCTTCTCTCAGCCCTCCAGGTTGCTATTCTTTGCCCGTGCCCTTGGTGAATTGTACACGAAACAAACTCTGAATGAGAATAATGATAATTATAAAAGATACAGCGCAACAGCTCTGTTGACAAGCTGCAGTAGCAGACTGCTGAGCGGTAACAACTTCTGGTGACGCAGGTCATGCGCCACCGTAGGTTAAAGATTTACCTGCTTTATTTTATGTTATTGTTTTAATACTTTTTGTGAAAATGAGACTGTTAGGATAATTAGGGTGCAATGTACATTAACACAAAAAATATATTACGAACATGCACAAAGACACACAAATGGTTGTTTTTTTTTTTCTCCTCTACACCCCTCGCGATCGACTTTGGAGCAGTACGCAAACAACCGGTCGATCGCGATCGACGTAATGGGCACCCCTGTCTTAATATGTCGAGCTCAAAGGGCCGCCCCTACTCCGCTTGAACAGTCATTGCTGAGACAACTGTAGTCAGTAGGTCAGTGTGCGTGTGATGTATAGCAGTGGTCCTGTCTCTGTGTCTATCCATGTGTTGTGTTCCCTTTAGGGACAATTCGGAAACAGCTTATCTCATGCAGCTAAGCAATTGTTTCTCATGGCCTCAAACTATCCATCCATCCATGCATCAATCTGCAGCACCATGAACCAGTGGTGAGCATGATTACACTGACGAAAAATTCTGAGATTTACAATATGGATTTTAAGTGCTTCAGTTTCCACTTTCATCCCAAAACCATCCATTATCTAAAACAATGCATATTATTAAATATCGGCCCAAAAGTCCAAATAATTCCGTAATTATTATATTGTGACATATATGTATTCAGTGATCCCTCGTTACTTCGCGGTTCACTTATCACAGTTTCAGTGCATCGCGGATTTTTCCACAGTACTGTATTCAGAAAAAAAAGGCTGAATTACTCAGAGGTTTTGAACATGCCTGTACTGTATATGCAGCGGGCACTCATTCAAGGCGCATGATTGGTTCCTGGTGCGACATCGATCAATGACAGCACCGAGTGAGCTGATTGGCTGCGCATCTTCGTAGACCCGCCCAGCAACCTTGTTTCTACGTGCGTAGCGGGGGGGAGAGGGGGGGGGGCTGTCCGAAAGGAGCAGCACGTCTCTCTCCGCCTCCTTCTTATCAATACCGATTAATTGTCTTGTCATGAACACATCGGCTGTGCGGGGATAGCTGGCCAGCAGCAAGCTGGAGGCTAACGGGGGCTACACCGTCACAGAGCGTCAAATGAGGACTGCCTTCTACGCCACCAGCACAAGTCTCTTTGCTTCTACGTGCACGGCAGAGAGAGAGTGAGAGAGAGGGGGCAGGTGTGGGCCGGTCCGAAAGCAGCAGCACGTCTCTCTTCGCCTCCTTCTCATCAATACCGATTAATTGTCTTATCATTAACACATCGGCTGCGCGGGGATAGGTGGCCAGGAGCTAGCTGGAGGCTAACGGTGGCTACAACATCAGAGCATCAAATGAGGGCCGCCTTCTACGCCACCAGCACAAGTCTCTTCGCTTGTCTCAGAAGGCAATGCTGATGAATGTTAATTACTGTATAAGGTTTTATAATTAAAGATTTAAGTAAAGTTAAAAGTAAGTTGCCAGCCAATCGCAGGGCACACACAGACGAACAACAATCCCCGCTCACACACAGGCATCTAGGGACAATTTCGAGTGTTCAATCAGCCTGCCATGTTTTTGGAATGTTGGAGGAAATCGGAGTACCCAGAGAAACCCCACGCAGGCACGGGGAGAACATGCAAACTCTAAACAGGGAGGCCTGAGCCTCCAGAATCTAATTTTTATAGAATAGAGACTTCAGTCAGTTTTGCCTCTATCTCTGGTGGTCGGTTAAGAATCTCAAAAATATGGCCTCTCTTAGTTGATCAGTTTCACAAATATTAAGGGTCCCAAAAAGTAAGTACCATAATTTCCAGACTAAAAACCGCAACGATTACAAGCCGCTCCAGCTAAATTTAGCCATAAAAACTGATTTCTACATAATGGTACTTAACCGCTTTGGACTAGTAGTGGTGGGTCTCCACGTTTTTGAATGGGGTATTACGGATATCATTAACAATGGTAGACCCCCTAGATCAGAGGTGTTAAACTCATTTTTGTTGCCCGCCACATTGTAGTTCCAGTTTCGCTTGGAGGGCCGTTATGACTGTGAATTTTGGTGAAACCATATAAATGTTTAACCACCTCCACATATTACATACGGGGCGAACAACAAATGGATGGATAACTAGTTTTGACATCAGAAGTCAAGAATAATGGATTGTTCAAACATTGTAATTATTACATTATATATGACAATTGGAATTTTGGTTCAGACTTAAGCAAGCATCATGGAAGTTGAAATGCTTGAATTGCTTTTGCGGGCCACGTAAAATGATGTCGGGCCAGATCTGGCCCCCGGGCTTTGACTTTGACATCTGTTCCCTAGATGAATGCCAAATGCAGCCATAGTTACACAGCATCCCAGAACTTTTCTCAGACTTTTGCTCTCACACAAGGCAAATTTGCAAATGATCTTAGACCGTAATTGCACTGCAGAGATAGCTGTGTTTATTGCACTTGTTCCCTATTACTTAAAAAAAATAAACTCTGCTTATCTTGATTCCCAATTCCTCCTTTAGACAACCACGTACACTGCTAAGCAAACATGCTTCCACATTTCTCTCACTCTTGCGCTCTCTCAGTAAACCGGGGAGCTGGCTGTCCTGCAGCTGCAAATCATTTTGTTCCAACCACAAACAGTTGAGGATTATTCAGTCTGAGGGCGTACTCAGACACTTTCATTGGTCCACTGTGACGTGTTTGTTAATTTCATTGGTTAGATGACAAGAATGGGTAAATCTATTGAGAGCTTGACAATCATCAGAAAAAAAATCCATAAATAAACAGAGTCATATGAAAAGCCACAGGATTCAAAGTTTGGGGGGAAAGTGGTGGCTTTTAGTCCGGAAAATACATTAAATACATATTCACTGCACTAAAGCGCCACATTCCAAAAAACTGACAAGTATCAGGTCCAAACTTACTTGATTTGAAAGAGCAAATCCTTTTTAAAATAAAAAACAACAACAACAACGACTGGGAGTGTGTTCTGACTTTGACCCATGAACATTGTTGTTAAGAAACAAACAATATTTTGGATGCCTTTTTGGAATATATTTTTGATATGTTGTGGACAAAGTGAGCATTTTGACATGTAACATACCCTACTTTGATTAAATTATGAATTACGCTAATTTATTCAGCATAGCCATCAGCAGCCTCCCTCAGATTGGCTGGAAGTGTCTGCATTTGTAAATGATCAGCGTAAGGTCTCGGTGAGTGACCAAATCCGGTGTGCCATTTCCAGTGAGCTCAAATCAAATGCAGTATTATATTAACATGTTCCTGTGGCAGCATGTTTTCTCATGATCATGTACCCTTGGCCCTGACTTAATTTTTGAAGGTCGGTGAAGGCTAAATTTCCAGCACCATTTGCACAGCATGCCTTCGCCATTGTATTTTGAAAATTTGAAGCAAAAATCTAGATCCAGTAGAGATATTGCAGTAGTTGTATAGTTGACAGATAAATTTCTTGATGACAAGATTTTCGCTTTGACTTGGGTAAATGTATTTTGGGGAAAAAAAAGGGGAGGGGGCGATTTTATGAACTTCAAATTTGGATATCTCTGGGCTGGCTTGATCAATTTGACAAATGGAATATATTTAGTATTGTTGTTTTAATTGTGGTGCACTTGATGAAGCCATGTTATATGAGATTTAATTATTTTTGAAAAAAATGTCCAACTCCCTCTATTAATATTAATTGGTTAATTTTCTTGATGACAAGATTTTCACTTTGATTTGTGTAATTGTATGGGCGGGGGGGGGTGATTTTATGAACTTCAAATTTAGATATCTCTGAACTGGCTTGATCACTTTGACAAATGAAATATTTTTTTCTGTTAAATTGTGGTGCCCTTTTTGAAGCCATGTTATATTAGGTTTAATCATTTTTGAAAAAATGTCCAACTCCCTCGATTAATTGATTAATGGATACAGTTTAGCGGTGGGCATCCTCCAGCATAACAACGTCTTGTATTTGATTCGGACAGCAACCAAATGTACCGTATGTTTTACAATAAAGCATCAGTACCCTTGGCTATGTGAATTGCTCGTTCTTGGTACATAGCATTTTACCGCTCACAATTCAACTCACCTGTGAAGGTTCAGACAACAGCTCTGGGTCCAAAAACGCTGCGGTTAATCCAAATTATGACTGCCGTTTCCATTTATCAGATCATGCAAGCAGCAGTCGAACACATCCCCATAAAATCCATTCTGCACGCTCGCAAAAAGAGTGGGTTTGATATATGAGAGTAGCGTTTCCATTATTACAATACGGTGCTGAGCTGGCTGGCTGGCTAACTAGCCAAGCTAAGTGTTCCCATACGTACGGCATTTGCTGGGTTCAGGATGGTGAAGGGGTGAACTGTTCGGATTTGTGTCAGTTCTCGCCCTCGTTGCTGTAATTGGAGTTCACAGAATATTTGGCAAGAGAGATTCCGACGGTTAGTGGATTCTACGGAGGAAGACATTCATCTGAATCCCATAACTGACGTCAAAGAAGATGAATTACAATAGAAAAACCCCTGATTGGGTGACAAAAGGCTAAACCCAGACCACCACTAAGCTACCCCACCCCAGTGTGTGTGTGCGCGTGCGTCTCTCTCTCTCTCTCTCTCTCTCTCTCTCTCTCTCTCTCTCTCTCTCTCTCTCTCTCTCTCTCTCTCTCTCTCGTGGTCTTTCCATCCAAATGTTACGAATTTTTTTAGGTGAATTTTGTGAAAATGTGCAATACGAACATGTGATTCAACCTCGTTAACATCAGTTATGATTTTTCCAATATTGAGAGAAATGAAGATTGCGCCATGAGATGACGTCGATGAGAGAGCGTCTCTGCCACCTGACACTCGGTTGACAAAAAAAAGAAAAAAAACACTCGGTTGACTGTCTTTTTTGGGGGGGGGGCGTCCTTAATTGAACATGATTTCGGGATGGCACTGTGTTTATATAGGAAGTAATAGATTTTTTTTCTCCAAAATACCTTTATTTATCTTCAATTTACATCCATTCTCGAATAGAAATACAGTAATCCCTCGTTTATCGCGATTAATGGGGAACAAAACCATCCGCAATAAACGAAAATCCGCGAAGTAGCGACCCCCTGTATAGGTAGTATGTACATGTGTATGAGTACAAAAAATATTTATAAGGCCAAATTTAATGATATACAGTACAGTACATGCATGTAGAAGTACAGTAAATGTTTGTAGTACAGTACATAACAGTAAGTATCATTCTTTAATTCTATAAAGTAAAGAGTATTAATACAGTACAGTATATATATATACAGTACATGAATAAAGTTAGGTTGCGGAAAATGTGGAGGCTCCTGCAGAAGGCTTGGACGAAGATTTCTGACGGGCGAGGAACATTGTGATGGGTAATTGTTGGCGTTGTTTTTTCTTTTGAGCAAAGATGCTCTTGTATAATGCCATGACCCCCTCAACACAGTTACTGAATGTCATTTATTTCTTTGGCCATTTTTTGAAGTTTGTGCACCACCGAACAGTCTTTGCAGGTTCTGGAGGGTAAGGCCACGCTCTTCGACTTCATCTTCTTCTCTGGCTTGCTCCTCTTCTCCTTCACTCGCCAACTTGGTCATTTCGACGAGGTCCTCGTCTTTTAGAGGCTCTGAGTGGCACTCAATGAGGGTGTCAACTTCCTCTGATGTCATGTCAGAGAACCCTTCAGTTTATAGCGTCCGGGCCAGCTTCACAGCCTTATCTACTGCTGAGCAGTGGACTTCGTCAGGAGTGAAAGAGGGTTTCACTCCTGACGAAGTCCACTGCTCAGCAGTGTGCGACATTAGGCCAGAGTTTTTTCCAACTGCCGTTCAGTGTTTGCTCTTTCATGTCTTTAAAAGCATTCTGAATATTCACCAGGCACGCCGAGATAGAATATTCCCTCCAATAGTACTTGTTACAATCCAAACAAAAGTACTCGAACCTTAATTTCACAAAAGCACTCGATCTTTTTTTTCAGAAGCAGTCGAATCTTTTCTCCAAAGGTGTTCGATTCTTTTCGCAAAAACACCTGCCTGATCCTTTTTACGAGAGATAATATTAAAATAATCTTATTTTATTTGAGGAATTCCACTCCTAAAATAAGATTACAATTGTGCAAGTCACTGTTCATCCAGCCACAAGTTATCTTTTTAGAATATCAACTCAAGACGCAATTCTTACCTTGATTTCAGCCAACAGATAGAAGACCAATTTAGATGATAATTGTCCTCTTACCTTGTCAATCTTGGGCGGCCGACGTTCTATCTGTTGGCCGAAACCTCAGTCCGAAATCACGTCAGGGTCACCAGTTGTTGGGGGACAGAGTCGGCCTTACTCTTCCTCCGCGTGCTTGTTAATTTCGGACTATGAGGATGTTGGTTATTCAAATACAGGCTGGAGCCAATGAACAGTACCTTCGAAGGTTTTATTTGCAGAATATTCTGGGCACCCGCGGTCTACAGACAATGGCTGCGGATCACGAGTGCGAAGGGGTAAGAGATTCACAACACATTTATATCGTCATGGGTGGTACCGAAACTTATGACGTGGCATCGGACTCTGTTTCTCCTAAACTCATCAGCTTGTATTAACTGGTGCTTTCTGAAGCTCTGTGTCTCTCCACATTGTCTCCCTGAAGGAGGAACTGATATCATCAAGTGATTGATGATTCAAGGGTGCAAAGGTCTACTCGCAGGCATGAGGAGAGGAGGCAAGGTGTGTGTTCTCATGCTGACATGGGATAGTTGTACATTATGTTCAAACATGGGCAGAATACACACTTCAATACCCTACATGTTACAATTGTCACACATTTTTATTCTGTCATGTTTTCAAGTCCTAATCAACATTCTAAATCCATTTTCAAGGCACATATTGTGAAAAGAAATTAGATGAACAAAAGATTCGCCTTTTCCTTCTGTTTTCAAACATCCATAGTTCAGTGACAGCAGCACTTCCACAAATTCTTACTGTATGGGAGAAATATTCATAATGTGACATTTTGAATATTTCAAAAAGTGACCAAAACTATGCTGATACTCCAAGTGGTTCAAGAATAGCTAAACATTGACTTTGGGTGCACCTTTCCACAGGTGTTTTCGGTAAAGTTGCCCTCGGTTTAAAGATGACCTGCTTTATTTTGTTTTTAAAATACTTTTCGTGAAGGTGAGACTACTCGTCGGCAGCCACTGTACCTCAGAGACAATGTTCTTAATTCATGTTTAGGTTAGCGCATAGTCTGTTATGTGGCAGAATAAACCACATGACTATGCGGGTAAACAGGTAGTCTACCCTGTTTACCCAGATAATTTGGCCACGGTCTGGCCTGAAAGTTGTGTTCTATTGATATGTTTGAATGTGTTTTGCACTTTAAAAAAAGGTGGGGTGAATGTGGCATGTAACTACAGCCACAGGGTAATGTTACGAAGGCGTAACGTCACGGCCGTAAAGTGGGCGGTTGCCGAAAAGCGTGGATATAAAAAGATGGCTACTGACTATAAACGGCAGGGAGCACAGAGTCAGTTTCCAAGCGTTTTATTAAACATAACAGTGACTGCTACTTCAGTCAACTAAAATACATGTCACATCTACACGTTGAGCAGGAGCTTAGAGTTGCTGTGTCCTGCTTCAAACCTCGCTTCGAAAAGCTGTGCATTGCAAAACGTGCTCATTGTAGCCTTTAATCCAGACATTATCTTTGATTTTAAAAAAATCAGCAAAAATTATATACTTTTGTTTTGCAGGTTAGTTTTTTTTTAATATTGTGTCTCTGAGTTAATGTTGGTGATCAGTTTGAATGCATTATTATTGATTTTAGGTAATTTTATTTTTCATTATTGCATCGTTTGACATGGTCAGTCAAAAAATGCTTCCACTTTCAGGATTTAATTTTATTTTTGAATTTCAGATGCACTTTAAATCTTTTCTATTAGTTAGTAAAGCTATTCTTTGTTGTAAGTTGGTCCATATATCTTTCTTTTTTTATTCTCTTATACGTTAATAAGGATACAGTGTTATGCAGAGGTGTACTTATAACAATTTTATAGACAAATACTATTTATAGTCGCGCGGGGTGGGGCGCGAGATGTTTTCTTCTTCCTAGGGGGGCCATGACAGAAAATAATTGAGAAGCACTACTTTAAAGCAACTTTAGAAGGATTATTTGCAATTATGTACAAAGATGTGTTGCAACTCGGAATGACCCTTGTGAACAACAATCACCATTGGATCTTTGATTGTATTTAACTTTATTTTGTATCTTTTGATGTATTTATTTTTAAAGAAGTACCATATTTTCACCACCACAGAGTGCACTTAAAAATGTTAAATTTTCTTCAAAATGGACGGGGCGGCGCTGAAGAACCGCACAGTTACAAAATATGTGTGCCACAGTTCAAACGAACCAAATAAAGTCTTTTGTTTCCCAAAATAGTAGACACCAGACAAAAACTCAGTAACAAAAATGTTTAATACAAAAACGCACCGACCAAGTAGAAACATAAAGCGCTGGTCAAATAAGGACCAGGAAAAGACAAAAGAAAACGATAACCAAAATCGCTTGCACAAAAGGCAAGGAAGAAAATTAACCCGAGACAGACAAAACGAAATGAAAAGAACCCAATTCATATTAGCTAAGGACAAAGATGAAAACGAAAACTATACTTACTAGTGATGGGTCCAGCAACACCGATGCGTCGACGCACGCGTCGGGCTCACAGAGCAATCCCCGCGTTGGTGAGCATATTGCTTCAAGACTATCACGTGACCAATACATGAACTGCTTCGACTCAGTCCAGGCTGCATCGACACCGCAAAAGCCCGCCAAACTGGGTTTATAAGGTAGTGAGTCGAGCAACGCGATGCCGCCTGCCGAAACAAGCCAGACCTCACCCTCGCTCACTTGTCGAAGTACGTGCATATGGAGCAGCTCCCGGGGATCTCCTGTATTTATTCAAATCTCCTTGTCTCACCAAGTGCCTCTCAGATTATTGACATGTCTTGTTCCATTCTAATTCAAGTCCATTCCAAGGTAACTCTTAGTTTACATTCACATATTTTATTGCAGATGAAATGTCGAATTTGCCATACAGAAATATTCTATACCAACAAAAGCACCTCTGCAACTACATCTGGCATGTTACTCATCATTATTAGTTTGTTTTTGGAAACTGTTCTAAATGCCAATTTTGTTGGGTTTTGTTTTTTTAGATGACCTGTGGCAGCATCTGGATGATGAGGTGGGGAGACTGTGAAGAGCTGCAACAGCAGATGCTATATTTGAGGTCAAGCGATACCTGGCAGAGGGGAAAATTGCACGCAGTCAATACCCGCTGTTATAATCGAAGGACCAACACACTACTTTTCCAAACCTCTGCCACCCCACAAAGCAGTTTCTCTGTACGCCGGCCTCATCTGTGCCATGCAAGCGTGTGCTCTCCACAGCAGGGGAAAAAGCATGCAAGAAACGCAACAGACTAAAATTCTAAACACTAGAGCAACTTATTTTTCTGTAAAAAACTTTGTGAAGACAAAGCCCACAAGCATTCTCATTTACATAATTTTCACATTATTCAAACATATTGAATAATACAATATGAATGCATAGATGTGAATGATATTGTATACACTTTATAATAATAATAATAATAATACATTTTATTTGTGGGCGCCTTTCTAAGAACTCAAGGACACCTTACAACAAGCAGTTAAAATCACAAATACAATGTTAAAAACAACATCAAACAAAATAAGATAAAATAAAACAAAATAAAGATAATGGCTTTATGGTCCGAGTGAATAAGCTTGTCTAAACAGATGTGTTTTGAGGCTGGATTTGAAATGTGTTAATGAGTCTGTATTACGAAGGTCAGCGGGGAGTGTGTTCCAGAGCTGGGGAGCAGAGCGACTGAAGGCTCTGTTTCCCATGGTGACGAGGCGAGCAGGGGGGACAGTGAGGAGGAGAGGGGAGGAAGAACGAAGAGAGCGGACAGGTGTCAGAATATGGATGAGGTCAGATAGGTATGGAGGGGCAAGAACGAAGCGAGCGGACAGGTGTAGGAATATGGATCAGGTCAGATAGGTATGGAGGGGCAAAGTTATGGATGGCTTTGAATGTAAGGAGCAGGATTTTATATTGAATGCGGTGTATAATGGGGAGCCAGTGGAGATGTGGGAGGACTGGTGTAATATGGTTTATGGATGGTGTGAGCGTGATAATGCGAGCGGCTGAATTTTGGACCAGCTGAAGTTTATGGAGGGTTTTTTGAGGGAGACTGAGCAGGAGGGAGGTTACAGTAATCAAGTCACGAGGTGACGAGGGTGTGAACAAGTATAGCAGTGGAGTGAGGGGTGAGAGAAGAGTGGAGCCGGTGGATGTTTCTAAGATGATAATATGCAGAACGAGTGATGTGGTTGATATGTGAGGTGAAGGAGAGGGTGCTATCAAGGATGACACCCAGACTCTTGACCTGAGGGGAGGGAGAGATGGAGGAGCTGTCAAAGGGAATGGAGAAATTGTTTATTTTGTTTAGGGTGGATTTGGTGCCACTGAGGAGGAGTTCAGTTTTATTGCTGTTCAGTTTGAGGTGAACCATGATTTTAATTCCTGCAGACAGTTGGTTAGGGAGGATGGTGGAAGTATGGTATTTGGTTTGGTAGAGATGTAGAGCTGGGTGTCATCCGCGTAGCAGTGAAAGTGAATGGGATGTTTCCTGAAGGTATTACCAAGGGGGAGAAGATAGATTAGAAACAGCAAGGGGCCAAGGACAGAACCCTGAGGAACACCTGAAGTGAGGGTAAAGGGGTGAGATCTAAAACATTTGAGATGGATAAACTGGGTGCGGTCAGAAAGATAGGAGCGGAACCAGGAGAGGGAGGTGCTGGTGATACCAATGGAGGAGAGTCTGTCGAGGAGGATGGAGTGAGAGATGGTGTCAAAGGCTGCGCTGAGGTCAAGCAGGAGGAGGATGGCGAGTGAACCAGAGTCAGCAAAGAGAAGAAGGTCATTGGAGATTTTGAGGAGGGCAGTTTCAGTACTATGGAGGGGACGGAAGCCAGATTGAAATTGTTTGTAGAGGTTATTGGAGGAGAGATGGGTGTGAAGTTGAGCAGCCACTGTTTTTTCTAGAAGTTTGGAAATGAAGGGGAGGTTTGATATGGGATGGAAGTTGTTCAGGTCGGAGGGATTAGAGCCAGGTTTCTTAAGTATGGGATTGACAGCAGCAGTTTTGAGATGGGAGGGTACATTGCCAGTAGAGAGGGAAGTTTGAATAATGTTAGTGATGAGAGGGGATAGAGGCTTTGACTAGAACAGTCGGGAGAGGGTCAAGTTGACAAGTGGAGGTTTTGGACTTCTGAATTAAGATGGAGATTTGGTGGACAGATGGGGAGGTGAATGCAGAGAACAGGTGGGTAGGAACCGGGGAGAATGGAGAAGGAGGGTTGGGAGCAGATGAAGGGGTGAGTTGCTGGTGGATAAGTTGGATTTTGGATGTAAAAAATGAGGCCAGAGTATTACAAAAATCGGTGGAATAAAGATGTGATGGAAGAGTGTCAGCAGGTTTAATGAATTTAGAAATGAGTGAAAAGAGTGTTCTGGGGTTACCTTCATTGGAACTGATTAAACCAGAGTAGTCGATTGATTTGGCTTTGGATATTGAGTCATTGTAATGGAGGAAGTGGGTCGTGAACATTTCTTTATGAATAGCGAGTCCAGTTTTTCTGCATAATCTTTCAAGTTGACGGCCTTTTGATTTAAGTTGTCTGAGGGCAGGGGTAAACCAGGGAGCTGTTTGGTTGAAGGAGACAGTTTGCGTTTTGAGTGGGGCCAAGATATTGAGAATGTTATGGAGGTTTCAATTGTAGCATGTCAAAAACTCATCTGTTGGAGAAAGACAACAGAAGTTATCATCAAATCAGTCAGTTCAGTCTGTCAAGTGGGTTGCCTGCAGGGATTTTTGAAGTCCAGCAGGTGTCAGTGGTCAGTGGCACAGTATCAACACTGTATCAACACAGTGTGTCATTGTATCAACACGCTTCATGACGCCTGTTAAGTCCAATTACCCCATGGGGATGAATAAAGTTTTCTGAATCTGAATCTCATGGACCCAGCACTAAAACTTACGAACAAAGGAACCCGAGAACAAGAGTAAGAGTACTACTAAAGTAAACCAGAGGACCAACAACAAAACCAACAACTTAACGATCCATTTTGTCAACATTGTTCTGTAAATGCAGCACGGTGAGGCGCTTCCCGCACCTTGTTCAAATGGAATGTGGTGGTTTTCCTCACGTTAGCATGCAAACGGTCATTGCTGAGGTGTGTTGTTCACACCAGAGTTTTCCTCATTTGCAGATCAATGGTGAAACGAATCCAGCCAGTTGGCTGCCCTTTGGGCATTGTATGTAGGAAAGCCAAATGGCTTGGCCCTGGGACATTTAGTGTTTTTTAATTTGTGTGTGTGTGTGTGTGTGGGGGAGAAAAAAAAAGGAGGGGGTGACAGATGTTGACACTGGACTGGACTGGTAGATCTCCGGAGGTTGGCTCCTTGAAAAGTAGCCCTTGGGACAAAAAAGGTTGGACACCCCTAATCTCAGGTATTATATGTCCCAGAACAGGGCTCAGCAACCCAAAATGTTGAAAGAGCCATATTGGACCGAAATAACAAATGTGTCTGGAGCCGCAACAAATTAAAAGCCTTCGAACGAAGGCAACACACGCTGTATGTATCTGTATTAGCTACATTAGCCTACTATCAAAATGACTAAGTTGGCTACAAATACACAATGAGCCTTCCTGATTATTATTTTTTTTTCCCCTGTAGTTCATCCTGCAGAGCAGGGGGGCCCAAAAGTTTTTGACCAAAGCTCTATTGTTCGATCAATCAGCCTCCCGCGATCGACCCGTAACCGCACACGCACTCACTTACACACGCATGCCATGATGAGCAACAGCCATAACAGCCTCTGAGATGAACGAGGCACGGGACACACTTTTGCAGCGTGTTAACTTTCGTAGCTGACGTGTACTATTTTAAAATGCTTCTCTCTGTCCTTCAGATTGCTGTTCTTTGTCAGTTCCCTCGGTGAATTGGACATGAAACGCAGTTCCTTCTTTCAACAGCCACCTGCCTGGCATCCCGCCCTGCTAATAGAAATGTGTATCGCAGGGTATGATGCATTTCTTCGTTGACAGAAATATTGAAATGTCATATTTATTCGACACATTTTCACAGCATTGGAAAATGTTAAGAATGTTTGTCCTCTGACAGAAACCATATTCAAACAAAAAATATATTTTCACTCCCCCATCTTTTTCCATTTTCAAACATTTTTAAAAGCTCCAGGGAGCCACTAGGGGGCACTAAAGAGCCGCATGCGGCTCCAGAGCCGCGGGTTGCTGACCTTCGTCCCAGAAGGACAACTAGGCTCCCCACTGCTTGCTCTTTTCGTCGAAAAAATGTTATCCATAGTGCCAAGAGTCCATCTGACTAATTCCATGGTTTGGTTTGTCTTTTTGGAAGAAAAAAGAATAGGGGAGGCTATATCAAGACAGAGGACAGCACATTAGACAAAGTCAGCAAAGCAGAGGAGTAAAGGGAAGGGGCGGGGAGCAGAGCAAAAAGCCTTCGCCGAGAGCCAAACCAGAAATAATGAACTCTAGTATACTGTAATAAACACCGGGCAACACCAAAATAATTAATTTTGGCATTTTATTTCATATATGGAAGAGAATAGTTTGTCTTTACGGGTTCTGAAAGCAGGAGTGAGGACACTTATTGAGACTTACAGTATGATCATGGCATATAAAGTTGCAATGACAGTTTTGTTCAGGAATAGTCTGTGTGGTTTTGGCCCACATGCTACTTCGCCAGTTCCAAAGACACAGAAATTCAATCAAATTTAGCATTCTGTTGTGGTAAATTTCCATGAGGCGTCCTTAGCTGCGCAAGTGCTGGTTTACCTAATGTGGACAGTAGTGTATCTAACTATAGAGCGGTACCTCTACTTACGAAATTAATTGGTTTTTGAAGAAATTTCGTAACTACAAAATTTTCTAAGTAGAGACGCATTTTCCATGTAAATGCCCTAATTCATTCCAAACCCTCCAAAATTCAGATAAAAATGTTTCCTAAAGCATAAATATGCATCAAAATATGTAACAAATACATGTTACAATTAGATCATTGCACAACAAATGAGAGTTGTGCATAATGTAAACAACAAAGTATGTAGTAAAGAATAAAAAAGATGGTCATTTAACTTTTAACTCATTAAATCCCAGCCATTTTCACTGGAGCAACCGCCTCAATCCCAGCGTTTTACTGGATTTTGACAGATCTTGCAAGGTCCACAGAATATTTGGTTCTATTGCTACATAAACATGGAGCCTACCAAAATAAAGTTTGGACTCTCTTCTTTCAGCAGAATTTTTTTTTGTCTTTTTTCCATTCTTCAGCAATCGGCATTACAAAATGGCTAAGTTTCATGAAAATGGCGATTCCTGGGCAAAATACGGAGAGAAAGAGCTTTTTGTAAAAGCATGCATTTCAAGCACGTGAGGCGCCACTGTCACCTACTGGTCGCTTTTTTACATGATTTACAATGCAAACGGCTTATTCTCATTCACGGATTGCATCAGACCCTCCTCCTCTCTATGACGCAAAAAAAGACTTATGCCTCAAGAGGCATAGAATAGACGAGAATGCTGCATGGACACATACCGATCTATCTACACACATAAACACATACGGTCGAATTCCCTTTTAGCCAATGGGATGCCAGGATGATGCATGTTAATAGCCAATGGCAGAGCAGCTATAAGAATGTTGCGTTCAGGAAACTCAGAGCTGCGAGTGGCAGGCCTTACTATATTTTTACCGTTCGTATCTTGAAATTTCTTTCGTAACAAGGGGCAATATTTTCATATTGAGGCATTTCGGAACTTGAAAATTTCAAATGAAGAGACGTTAGTAAGTAGAGGTACCACTGTGGCCAAAACATACAAATCGAGTAATCCTTGATGCTCAGGTTTTCCTCGTCTTGATTCATCATCACAGAGGATATTGGCTCCACAAACTGAAAAACAAATAAAATGTTTGCAATTAGGTGTGACTCGTCAACAATCTATCTAAAAAATGTATTCCTAATAACATACTAAAGGGGACGGAAATGCTGACATTTCAGATGAAATACAATTTTAAAGACTTGGTAAAGTGAATTGAGAGATTTGTTTCTCAATACATTTTACATATTTGAAGACAACTGCAGAAAATGGCAAAAGACTATGTACAAGCACCAATTCCAATGAATTTGGGACAATGCATAAAACGTAACTAAAAACAGAATCAAATGATTTGCAAATATTTCCATCATTTTCTGATCCGCTTTATTCTCACAAGGGTCGTGGGGCGTGCTGTAGCCTATCCCAGCTGTCTTCGGGGAGTAGGTGGGAGACACCCTGAACCGGTTGCCAGCCAACCGGGCGACCACCGGGCCGCCCTTGCAAATATTTTTCAACAATTATTCAGTTGCATTCATTACAAAGACAATATATTTCAATGTTCAAACTGAAAAACAGTTTTTCCAAATATTCATTTTGAATTTGATGACTGCAATACATTCCCAAAAATCTGAGACAAGGGGCATCGTTACCATTGTGTTGTATCAGCTTTCCTTTTAACAACACTTGTGTTTGATGTACAACTTCAGTTGCTTGTCAGTCCAGCATCTCCATTGTCATATTATATTTTGTACTTCATAATGCGGAAGACCGGTCTGGACTGCAGAGGCCAGTCCAGTACTCCTTTTTCCTATGAAGCCATGCTGTTATAACATGTATCTTGGCACTGTTTTGCTCAAATAAGCAGAGATGTCCCTGAAAAATACATTGCTTAGATGGAAGCTGACATTGCTCTAAAACCTGTCTGAACCTTTCAGCGTCAGTGGTGCCTTCACAGATGTGCAAGTTACCCACACCATGGGCACAAACACAACCCCAGCATATCACGGATGCTGGCTTTTGAAATTTGCGCTGATAAAATTCCGGGTGGGCCTTTTCTTGTTCGGCCGGAAAGACATAGCATCCATGATTTCCAAAAACGGTTTGAAATATGGACTCATCAGACCACAGCACAGTTTTCCACTTTGTGTCAGTCCAGCTCCGATGAGTTCAGACAGAGAAGCCGGCGGCGTTTCTAGGTGTTGATATACAGTGTGTTTTTTTTCTTTGCAGTTTTAACTCGCATTTGAAGCGACAAACTGTTATTAACTGGTTATCGGGGCCGATATTTGGCGTTGACCGTCTTTGGCCTTGACCGTCTTTGGCCTTCTTTGATCAATCCAACGGCTGATAAATGAGATCACTAAAAGGGGTATTTTGTCTCTGATAGCCGCAGCAAGACTGTGTGTTACGATTACTTTCCAGCATTGGCCTGTCCACAGCACCATTTGATTGTTGGCGAGTGTCGTGGATAACAACCAATTAGCAAAAAGCAACATATTGCTCTGCCTTTGAAGACTCATGCATGGGGAGATACCGACAGTCTTGGGAGCAAATATCGTATGCTACAAAGATAATTTGTACTCTTGTATAACTCACAACATCTTGTAACATTACAATAAGTCCATCCTCCATTCTTTATATGAACCGCTTATCCTCACGAGGATAAAATAACCTGTAGTTTATCTCAGCTGTCTTCGGGCAGCAGGCAGGTTACATCTTGAACTGGTTGCCAGCCAATCGCAGAGAACACATTGACAAACAAACATTCATACTCAAAATCACATACTGGGACTATTTAGTGCTCAATTAACCGACAGTACATGTTTTTGGAATGTGGGAGGAAAATTGAGTACCCGGAGAAAAGCCACACAGTCACGGGGAAAACATCCAAACTCCACACAGGAAAGCCAGGGCCCAGAATCAAACTCATGACCTCTGTGCCATGAAGCAGACACGCTAACCAGTCGACCGCTGTGCCGCCCACAATGAAATAATTAACATTAAATAAATAAATGCGACAGCTCTGCTCGCTTAAAGACATTACACCCCAATCACGATGATGAGCCGCTTGAGGTTTTTTTTCAGCGAAAAAGTGCCGAACATTGCCAACAATCATCCCGCTTTGTGACTGCTATTCGTAGCCACAAATCCAGCACAAATTATTTTATATACTTTTGTTTTGCTAGTTAAAGTTGTTTTAATATTGTGCTCCTGAGAAAATGTTGGTGATTAGTTTGAATGCATTATTAGTTATTGATTTTATGTGATTTTATTTTTCAGTATCGTATGGTTTGACATGGTCAGTCAAAAAATATTTACAGTTAAATTAAGGATTTAATTTTATTTTTGAATTTCAGATGTACTTTTAATCTTTCCTCTTACAGTTACTACAGCTAGTCTTTGTTGTAAGTTGCTCCATATTTCTTTCTTTTTTATTCTCTTATATGTTAATAAATATACAGTGTTATGAAAAGGTGTACTTATAACAATTTCACAGACAAATAATACTGGGGGGGGGGGTGCGAGATGTTTTCCTCTTCCTAGGGGGGGCATGACAGAAAATAATTGAGAATCACTGACTGAAAGCAACTGTACTTTGTCATGTGTAAAGCAGTTATTTTGTGTATTGCATGCACTGTATAAACAAAGCTGTCTCCCGCCACTAATAGGCAATGGGGAGGCCTTAGCCTGCAAGCAAACTTACTTCCCATTGTAGCATGCAGGCTAACACCCAATTAGCCGCCAATTTACTACATAATTCACATGGCTCCAGCGAGGTTAAACCATTTGAAATAAGGTTGCTGATAATATTGATAGGGAAATAGTGATAAAAGAAGTGTGTGTGTTTGTGAACCTTGTCGTACGCTATTGCAGAAAAGTAAAGAAAAACATTGCAAAGTTTGAGTCAGGTCTTCTCTGGGCACGACCCAGGGCACGCTGGAGAGACTTTCTCCCAGCTGGCCTGGGAATGCCTCAGGATCCCCCGGGAAGTGCTGGAACAAGTAGCTGGGAAGCGGGAAGTCTGGGCTTCTCTGCTAAACCTGTTGCCCCTTGCAACCCGACCCTGGATAAGCAGTGGAAAATGGATGGATGGATGGATGAAAAACAAGTGCTGGAGTTTTTATTACCGTATTTTCCGCACGAAAAGACGCACTGGATTATGAGGCGCACCTTCAATGAATGGCTGTTTTGTAAATTTTTTTCATATATTAGACGCCTCGCACTAAAAGGCGCAATCTACGATGCGTCCACTAGATGGCGCTATGCTCCTTCCATTCAACTCGAGAGGCGTTCATCACCGCCTCCGAAAAATGTAAATTAACTATTACTGTACTTAAATGAAACTAGGAAAATTGAAAATAATGCATCAAAACAGAAAATCAATCGAGGAAATCACAAAATAAATTCTATATCCCCCCCACAGAATTTATTTTGTGATTTCCTCGCTTGATTTTCTTCGTGGTTTCATTGAAGTAAGAATTCATTTACGTTCTTCGGAGGCGGCCACGAACGCCTCTCGAGTGGAACGTAAGAAAGCACGGAGACGGACAAAGACGTACAGTACCTGTACTTGCTGAGAATGTGAAAACAATAAAGTCTGCGTTAAAAAAAAATAATACAACCACAACCACAGCTCTCATTTTTTCAACAAACTCAGGTGTGTCTTTGTCCCTCTCCTTCCCTTCTTTTCTTCCGGTCAACTCGAGAGGCATTTCCTTTATCATAGCTCCAAGAGTACAATCAGATAGGATAAAATAAGTATGAGAGGAAGAAGTAGAAGAACAAAATACTGTAAATAGGAGCTGCTGGAAAGGCAGCCATTCTAGCGGCGCCATCTTGAAGTCAAAATAACACAACAAGATGTCAGTCGTCGTTATTTATTCCTTTGTTGTGTATTCAGAAATGATGAAATCACAATATAAATTCTGTAGGGGTGGCTATAGAATTTATTTTGTGATATCCTCGCTTTCTTTTCAGTTTTGATGTATTATTTTCAAATTTGTAGTTTCATTGAAGTAATCGTTAGTTTACGTTTTTCGGTGGCGGTCTTGAACGCCTCTCGAGTCGAACGGAAGAAAGCACGGAGATAGACAAAGATGTACCTGTATTTGTTGAGACTGTTTTAAAAAATTAACACCACAGCTCTCCTTTTTTCGGAGCTGCAACACATACTTATTTAATAAAGCAGCGACACAGTTCACTGAACCAACAGCAAGTTATAACATTGGAAGCATGTCTCCAGGAAGGAGCCATCTTGGAGTCGACGTATTACCGTAATGACCATACAAAAGACGCACCGGATTTTAAGGCACTCGGTGAGCTTTTAAGAAAATGTAAGACTTTTTGGTGCGCCCAATAGTGCAGAAAATACGGTATTCAAAAGTTTACACCATTGTTTTCCCTTTTTTTCTGCAAATGAATATGTGCTTCAAATATTTGCTGTTGGCCTACTTGACTACAAATAAGCATCAGTATAAGAAACACACATACGGCTGTTAGGTTTAGCATATGTCTCCATAATACTTTTTTGTACGTCATGGGCTGGTATGTGCCTCCCAATTTTCGTGGATCTAGGTGAAATGTACCCTGTCATGAGTTTTTAATGACACCCTCCTGGCAAATGACACAGCAGATGTGTGCTTGGTTTCCCTGATAGCAAGTTTAAAATATAAAAAATTTCACTAGGTTTGATGTCTGTGAAAAGTTTGATGAGGTTGTGTTCATGTTTGGTTCCTCAAAATTGTGAATCATTATGGAGGATTATAATAATAAATGAGAACAATTCCTACAAAAACAATAGAGACCTCGACATGGTTGCTGCTCAGGCCCTATGCATCCATGCATCCATTTTCTGAACAGCTTTATCCTCACAAGGTCGGAGGGGGTGCTGGAGCCTATCCCAGCTGTCTTCGGGCAGGAGGCGGGGACACCCTGAACTGGTTGCCAGCCAATCGCAGGGAACACAGAGACGAACAACCATCCACGCTCACACTCATACCTAGGGACAATTTAGAGTGTTCAATCAGCCTGCCATGCATGTTTTTGGAATGTGGGAGGAAACCGGAGTACCCGGTGAAAACCCATGCAGGCCCATGAGTTGTTTAACACATTTAGATGTAAATACCATGAAATACAAGCTGGAATTCTTTTTCTCATATTAATTTTTCGATCTGAAACCCAAATGTCTTCAGTATACTTGAACAACAAAAAAAAAAACAAAAGAATTGACCTTGCCGTTCCAATACTTTTGGTGGAGACGGTACATGGAGAAAACCTGCACACTCCATTCAAGAACACGTGTCAAGATTGGAACACCAAAGCTCAGAACTGAGCCGCAGACCTGATAACCACTTGACGACCACACAACTATTATTAAATCTTCAGAAAATAATTGTTCAACATATCAAAAAGTGTGTTTCAAGGTGACAGTGAAGAATGGTCACACAAAAAAAAAACTATCTTTGACAGAGGTGGGCATTCCATCAGTACTGATGGAAGGTCCGTCAGTCCGTCACAGACGATGACAAATGAGGAAGAAAGAAAAAGTGTTTTTTCATCCCTCAATGTAAACGTCACAATCGGGGTCAAACACCAACGAACCTCTCAGCCAGAAAGGACTGACAATATATTTGTGAGAGTCAGCGAGAGTGAGTGCTCCTATTTTCAATAGGCTCTCTGCGGAGACTGGGGCCTTCGGCTGTGACTGGCTGTCTTGGCAGAACCAGCACATAAGGACACGAGACTCTGGCAGCGGCCACCATTTCTCAGCCCATCAGTACTGACGGAATGTCCACCACTGCAACTAGTCAATGAGCTCAGATATAGCTTTGAATACTAAAGACGTTTTTACAGATAAGTTTGTGTGAATTAAGTTTTCCATTTCTAATTTCATTTTTGGAAAGTCAATTTAAACTGGTTGTGAAATAGTATGAACCAGCCCACACTTACTTTCAGAAGGCGGCGGTATTGGTAGAAGGAGGAGTCAAAGAAGTCATAGAAATTTGGTTTTGGTTTCCACAAGGATTTCAGAAGCACATTAATTCACCAGCATTGTACCCTTGGCTACAACACGACAGAATTACAGTGAAGGTAAAGCAGACTGTAAAGTAAAACTTGGCATTGTTTGGAGTTAAAACAGCGGCAGGCATCCACCAGCGTACTCCGCTGTACTTAACAGTTAAAAAAAAAAGAAATGCTGACATGCATATGTGTGTGTGTCTGTGTATGTGCGTGCGTGCATGTGTAAAGGTTTTTAGTCATGCACTGTATGATACATATACACTGATATATCGTGCACTCAATTTACCATCTATTGCAGGGGTGTCAAACTAATTCTTGTCGCGGGCCACTTTGGAGTTGCATCTTCCCTCGGAGGGCCGTTAAAACAGTGAAACCGAATAAATGTGTTATCATCACATCGTATTATTACTTGTACACATAAAAATAATGGCTCACTAGTTTTGAAATCAGTCAAGTACTTCAAGTTCAATTATCAGTGATGGCAATGGCGAGTGATGAAAAAAGCGGAAAGGGGCGTGGCCTGGACGCGGCGTGGCCTGGGCGGGGCCTGGGCGGGGGCGTGGTTACTTACAAAAGTGGCACTAAACATGCTGAAGATGAAGTGTATTGAATTTACACACTACAGTAAATATTCTCTAGTGCGGACTCGTGTTTGCGCTGTCCAATTTGTCCTGATAACAGAAATTCCGCATTTGGGAAATGAGCACGGTACATGTCCTTTATGAACCTGCAAGTATGTTGACAAAATGCACGTGTAACAACACAATCAATAAAATACAAAAATATACTGTCCAAAAACTGTTTATATAACAAAAACTGCAATACAGGTGTATCCAAAAAAAATCACAACAGTAAAATACG
>NW_017805548.1:3910209-3926327 GCF_001891065.2 Hippocampus comes
TGTACACGGAGCTTTAACGGCGACATCGAGCTTTTTCATGAAATCCGACACAAGCACAATGGTTCCTCTTTACTGTTTCCTACTGGGGACACCGTCAGCTTTCTATCCAACCAGTCCCATCGAAACGTGTTTTTCAGATCCGCATCTATCTGATGCACTTTAGCTTCGTCGCGAGTCTCAATAACATTCGGCATTCGCGAGAAAGGGCTTTAGGAAGGCGAACACGGATTGGTTGTGATTTGCATTTGCCGATATAGCGACCAATCACAACAAGTAAGACATCATACACGTCCAATCGCAGGGCTGTTTACAATCGGAAGATGGAAAGACTGATCGGGAGAGCTCGTGAAAACTCGACGATAAGGTACCTGACCCCCTCGAAAATTTTCTCAACGGATTTAGAGGATTCACAAAAATGATCAATTTAAGAAATAAAATGGCGGATTTCCGCATATCCGCGGAAAATTGCCATCACTGAATTATTGCTCAAATGAATATCAAGAGGGGAACAAAATGATTGCAAAATGTCACCGTTATTTACTACGAATGACAATTCGAGATTTCAGTACAGATTCAATCAAGGATCATGGAAATTGACACAGATGATTTGTTTTCGTGGGCCACATAAAATGACGTGGCAGGCCGGATTTGGCCCCCGGGCCTTGACTTTGACACGTGATCTATTGGATATTTCGTCTGTTGGACTACGGTGTGTGTTTATTTCATTTTTTTAAACTGATGGAAGTGGAGGTAAAATAAATTTGACGGACTGATGATTACAGGATTGTTTGGCTTGAAATATAGACGGACTGACGATGATGGATAGGTGTGCAGGTCGCTGACGAATGACAAATGACAGCAAAATGTACACACGCCCACCTCCGGTCTTTTACATGCTCTTAAAGTAACAATAATAATAATCACAATATTAATAACACTCTGCTCATGTTCCAAGTGTTTCGCAGGGCACACAATTGCATAAATATATTTCACCTCAGCTTGTACTCTTGATTATTTTGTTTTAAGAGCAGCAGTTCTCTGATGTCCTCCGGTGGATTCAAACCATGAAGTTTTGCCCGGTCCCATCTTTGAAGCCTGCTGATACCTAGGGCAGGAAACATGTATGATCATTAAAAAAAAAAAAAAAAAAAAAAAGAATGCTTAGCAAATCAGGATGCAACATTTTTGTTTTTTTACATCCTGAGTGTTTTCGAGAGTGGTTTACTCAATGAGTCTTTCGTTTCATCCTTCCTCAGGGGTGGTACCAGCTCATTCTTTTTGCCAGTGCAACATGAGAAGTTATACGGAGGAACATACTTTCTCATGTGCGAGCATCGGTTCATGTGGACATCCCACATGAACATGCATAAAAGACAGCACCATGAAAAAAAAAATACGGGACATTGCACACAACATGACAGACCATTTAAAAGTGGTAAATGTGTATTTTACTACAGAATGAATGAATGATCCTTGACCTCTGTTGAATGAGAGAACATTTTTCAGTTAAATTACGCTGTCTCGTTGCGGTGTCATTTATTAATCATTCATTATCTCTTTTTTTTGATGCAAGATAACTATCACACATACTAGTTTTGTAATTTTTCGAAACTGCCAGCGTGGGCACGATTTTGTACACCTTCTTGGTAACTGCACTTGCCACTTTTGCAATGTTATCATCCATGAAATGTCTTCTCTTTTGTCTTCATGATGTAAGGCAGTGACTAGTGGCTGCCAAAGCGTGTCGCCCTCCGACTGTCTTGTTATTTAAGTTGATTAGCACTCTTTTACTCCCTGTTGGGTCCAGGTGGTGTAGCCTGAATCTGCGCGGGGACGCACATCTTGTTTGCAGTCTGTTTTCGATTTTTGAAAGATGAGAGTGCCTCCCATGATCTTCAATTCTATATTATTAATTTAGTTCTTGTTTAATTAATCTTGTATTTAATGGTTATTTAGTTTGTGGTACCTGTAATGAGATTGCAGAAATTATTTGAAGTATTGGCTGTGATTTGAGCTCCTGAGTTATCAAGTGTTTTATGTGGTACTTTAAATTTGAGTGCTTTTACTTGTCTGACCAAGTCTGGGATGCCATCCTCAGTTGAGCCAACTCTCCACTCAAGATCAATGACCTATTCTCCAAGCATATGGTAAGTGAGAGATCTATTTTTCCTCAGACTAGCTCCAAGTTGGTTCAGTTGATGTCCAAATATGAAATCATGTCGAGTTTCATTTGGTGCGTCCATGTCCAAGACAGTTTAACGAGTAATTTGCTCAACAGCTGTTGTGGGAACAGCAAATTCTTCCACTCAATGTGAAGAGATTGAGTCTCTGCTCTCTAACTACAAACATATAAAATTAGCGTTTAATTTACCACAGGTGTTCCATAAGAGTGCAGCAAATATTTGTGTGGAGATAATTCATTTGATCACCATCGGAAGAAATAGTTGAGCCAGCAGACTGCAGATTGATGCAGCAGCAGCCATCTTGACTCGAGCATAAAGCTAGAAGCCTTCCATTAAACTCAATAATCTGTTCATTTAAGAATTACACATTATTTAATGAGGGCTTTACACTGCACCTTTTTACCTTTTCTGACCCGCTAGTCTGTGACCACTTCATGGGACATTTGTCTGCAATATTTTGATGAATACGCATTCCAAGGCATGAATAAATATTACAGGGTTACCTGTACTAGGCCCAAATCTCCAGTCCAGGTCAAACTGTATCAGTTTCTGTTGCTCTTCATGTTGACGTATTGAAGTTTCAGCATCTGTTCAATATACAGTACAGAAAATTCTGAAAGAATTCAAGCATAACAAGGTCATATTCATACCGAATGCAGAACGAACTCCCTGGCCACTCCTTTTTGAACACTGACAGCAGAGATGACAAACTCATTTTTGTTGTGGGCCACATCATTTTCCCTCGGAGGGCCATTCTGATTGTGAACTCATAAACAGTATACATTGGGGAGGAGATGGGCATCTTCATTTCTTCTCATCTCCATTATTTTCTTTTATCTTTTTACGTTTACTGTGTTCAGACAACCCGCTCGCTTGCGTGACCTGATTGTTTACAGTAGGGACCAGCTGTTAGCTTAGCGGGCTAACAGCGCGCTACTGGCCGGCGGCAAACCAGACATTCCCCGTGAGTTGAAGAGGAGGAAACAGGGCTGTCGGGCCGGGAAGGAGCGGCTAAGAAGGAGGAGAAGATATAGACATGTCCTCCCTTCCATCATCATGGGGAACGTAAGATCGCTCCCGAACAAGATGGACGAGCTAGCTGTGCTAACCCGGCATTAGAGGGCGTACCGCGAGTCTACCCTGCTGCTATTCACGGAGTCATGGCTGAAAGCAGTTACTCCGGACACACACGCCGAGTTGGAAGGCTTCCAACTTGTACGTGCAGACAAGATGGCAGGGAGTGGTAAGAGGAAAGGAGGGGGACTGGTTGTGTTTGTGAACGATGGATGGTGTAACCCTGGGCACATCACTATCAGGGAGCAACTCTGCAGCCTGGACATTGAGCTGCTAGCCATTAGCCTCAAGCCGCACTACCTCCCGAGGGAATTTTCACACGTTATAGCTGTGACCGTCTGTGTACGTTCACCCGTCAGCTAATTATAGCTGTGACTGTCTGTGTACGTTCCCCCGTCATCTAATGGCGATGCAGCATGTGATGCTTTGATGTCGGTAGTGAACAGGCTGCAAACACAGAGCCTCAACGCCCTTCTGATCATCTCGGGGGACTTTAACCACGTCTCTCTATCATCCTCACTCCCTACCTTCACTCAGTATGTGACCTGTGCCACCAGAGACAATAAAAGTTTCGACTTGTTTTATGCCAACACCAAGGAGGCATATACACCCCACCCCCTGCCCCCTCTTGGAAGAGCGTACCACAACATGGTGCATCTCCAGCCTGTGTACAAACCCCTTGTACACAGGCAGCCAGCTATGACCTGCATGGTCAGAAGGTGGACCATGGTGGCTGAAGAGGCTCTGAAGGACTGCTTCGACTCAACCAGGTGGGACGTCTTCAGTGAGGTTCATGGGAGAACATTGATTCACTCACCAACACAATCACGGACGACATAAACTTTTGTGAGGAGAACACCGTACCCAGCAGGACTTTGCGGTGTTTTTCCAACAACAAACCGTGGATTACTCATGTCGAGAAACAGAGAGGAGCTGAAGGATGTGCAGATCCAGCTGAGGAGAAAGATCAGAGAGATGAAAGAGGCCTAAAGGGTTAAAATGGAAAGGCCTGAAAAGAATTTCAGGCCACAAAAGCCCAAACATGGAGACTGTGAGGGACAAGGATTGGGCAGACGAGCAAAACCGTTTTTTTCAATTGGTTTGACCAGACATCTGGTGCTCTCCTCCTCACATGACTAGCTTCCAACACCGAGCAACTGCCCTCTCAGCCAAGCCCCCTCATCTTCAACCCCCAGTCTGTCTCCTCCTCCTGGCTCCTGCCTGTCTGTCACTACAGAGCAGGTGAGGAACCTACTGAGGAAGATGAAGGTGAGGAAGGCAGCAGGTCCGGACAACATCAGCTCCCGGCTCTTCAGGACCTGCTCCAACCAGCTGTGTAAAATTGTCCAGCACATGTTCAACCTGAGCCTGAAGCTGGGCAGAGTTCCACGGCTGTAGAAAACATCGTGCCTGGTCCCAGTGCCTAAGACCCCCCGAAGGAACTCAACAGCTACAGACCGGGGGCGCTGACGTCTCACCTGATGAAGACGCTAGAGAGATTCGCCCCCGCCTACCTCCGACCGCTGGTGAGCTCGTCACTGGACCTGCTGCAGTTTGCCTACCAGCCCGGCATCGGCGTGGAGGACGCCATCATCTCTCTCCTCCATTCTGCATTGTCACACCTGGAGAAAGCTGGGAGCACTGTGAGGATCACGTTCTTTGATTTCTCCAGTGCCTTCAACACCATCCAGCCCAACCTGCTGGGGGGCAAGCTGCAGCACACCGGAGTGGACCACCACCTCATATCATGGATTACAGATTATCTCACAAACCGTCCACAATACGTGAGGGCACAGGGCTGTGAGTCGGACAGGCTTCTCTGCAGCACTGGGGTGCCGCAGGGGACTGTCCTGGCTCCATTCCTGTTTACTCTCTGCACCTCAGAAGTTCAGAAGTTCTCTGATGACTCCGCGATCGTCGGCCTCATTACGGACGGAGATGATCGGGAGTACAGGGGACTGACAGCGGACTGGACTGGTGCCTGCAGAACCACGTCCAGATCAACCCCAGGAAAACTAAGGAGTTGGTTGTGGATTTCTGCAGGAAACTGTCTTCACCTGCACTGATGAACATCCAGGGTACGGACATAGAGAGGGTGACCTCCTACAAGTACCTGGGTGTTCTTCTCAACAATAAACCAGACTGGTCTACCAACACTGACACTCTGATCAGGAAGGGGGAGAGCTCTTCCTGCTCAGAAAACTGAGGTCTTTTGAAGTTCAGGGGTCACTCCTTAAGACCTTTGACTCTGTGGCGGCCTCAGCCATTCATTATGGCATAGTCTGCTGGTCAGGCAGCATCTCAGCCCGGGACAGAGAGAGACTGGACAGACAGGTCAGGGGGGCCAGCTCTGTCCTGGGCTGCTCCCTGGACACTCTGGAGGAGGTGGGCAACAGGAGGATGCGAGCCAAGCTCAAAGCTATGACCTCCTCCCACCACCTGCAGGCCACCCTGACAGCACAGGGCAGCTCCTTCAGCCAGAGACTGATTCACCCACGCTGCAAGAAGGAGAGGTACCGCCGCTCATTCCTGCCGACTACTGTCAGGCTATTGACTAGACAGACTTGACCTGAAAACCTGCCCCCCCCCCCCCCCCCCCCCCCCCCCCGGTCATCCGTAAAGTGGATAAGCAGGCAGCGTTGTGGGATGAGAGAGAGAGAGAGAGAGAGAGAGAGAGAGAGAGAGGTCAAATTATCGTGTTCATTGCGAATAATTAATTACAATCATATTTAGTGTGTCATGTTTTTTTATCGTGTTAATCTAAATTTTAATCTCAGGACTCAGCAGCTATGCTGACTTCATGCCTCGTACGCGGGGTGTTCTCCTCGAGTTTAGTTTGGCGAAGAGCTTTGCTATGGCTCCCTCAATTGCTCACGCTTTCGGTGCTAACATTAGCCGTGGCTGCACTCGCGACTGGGTGTTTTGCATTGATGTAGGAGGCTAAACTTGAGCTGCTTCGGTGGGAAGCAAACTCCTTACAAATTAGGCACAACACTCTACCTTTATCAATAGTACTGTCAGGGTGTTTTTGGAATGTAAATTGTCCATTCATTGTGCCGAGAACTCTCACATGCTCCTCCATTTTCACCTCTCCACTCCTCACTGCTGCTTACTTAGCCTGCCCAACTCCAATGGGAGCCAATCATCTTATGCTAAACAAGCCCAAACGTAATGACAGCCAATCAATGTCTGCTTCAGGCTGTGACTGACAGTTGTTTCCCCACCCTCAACAACTCGAACACAGGAAGCCAACACATAAAAACAGATATTAGAAAAAGGCAACCCACCTACAGAAACAATAAAGTCAGCAATTAAAAGTTAGATTAACGCGATTAAAAAACATAGCACACTAAATATTACTGTAATGAATTATTCACAATTAACGTGATAATTTGACACCTCTACTAGGCATCACTGTCGTATTTAAATGTTAGTTTTAGTGTTGAGCTGACGTACAAAGAACGTAATTTCTGCTGGTACCGGATCGGCTCAGGGTCCTGCATCTGCATATGACGTCGAGCATGGCACAGTGTTTGGTTGGAAGGTCATAAACCATGGAAACACAAAGTGTGCGTGGTGGTCGTTTCATATAAAATTAAATAAATAAAAAAATGTTATACAGTTTGAAAAGTGTTAGTGGCGAGCATGGAGCTAACGCTAACATGGACACATGCACATAAAACTTCGCTTGTGTGTATGTAATAGTGCGAACTCCATGGGACAGGGTTCCCACTCTTCCACTTGCTTTTTATTTCTGGGCCTTTTTTGGACTTTTGAGGGCTAATTTAGCCATTTTTTAAGGACTTTTTCTCCATTCAGCAGGGTATTCACTGTGGATTTAATGAACAGACAGGCACATATCATTGAGCTGGTGTTCAAATCATTGCTGCCAAAGGAAGGGCACATCTTTATTTTTAGGGGCAATCAGCTAACCTGTTATTTGACATACTATATGTAAAATTGGCCTGAAATGACCCGAAGTAATGACGTGATAATCATCGGAACTGATCGGAGACAGCGGGAAAAGCAGAGCGGGAACCAGGAAGGCATGTAGACATTTTTATGAACTTTAAGGACCCGTGGGAACCCTGTGGTAGCGTCTTATCAATCATTTTCCCCATTCTTGTGCGTGTGTTACGTCAGGTCTGGTGCTTCGGAGCACCTGGCTCCGGTGACAGCTACACTGGCATGTTGTTTATCTGTCTAAACGTGTATTCAGCAGTACAAGTGAAGGCAGCAGCGGCAGGTTGTTTACATCTGTGGTTTACACATGTATTCAAGCTGGTGCTGGGCCGCTATAGTCCAGGTGCTCCGAAGCTGTTAGCCTTTGAATGAGACAGACCTAACTATTTAGCAAGGAGGTAGTGCTAACACATACAGCATCCATATCAAACTCCCGCGGGCTGCACTAACATTAAACTTTCATATCACTGCGGGGGCCTCAAACTATGCGGCCCGCAGGCCGGCAGTTTGAGAGCTACGACCTACTGTATATATGAGTACACAAAATGGCCCTTCCAATATTTATATCCCCGTGACTGTCCATCCATTTTCTAATCTGTCTATCCGTGCGAGGCTCCCAGCCACATCGGGCTGTAGGCGGCGAACACTCTGAACTGGATGCCAGCCAATCACAAGGCACACATCAAAGACGGGCTGTAGGCGGCGAACACTCTGAACTGGATGCCAGCCAATCACAAGGCACACATCAAAGACGGGCTGTAGGCGGCGAACACTCTGAACTGGATGCCAGCCAATCACAAGGCACACATCAAAGAATAACCATCTGCACTCACAGTCACACCACACACACCACAATTTAGAGTGTTCCATTCACCTGTCATGCATGTTTTGGGGATGTAGGGAGGAAACCAGCATACCTGGAGAAAATCCAAGCAGGCACGTGGGAGAACATGAGCCAGATTTGAACCCTGCACCTCTGCACTGTATGGTGGACGTGCAAACCAGTCGACCACCGTGCCGTCTCCCCCTGTACCTAAAGACTAGTAAAGTCTTGCTTTGCTGAATTTAAGAACAACTTGTTCTGCCATCGCAAATTGAACACCGGAGTTTGACATCAAAATGACAAGAACCACTGTTTGCAAAATTTCTTGAGAACTAAGTTCTGAAAAATTTAACATATTATTAAAAGATTCTAAAACAGCCATTTAACTTGACGGAAAAAGCAGACGAATAGGAAAAGTATACGGACTCTGTGGTGGAGGAGCTAGCGTCTCATCCCGCTTTGCCACTTTTCTTGCCTTCTTCACCACCTTGAATGAATCAGTTATAAGTCCATTCTTGGTGGTCATGTTGACGGCTGATCTGTAACACACAAACGGAGTGGCATAAGACAATTCAATTCGACAAGAAATGGTGGTATATTTGCCATTACTCCGTCGTGGTGCACCCTGGACTCTGTTGACTCGTGCCTAGTACCAGTCGCTGGCTCTGCCATAACACCACGGCATTACTGCCATTTGCGCCTCCTTTGACGAGGGGTTCAGCTCCAGCTCTGCTGTTTTCATTGTATCTACTCCATTTTGGTTCCATCTTAAGGAAACAGTATTTCTTTCCACTACTATGCGGATGACTGTCAGATCTATGTCCCGCTGAGCAAAAAAAGTTGCTTTCTCATTTAGGCCACTTTTATCCTGTCTCGAGGAAATCAAGGCCTGGATGGCAATAAATTTCTTGAATTTCAATTAAAAGAAAAGAGAACCAATGGTGTTTGATCACAGTGGCCCATGTACATCCCATCCAGCGGACTTGGGACACATGGCTCCTTATTTTAAGTCAACAATCTCATTTGGACCGGCAAATTGGTGTTGTTGTTCAATCTAGCTTCTTTCATATTAGGCCACTGGCTAAAGTAAAGCCTCTCCTTTTTCAAGAGCACTTTGAAACAGTAATTTATGCTCTTGTCACATTTCGGCTGGATTATTGTCATGCGCGTTACTTTGGAGTCAGCCAATCCTCCATTAGGCATCTCCAGTTGGTCCTGAATGTTGCTGCTCGCCTCTTGACTAGTACTCCTAATAGGGAGCACATAACTCCTACGCTGGCATCCCTTCACTGGCTCCGTCAACATTTTAGAGTTATTTTTAATATTCCACTATTTGTTTTCAAATCTTTAAATGGCCTCGCCCCACATTACTTCTCTGAGCTCCTCCACTCCTCCGCACCTGCCCGGTCTGCGGACTGCTGTGGAATATTGATCAATGACAATTGTTCAAGTATGTACAGAGCTGGAGCTACAATGATCATTGTGGTAATACTGTTCCATGTGCAAAATTGCAAAAGGCCTCTATATATTTGAGTTATGGTTTAGGGAGTTAATGGCGAGAGGGAGGAAGCTGTTGAAATAGTCTGCTGGTTTTGGTGCGCATGGTTGTCTGAGGGGAGTAGCTGGAAGAGGTAGGCAAGGTGCGGGGGTCCAGTAGGATTTTCTGTGCCCTTTTCTTGGTTCTTGCGGTGTGCAAGTCCTCGAGAGTGGGTATGGCAGTGCCAATGATTTTTCCCGCAGTCTTAACAGCCTGTTGCAAGCAGATTTTGTCCTTTTTTTTGGCGGCCCCAAACCAAACTGTGATGGAGAAACACAGGACTGATTCGATGACGGCTGTGTGGAACTGTCTCAGCAGCTCCAGTGGCAGGCCATGTTTCCTCAGAAGCCTCTGCTGGGCCTTTTTCAGAAAGGACTTGATGTTCGCATCCCACTTCTTGTCCTCAGAGAACCGTGAGTTCCAGGAACTTGAGAGTCTCGATAGTTGACACAGGGCAGCTGAATAATGTGAGGGGCAGCTGGAGCGAAGGATGTTTCCTGAAGTCCACCATCATCTCAACAGTCTTGAGCGTGTTCAGCTCCAGATTGTGTTGGCATCTTTTTTTCTTTCGCCATCTTATTCGTCGAAGGATTAGCTTTGAGCTAATGACTGAGCGGGCTGATTCAAAAGGGGGCGTTAACTGTTTCCACAGCAACGGCCAGCGTAGGCCAGTATCATCTAATTAAAATCGCTCCTGCCACCAACTGCAGCCCTGAACAGGACATGAGCAGTGAAAAATTGATGGATGGATTAAACAAGTGAGAATATTTTGTTTTATCTGCGAGCCAGATGTAATCATCAAAGAGCCACACCTGGCTCGCGAGCCATAGGTTCCCGACCCCTTTGCATTAGATTGGTCACTAATTTGTATCATTAATAGTCCCGTGTGGGGACTGACCACATTTGAATACAGTAAAGAAGAATTCAGTGATGGTATATCTAAAAATGAGGTCAGTTTTAAAAGGGGCTGAGGGTGGAGGGTGGAAGCAAGTTAATGCAACCACTTACCTTTGTAGCTGATGGCTGTAAAATTAGATCTGAAAATGTGATTGTGTCGGCAACCTGCTCTCCTCTCAGATTTCACAATATCAATAACTTCAGTCAGTCCATAAAGCATTATAAAATGAAGAGAGTATGCAATAGCCACTATACTTCCGTCTTTACATGAGCCTTTTATGTCTTTTATCCAAATGGAAAATTAGGAGCCACTTTGAGTCTATATCCTTTGTCTCGCAATATTTGGATAGAAAAATCCGGAGCAAAATCAAACTGTTCTTCCGGTCAGTCTGAGCATTACTGTCTGATCTGCGTAAGTACATTAGCAAAACAACCATACTTGGAGAGTTAAATAATTTGCATAAAAGTTTCGAAAATACAACTCTATATTGATACGCACAGGGGCCCGAGGCCAGATCAAACCCCACACCTCTGCATTGTGAGGCAGATGTGCGAACAAGTTGTCCACCCTGCCGTCAGGATGAAATTTTTAATGCAACACCAAATCTGTTTGAAAGGTCAAAATTTCAGATTTCAGAGAACTTTTATTTTAAAATGCAACATCAGATCCTAATGAAAGTACAGTCATACCTCGGTTTTTCAACCATAATCCGTTCCAGAAGGCTATTCGAAAACCGATTTGTTCGAAAACCGAAACCTCTTCTTCTTCTCCTTTCGGCACGTCCCTATTCAGGGGTCGCCACAGCGAGTCAGCAACCTCCATCCGCCCCTGTAAACCGTCCTACCAACTCGCATGGTCGTCTTGGCAAAAGTTTTACGCCGGATGCCATTCCTGACGCAACCCTCCCCATTTCTCCGGGCTTGGGACCGGCACTGGGGAACAGTGCACCCCCAGGGGAGGGCACTGCCCCCCAGCGGCTGGGTTCGAAAACCGAAACCACGCTCTTTTTAAAAAAAAAATCTTTATTGAACACGTCTGTGCACAATGGAACGCTACACAAGGAAGCGTCACTTCCTCGTGTAAGGAAGGCGAGAGGAGTCAAGTGACGCATTCAAGTGCGCTCAGTTTGTTCGAGAACCGAAATTCGGTCGTCTTCCGAGATAAAAAAACTCGAAATTTTTAGTCGAAAACCGATTTGGTCGAGAACAGACACGTTCGAAAACCGAGGTTTGACTGTACTCTGGTTGAAATTTTTGGGTAGCCTTGTGTGGGCGCGGGATAATGAAAATTGAATTTTTAATAAATTTTTAAAATCTGGTGTAATTTTAGTCATTGAGCATAGTTAACATTAGCTGCTGTTTCTATCTCAACTTCAGAATGTTTTTTGGTGCAATTCTGAGACTGTTTGCATTATCCCTGGGTGAACTAATGGTTGCCTGACCGCAGAATAGTTATTTTATAAGATTTTTTTCAATCCAGGGTGGCCCGGTGTTCCAGAGGTTAGCACGTCGACCTCACAGTGCAGAGACCATGGGTTCGATTCCGGCTCGGGCCTTCCTGTGTGGAGTTTGCATGTTCTTCCTGTGCCTGCATGGGTTTTCTCCGGATATTCCGGTTTCCTCCCACAGATGGCTGGGATAGGCTTCGGGACGCCCCGTAACCCTTGTGAAAATACCTGGATCAGAAAATGGATGGATGGATGGATGGATTTAAAATCCAAACCACTGACGTGCATGCATTTGTTGGATAGCTTTTATTTTTAAGGTGGCCTACTCCGGTTGCTGTCGGCATATTACCATAACACACAGTATTTATAATTGGTGTGGTGGCTGGCTTGACTTCATCTTTGCGTGTGGAGGCTGGTTTGACCGCAGTTTTATTGCCGTGACAGAGACGTGGCACAAACAGCATGATCCACAACTGAATCTGGACATCAATGGCCCTCCTTCCCAGGTACGGCAATTGGCATACACTGATCACGCACTGCGTGTAGGGTACCAGCAGCCTGGGAGCATCAAAAAAACAAAAGCAAAAATCAAGCTCGTTAAAAAAAAAAAAAAAAAAAATCATACTAATAGGAATTATAGTAATAACAGTATATAGGATTTCTAATATAGTCTTTTTATGTATGTTAATAACTATATGTAGTACAAAAATAATGTAGCCTCATTTACGCAAAAACAGATTAATCTCCTGTGCGGACCTTTCGTCAGTCAAGCTTTGGTGCCCGTCCATTCCTCGCTCTTACATTCCCTAGTTCCTGACCAAAAACATGCTGTACCTCAAGAAATGCTCGTGCTGACTGCGTTATTCAAGCTCACCAAAAACAACCCAAAATGCTGTTGTGGAAAAGTTGTGACGTGCACGTTGATTATGCTATGAAAATTAATAAATATGGATGGAGATATGGGCGATGACGAGATAAAGTTGTTTTATATGCAACGACTATGGCGACATATTTGAGAGGTTCATAGAGCAAGAGCGACATCTATTGGTGAAACTGTAATTTGGGAAAAAAATCGATCTTAAAGCTGTGTGAGATTTCTTCCTTTCATATTTACTAGTTTCACATTATGTCCAGAATATTTATGTAGTGGACTAACATTCCTTGTCTATTAAGGTAGAATACTGAAAATTTCATGTACTTGTGTTTTAAATATAGGCCAACATAATAGGGGTGTTCACACGGCAAGATTTGCTCCAGTGCTACACCGGCGCTGCGCCAGTAGAGCGTTCACACATGCAAATTTGCTCCGGCGTAGCCCCGGAAAACAGCTTACACCGGAGCAAAAATTTGATCCAGAGCAAATGCTCGTTTGCGGGGCAGCACCAATGTAAAATGGTACGTGTGAACGCTACAATTTGCTCCGGAGCAAATGCTCGTTTGCGAGAGGGGAGTAGCCTCGCTACGCATGAGAAGAGTTGATTACGTACGGCGAGAATGCCTTGCTTTCGCGCTCTGTCTGACTTCTGTCATGTGTTTGTTTAATAACAAGACACAAGACATGGCTGGTAACGTAGCAAGCACCTCTTGGGTTATACCATCTCAACTAGAACTGGGGGGGGGAAATAGTCCCCAAACGTCATCTTTCCTTTTGTAGGAGACTGGACTGTCTCGGAGTTGTTTGTGTAGTTTGTTCCTTTGTTGTGTATTCACAACCCCCCGCACCCCAAAGAATTTATTTTGTGATTTCCTCTCTTGATTTTTCTGTTTGGCGCATTACATTTTTGCTTTTCTGAGTGTCATTGAAGTCATCGTTGATTTACGTTTTCGGGGGCGGTCACTCTCGAGCAGAAGGCACGGAGACCGAGAAGGAGAAGGACGTGCCTGTACAGTAGTTGCTTGAGTTGTGTATACGTTTTAAAAAGAACCAACTCAACAGCTCATTTGTTTTCTGTCGTTTTGCTCCGCTGCAGAAACTGCCGTGTGAATGCAAGTGGAGCTGCACCGACGCTGCGCCGGTGCTAATACGCTCAGGGGCTTTGTACATGTGAACGCTCCACAAAATTTGCTCCGGTGTAAAATGTATCGCAACAAAATACATCGGTGCAGCGCCGGAGCAAATGTGTGCCGTGTGAACACCCCTAATAACATAATTTCGAAAATGTTTGTACCAAGTTTCAAAACTATATTTCACTGTAGAACCCTTGGATATTTTGTCTTGTATTTTTGATTACATGATCAATACTTCAAGATGTTCAAGGAGCAACACAAGTCCAAGTGAAAGTTTCAGATGATCAACCATGTTTATTTGTTAATAGTAGAGGCATTCTTAAAAATTTGTTATTTTTATTTATTTGAGTATTTGGTGCCCTTCTTAGTGTTTAGAAAGACTTAATTATTATGATTGATCCCTTACAATATTTTTGAAACATTATTATTTTTTAAAATGAAGCAAAACTGATAAATACTCAGATATTGTTCATTTCTGTCAGGGGTGGTGTGGAGGTGTGGGGGGCACCACAAAGCATTTATGCTTAGGGCACCAAATGGATAACACAGCCCCAGATCCTTACATCGAGATTGTACCTGTCTCCTGACACTCCTTTCACAAAAAGAAAAAAAAAAACGTTTACCCATATTTTTATCATTCTCGTGACATTTCATCCGAAAGCTAATGTTGACATCGCAACTCGGACTATTGTGGAGACGGTACACAAGTTGCAATGCATCGCTGCGGTCAAGCCATCCTCCACTCGCAAAATTGAAGTAAAGTGAGCCGCCATTGCGATTGTGAATACTGTGCATTACGCTAATCTGCCGTCAGCGAGTGGCATTGGGCACCTTCAAAATAAAAGCGAGTAAACTAATGCATGCACATCAGTTGTTTGGATTAAAAAAAATACATAAAAATATAAGATAAGTAATTTCCTGGCTGTCGAGCAACGATAAGTTCACCCAGGAAGAATAAGAGCTCTCAGAACAGCATCAAGAAGCGTTCTCAAGTGGAGATAGAAAATAGTCAATGGTAATTCTACATGTTATGTTGATGGTTTTAAGTTATCATACATTTGCATATTATTAATGATGAATTGATTCTGCTTGCAATGCAGAACGGTTATGCCTGCTATTATATATTGATTATGCTTGCAATGAAGAACGCTTTTGCTTTTAATAAAGATATAATTATGCTTTTCATAAAGATATGCTCACATTTATAATAAAGAATGCTAAGTGCACTGTGTGACAGTTGAGGGACGCAACCACCTTTCAGAGAAAACCCAATTGTTTTGAACAATTGGGTTGTTCAAGATTCAATTGAGTAAAATTGCTTGATGGTTTGTTTGTTTGTTTGGTTGGGTTTTTTTTTCACTTTACCGTCTGGAACATGTATATGTTGTCATTTTGGAAAATATGAATCAAATTTGAATTAGAGCTCGTTATGTCCATGCTGCATGGCTGAAACATTCTGACTTGCTGGTAGACATAATAGCTTGTACACCTGACAAATTACCAAAGGCCTCTGCACTTCTTACATGCGTATACATTGATATAAATGGTATTTGGTATTTGAAACTCCATGGAGTATTTGAACACTGGATATTTGGAGTTGTTTAAAACTCTCAGTACAGTATATTTGGAGTTGTTTGAAACTCTGTAAATTTGGAGTTGTTTTTAGTTCTCATAACTTCAAGGTCAGGGGTCCCCAACCACCGGTACCGGTCCGCAGGGCATTTGGTACCGGGCGGCACAGAAAGAACTTTCCTTTTCCATTTTATTTATTTCGGAATACGAAAGATGTTTTATTTTGAAAAATTACCGGATTCTCCGTTACATCCGTCTGTGTCACGCTTGACTCACGTCAAGCCACGCTTCTCCGTCACATGACAGATTACGCTAAAAACAAAACGCTGGAGCTCGCAAAATGAGTAAAAAAACTGCTGGAGATCGCAAATGACGGCGGCCTTAAAAGTACATTCGAGACAATTGGATTAAAGTTATGGCTGAATACTCTGAGATCGCCACAATAGCACTGTTCCTATTTCTGACATTCTACCTGTGTGAGGCGGGGGTTTTCTGCAGCAACGGCGACTAAAACAAAATTACAAAGTAGACTGGACATAAACCACACACTTGAGGTGTCATTGTCTCCGATTACCCCGAGATGGGACCGTCTGGTTGCAGAAAATCAAGCTCGG
>NW_017805548.1:3926929-3929962 GCF_001891065.2 Hippocampus comes
TTTGTTTTAAAACAAGTATTCCTTAGTTTAGTATCCGCACATTGTTTTAGTATACATTTTTTAAAACATATATTGTGGCAGTCATAAGGAGCACACACGATTGACTGTAAACACGTCTTTATTCCACGACTGCCGACAAGTGGATCTATTCTGAACAAGGACAGAATAGTGTCCGCCATAATATTTATTAAAAGAAAAATAAATAAAAGTCCGCGAGAGAGAAGCCCGACCCGAACCTGTTTTACTTCCGCATTCCTGTCGTTTTGGTCCGCAGCAGAAACTGCACGTGTGACCGCAAGTGGAGCTGCTCTGACGCTGCGCCGGAGTTGTCACGCTCAGCGGCTTTGCACGTGTGACCGCTCCACAAAATTTGCTCCGGTGTAAAATACATCGCAACAAAATATTTCGGTGCAGCGTCGGACCAAATGTGTGCCATGTGAACAGGGCTTAAGACTGCAAGGGAAGCTCAGCTTTCCCTAAAATGTCAGAAATTAAGTGATCAAATATATGTGTGTCCATACAATTGTGTGTATGTGTCATTGACGAAATATGCGCTACAATGCGCTCAACTTTTGTTCAGAATCAGCTTCTTATTACTGGTTCCTACACTCCCTTCTCATTCATTCCCACAGCTTCACTGTGCTTTAAACTGTGTGGACGCCATGGGCATCATTAGGCCTATTTTAGGGTGTGAACAGGGCTATAAACCGGTCCGTGGGGCAAAAAAGGTTGGGGACCCCTGTTATAGGTGATCCTTGACTGTTTTTCTGCAGTTACGCTTCTGCTAGACAGAAAGATGATCTCAATGTTATGGATCGTCTGGGGGGTGGGTGTCCATTGCATTGTTTGGGGGCAGGTGTGAATAGTCATGAATGTGAATCTGTAACTGGTTCGTTAATGGACTGCCAGATAGAATTGTGCAGATACATTGGAGGGGTCATTCTCATTTGCATTGGAATGGTGACACTTAATCCCTGCTATTGTAACATGGATGAGCCTGTGTTTGTTGGGGTGATATTCTACAACAGAGGTTTCCCAACCTTTTTTGTCCCAAGGGCGACTTTTCAAGGAGCCAACCTCCGGAGATCGACCAGTCCAGTCTCAATGTCTGCCCCCCCCCTCACACACACACACATTAAAACACTAAAAGTCCCAAAAGCCAAGCCATTTGGCTTTCCTACATAGAATGCCCAAAGGGCAGCCAACTGGCTGACCATTCTCATGCTAATGTGAAGAAAACCACCACGTTCCATTTGAACAAGGTGGGGGAAGAGCCCCACCTTGCTGCATTTACAGAACAATGTTGACAAAATGGGCCGTTGAGTTGTTGGTTTTAGACAACACAGCTTATGCATCTAGGACAGTGTTTTTCAAACCCTGTGCATGTGCCGCGGGAAAATATCCAATGGATGCCTGTGCGGTCTATCGCTCAGAAAATAATCGTGTAGTACCCTCCCATACTGCTAGGGAGAAGCAACAGCTAGCCACTTACCTTGTGTTTAGACTTGTCACTAGAGACAAGCAAATTTGTGACGCATGAATGCAGGACGACAGAAAAACAATGAATATGAAAGATTATAACATACTTTTTTCTTTGTGTTTATTTGATTCCAATTCAAGCTGTTATAAGGCAGAGAAAAAAATGTTGTGTGTTTCCGGTAACCCGACCGACCGAGAATTTCTACGTCGAAAAAAAAACTTTACGGTCGGCATAGCATCGCACCAGACGAACCCACTTTATTATGGGCGATTTTAACCAGTGTCACCCTAGGAAATCGCGTTGTAACCTTTACCAGTACGTGACTGTTCTTACCTGTTATGGCTCTATTAAGTACATTAATACTTCCTTATGTCGAGTTCCTCTCGATATGTCCGACCACAATGTTGTCTATTTGGTTCCCACATACACATCGGTCTTGAAGGAAACAAAGCCTCACAGCGGTTGGTTCCGGTTTGGAAAACGCCTCCACGAACAGACTGTAATAATAATAGGACGGCGGAGGCGCGCCCCGGCCCCCGCCCCGAGTCCGGAGCGGGGAGAAAACTAATTAGGTGGCGGTGGCGGCGGCGCCGGCCGCGGAGCGGCGGGACGAATGTCTTCTTGTTTTATGGTTATTTTGTTTACATTTTTGATGGGGGGGGGGAAAAAAGTTAAAAAAATAAAAGGATTAATTTTATTATTTATTTTATTTTCCTCAATTCTCCGGAGAAATTTTCATAAAAATTTGAAAAACCCGGAATTCCGGGAAAATCCAGAGGACTTTCATCTCTGTTTTTTTAAATGGGCAAAAAGGTCAACACGTCAGAATTCAGGTCAACATGTCAGATATCAGAGGCCTTTTATTTTGAAATGGGACATCAGATCTGTATGAGGATAGTCTGGTTGGATACCTGGAGGCCTCTCGTGTCCCCCAGACCTGGTCTGGATGAGGGATAACTAAAAATCATTTTTTTAAAGAATTTTTAAAACATGGGCAAAAAGGTTAACATGTCAGAATTCTGGTCCAAACGTCAGATTTCAGAGGTGTTTTATTTTGAAATGTGACACCAGATCTAAGTGAGCGTCTGATTGGATACCTGGGGTGCTCTGGGGTCCTTTAGACCTGGTCTGGTTGAGGGATAACTAAAATTATTTTTTTTATTTAGTATTTTTTTTTTTTAATGGGCAAAAGATCAACATGTCAGATTTCAGAGGCATTTTATTTTTAAATGGAATCTCAGATCTGAATGCCAGTACTGTGGTTAGATTTTTTTTTTTCAGATGAAAGTTGACTTTTCTGAAAATTCCGGAAAAAAAAAATATATATATATATATCTCGCACTTGGCCGATCACGCATGAATTAGTTTACACAAAACGCTATTCAAATACTCGACATTCAATGATTAATCTTCCTTTTGTGTGCACACGTGTACCCTTTGTGGCTTCCGTTCGGGCCGAAATTTCGAAATCTCCGAGATATGGCGAGGCCATGAGAATGCGAGGCGAGGGAATTTCTGTTGTGGCGACGCCACTCAAACTAAGCGAGGCTAAG
>NW_017805548.1:3932946-3934780 GCF_001891065.2 Hippocampus comes
TAGTCCGCTGCTCTCTGCTGTGCGTGTTTCAGCGCGAACACGTACGCAAGCGCGTCTTTTGATTTCAACCAATCAGCGCCGACGCAAATGACGTCATACACGACAACAGCTAAACTAAGCCAGCCGAGACGACACTCGAAGTCGGACGGACACGATTTTCTGCCAATCTGTGTATTTCCCTTTTTGGCCAAATATATTTTTTACGACAACTGTCTTGTTTACGGCGTCTTTTATTCGTTCCACTGGGGTTTAGCAGGTGTGTTTATAAAGAGACGAAAATTGTTTGGGGACTATCCCCACGTTCTAGTTGAGATGGTATAACCCAAGAGGCAAAATGACGCTTGCTACTGTTGTTGCGAGTTGCCATTCGTTCTACTAAACCATTAGTCAAACGCCATCATGCCTTCTGTCATTATTACACAAACAAAAATCTCTTTACTGTTACTAGTGTTAGTGCCTCAATATGGCTACGCTTGTGAAAGCAATACAACGAACTCAAAAGCGTCTTCGTTCAATGTTGTCAACTAATATCCGGATTATGCAAATTTTCCTCAATTCTCCGGAGAAATTTTCATAAAAATTTGAAAAACCCGGAATTCCGGGAAAATCCAGAGGACTTTCATCTCTGTTTTTTTAAATGGGCAAAAAGGTCAACACGTCAGAATTCAGGTCAACATGTCAGATATCAGAGGCCTTTTATTTTGAAATGGGACATCAGATCTGTATGAGGATAGTCTGGTTGGATACCTGGAGGCCTCTCGTGTCCCCCAGACCTGGTCTGGATGAGGGATAACTAAAAATCATTTTTTTAAAGAATTTTTAAAACATGGGCAAAAAGGTTAACATGTCAGAATTCTGGTCCAAACGTCAGATTTCAGAGGTGTTTTATTTTGAAATGTGACACCAGATCTAAGTGAGCGTCTGATTGGATACCTGGGGTGCTCTGGGGTCCTTTAGACCTGGTCTGGTTGAGGGATAACTAAAATTATTTTTTTTATTTAGTATTTTTTTTTTTTACAGGGAAATACGTGTCATAGCTACTGTGTATCGTTTTGAAATGCCAACCCAGATTGGCTTTCTTCGGCAATGCCACCGTTGCATTGCAAATCAAACAAACAGATCTCAGATCTGAATGCCAGTACTGTGGTTAGATTTTTTTTTTTCAGATGAAAGTTGACTTTTCTGAAAATTCCGGAAAAAACTTTGAATGAGAATAAACAAAAATATAATTTTGCTCCCACTCAAGGTGAAAATGATAGTTCTTGACTCGTTTCCTCTCAGCCATGTTGACGTTTGGTGGTGACAACCGCTGTGATCGCGAGCTGCTTGCTACTGTTAAACAACTTCCAGCAGTATTTCCAACTCATCGGTAAGGAAATTAGCTATTGGCTGTCGCTGAATGATGTCATCAGGGCGATGGCTAATTTGCGATTTACTTGGGGGGATTTTTTAAAATCTTTTTTTCTTTTGTGATTTTTATTTTTTGGTGTTTTTTTAGTTTATTTTAGAAAAAGAAAAGTTTTACATTTATATCCAGGCCAGATTGTAAACCTGGCAGGATCAACCAGGGAGCGGCTTCATTTGGGGGAGGAGCCACAACAGCACCCGGTGCTGCTCATTGAGAACAACGTGCTTTCGCCACACAGACTCCAAAAGTCTCTAATAACACCAGAAAAAGTCACTAGATTGTTACAAGTCACTTTTTTGAAAAAGGAGTCACTTGAGAGGGTCTGAATACTCACTAAATATAGCGTCAAAATCGCTAAGTTGGCAACACTGGCTTCATGTTATGTCATTAAGAAAAAAAAAATATATATATATATATATATATATA
>NW_017805548.1:3934819-3935847 GCF_001891065.2 Hippocampus comes
TATATATATATATATCTCTCCTACACATGCCGCGGTCGACTCGGGATCAGTTGGGCACCCCTGCTCTACAACTCGGTGTCTACCAAGGGAGTGTTGATGGCAAGAGAGTCAAATCTGAGCTTGGACTGTCGGGTGATGCTGTGATGAAGCTCAACTCCACCTCTCCATGAGGGTCAAAACTACAAGATCTACACAGACAACTTTCCTTTAAGATGTTTTAAAAATGGGCAAAAAGGTCAACATTTTCAGAATTCAGGTCTGAATGTCATATTTCAGCGGCCTTTTATTTAGAAATGCAACATCAGATCTGTGTGAGGCTCGTCTGGTTGAATACTTGGGGTGCCCTAATATGTCCCAGACCATGTCTGGTTGAGGCATAACTGAAATTATTTTTCAAAAAAAGATTTTTAAAAAATGGGCAAAAATGTCAACATGTCAGAATTCAGGTCAACATGTCAGTTTTCAGAGGCCTTTTATTTTGAAATGGGACACCAGATCTGTATGAGGCTAGTTTGGTTGGATACCTGGGGGGGCTCTAGTGTCCCCCAGACCTGGTCTGGTTGAGGGATAACTAAAATTTTATTTTTTTTTACTTTATAAAAATTAGAGCAGTCAACATGTCAGAATTCAGATCCAAATGTCCGTTTTCAGAGGCCTTTTATATTGGAATGTGACATCAGCTCTAAATGAGGGTGGTCTGGTTGGATACCTGGGGTGCCCTAGTGTCCCCCAACCTGGTCTGGTTGAGGGATAACTAAAATTCATTTTTTAAAGATTTTTTTAAAAATCGGGCAAATAGGTGAACGTGTCAGAATTCAGGTCCAAATGTCAGTTTTCAGAGGCCTTTTAGTTTAAGATGGGACATCAGATCTGAATGAGGGTATTCTGGTTGGATACCTGGGGTGCCCTAGTATGTCCCAGACCTTGCCTGGTTGAGGGATAACGAAAATTCTTTTTCAGAGATGAAAGTGGACTTTTCTGAAAATTCCGGAATAAATAAATAAATGTGTGTGTGTGTGTGTACATAC
>NW_017805548.1:3944861-3946909 GCF_001891065.2 Hippocampus comes
GGCGTGCCTGTTTACCGAGCTGCAGATCTACGCAAGTGTCCCCAAACGTTTTTAAACGCACCAGTCAGTTGCAAGCAAGAGGCATTCCCAGCAGTCCAAATTGCAGCGTTTTTCAGAGGCTGTGAGCCACGGGTACCGTTCATAATTGCTCGTCTGAAAATGACGGACAAACCCTTCTCCTTGCTGGAACAGGCTTACTAGCGCAGGAGTTGGGCGACCTCTTTGCACAATATCCAGCTTTTCGTGGAAGGCCCGTCTTGCAAATTGTGTGGAAAGTAGTTCTGCAGCCAGATCAACGTCTTCTCCTTCGGCCATTTTGAGTTAAAATGCTAGTGACAGCTCTAGCAGACGCGAATCCAATCTATTTTTTATTTTTTTTGTCTTTCTTGAACAAGTCAGGATACAATTCTCAGGAAACAGAAACGGCGCTAATCCAATCACCGGACGCGCACGGCCAGTCTCGACGTAAGGCCTTCTAGCTGGCCCTAGTACGCAGACGAGAACAAGTCAGGATACAGGATACAGATCACGAGTCTGAGACTCGTGATCTGATTGGCTATTGAAACCTGACTGTGCCCGTTCATTTACAGCGCACGGGGCCTGCTCTGTTTAATCTGAAGGCCCCGAGCAAGTTTAATTTACCTGACAACACAAGCTAGCTGAAATATGATTGGTTAAAAACTCTACCATAATAAATAAGTTATTTATCGAGTGGCTTTCAATGTTATTACATTGAAAGCCACTCAACTAAGTGGAAATAATATGACCTGGCCCTAAGGGTCCGCCACTGATATATATATACCTGTATATGTACACACACACACACACACACGCGCGCGCGCACGCACACGCCTGGCCGATCACGCATGAATTAGTTTACACTAAACACTATTCAAATACTCGACATTCAAAAATTAATCTTCCTTTTGTGTGCACACGTGCACCCTTTGTGGCTTCCGTTCTTGCCGAAATTTCGAAATCTCCGAGATATGGCGAGGTCATGAGGATGCGAGGCGAGGGTATTACTGTTGTGGCGACGCCACTCAAGCTAAGCGAGCCTCAGCAGTAGATAGTCCGCTGCTCTCTGCTATGCGTGCCTCAGCGCGAACATGTACGCAAGCGGGTCTTTTGATTTCAACCAATCAGCGCCGACGCAACAACGTCACACACCCGACATCACACACGACAACAGCTAAGCTAAGCTAGCCGAGACGACACTCGAAGTCGGACGGACACGTTTTTCTGCCAATCTGTGTGTTTCCTTTTTTGTCCAAATATATTTTTTACGACAACTGTCTTGTCCACGGTGTCTTTTATTCGTTCCATTGAGGTTTAGCAAGTGTGTTTATAAAGAGACGAAAATCTCTTTACTGTTACTAGTGTTAGTGTCCCAACATGGCTACGCTCGTGAAAGCAAAACAACGAACTCGAACGCGTCTTCGTTCAATGTTGTCAACTAATATCCGGATTAATTTGAGGCAATTTTTCCTCAATTCTCCAGAGAGATTTTCATAAAAATTTGAAAAACCCGGAATTGCGGGAAAATCCGGAGGACTTTCATCTCTGTTTTTTTAATATCGGGTGAAATTGATGTAGAATTACGATTGACTATTTTCTATCTCAACTTGAGAACACTTCTTGGCGCTTTTCTGAGAGTTTTTATTCTTCCTGGGTGAATTTATCATTCGACAGCCAAGAAATGACTTCATAATTTTTTTTAATCCAAACCTCTGACGTGCATGCATTAGTTGTGGCACTTTTATTTTGAAGGTGGCCAACCCCGCTCGCTGACGGCAGTACCTTAATGCACAGTCGTGAAAATCACAGTGACGGCTCACTTGATTTCAATTTTGCGAGTGAAGGCTGATCGTAGAAAGGGTTCTGTCAGTCGTCATCTGTACCTGTGGGTAAAAAACAAAAAAAAACAAAAAAAAAGCAAAAAAGGACGTTTCGCTTCTCTCACAGAAGCTTCGTCAGCGGTAGACAACCCTGAAGTCTCCGTGAAGACTCCGGGAAGTTGCTCTGCGCTAAAAAGCTGAGCGTGGCCT
>NW_017805548.1:3950732-3952909 GCF_001891065.2 Hippocampus comes
ACAAGCAATGTATTATTATTATTATTATTATTGTTATTATTATTATTATTATTATTACAGTCTGTTCGTGGAGGCGTTTTCCAAAAATTTGTTTTTCGAAACTTGTCCTGAATTATATGTTTTGACTGAGAGAATAATTGATTATATAACCTGTGAGGATTTAGTTGTTCCAAGGAAAGATTAAAAAAAAATCCTAACTGAAAGCTGTGGACGTCTAAATCCCTTAAATGTATTATAAATCAGAAGAACGTCATCTTTAATAATCGGGGAGAATTACCCGCAATCGGGAGCTGCAGACGCACGTCGGAAAAGAATTGAAACTAGCCAAAATAAGATGTAAGAAAAAAGTGCAAACCGTGATGGGCATTGAGATTGCATGCCCTGCTTGAGACGGAGTCAAATCCATGAGAGTGCAGTCCGAACAACATTCCATTTCTCTTGTTGGCAAGTCAGACCTCAAATTCGTAAATGATTTAATTATTTTTTTACAGTATTTTTAATACTCATGATTTTAGTGTTGAGCTGTCAATATGCAGAGACACTCCCCCAAAACTGTCTGAGATACACCCATTCATCCGTATTAACTGTCATTTCATTTTCAAACGTTTTAGGGGAGTGAAAGAAGAGAAAAGTCCTTGTCCTGACAACATTCGTTGCCGTCTTCTGAAGAATCGTACAAAACCACTGGCCGGAATCTTTCCTCCAATTTTGAGAAGCCTCTTCATCTTCATCCGGTTCCTCGCCTCTGGAAGTACTCTTGTGGCTGTTGTCAAAGACTTTTCGTGATTTTGCGTGTTTTCCATTCATTGATTTCTCTTCAGCTTTTCATTGCATACAAACTCACATTTTAGCAGATGGGCTCACCAACACCCACAATGTTTACTACAGTCCAGTTTGCTGGCTGACAGATAGACCTCAGAAAGTGAGCATTAATGGTGTTTAATTTAATCCGATGTCCGTTTATGTTCCACCGGATCCCTAAAAGGATGTGTTCTATCACTGCTTTATAGTTTTTATATCCAAATGAGTGACAGAGTATTCAAAGGGATAGATTCTTCATCAAATTTATGGAAGATTCTGGAATTATGTCACTTTTAAACGATGAGAATCCTGATCATGGTAATGTAGTTAGTGCTTTGAGCGATTGGTGTGATTGTTCTTTCTTACAAATCAATGTTTCCAAAACAAACACAAAAAAAATGCTCATTGATTTGAGAAGGAAGTCTTCTCCTCTTCCTCCTTTCCTAATCGGAGGCCTAAATTACCAAGATCTTTCCTCACTTTATCGGGCGAGAAGAGCAGCATAGTCCCTTTCCATCACAACAGACTAAATATAAAATGCTGCCATTTGGATGCAGATACATTATTACATACATGTACTTCACAGCACAAGGGTGACAGTGATGACAAATGTCCTTCAAGGTTATTTAGAATATTAGTCAACACATTAACAAATTGCCTATTAAATTATAATCAAAATCATAATTTAGTTTATAAATGACAGAGCCAGCCCAGTGGTCAACTGGCCTCACAGTGTAGAATTGCAGGGTTCATTTCCAGCTACGGCCTTCCTCTGTGGAGTTTGCATGTTCCCCCCGTGCCTGCGTGGGTTTTCTCCAGGTACTCCGGTTTCCTCCCACATTCCAAAAACATGTGTAGCAGGTTGATGGAAACTCTTAATAGTACCTAGGTGTGAGTGTGAGTGCGGATGGTTGTTCATCTATGTGTGCTCTGCGATTGGCTGGCAACCAGCTCAGAGTGTACCCCGCCTACTGTACGAGGCATACATGGCAATTTTCCGCGGATCCGCGGAAATCCGCCGTTTTATTTCTTAAATTGATCATTTTTGTGAATCGTCTAAATCCGTGGAGAAAATTTTAGGGGCGGTCAGGTACCTTATTGTCGAGTTTTCACGAGCTCTCCCGAACAGTCTCTCCGTTTTCCGTTTGTAAACAGCCCTGCGATTGGACGTGTATGAAAGCTTCAACTAATCAGATCACTGAAGGCATTATTTGTTGCGGAAGTCTTAGCTCGATTATAAACGGCCCAGCGATTGGTTAACTACAAGCGATTGGACCAATCAAATTGCATGTAACATATTGCTTTACCTGATTCATGGCGGCCTGTTCGTCTCGCAAATTCATTGTTCTGGGATCGTTTTGAGCGGAATTATGAAA
>NW_017805548.1:3953472-4001371 GCF_001891065.2 Hippocampus comes
AGGGGATGTGTTTACTTTTTTAGTTTTGATTTTGAGCAGCAAATTTGGAGTTACATATTGGTGCTCACCAGGAATGCATAGGCAAAATTGCACAAATTTTCACTTGAAAGAATAGTGGCGATCTTGGGATTTTTTTTCTGTTCAATTTTCAAACTGTGTAAATTTAATACACTTCATCTTCAGCATGTTTAGTGCCACTTTTGTAAGTAACCACGCCCCCGTCCAGGCCACGCCCCCGTCCAGGCCACGCCCCTTCCGCTTTTTTCATCACTCGCCATTGCCATGCCAATGGATCGATGGAGGGATAAATCACAGCAATTTCAATATGTTGTGAATCTTGGGTAAAATATGTTTGTTTGACGTTTTTTGGGAAAGCTGATGCATCATTAACTGTGCATGTGCAGGATCTGAGGAGGTTCAAAATTTGTTCACAGAGTATGTACAAATTAAAGTACGAAGATTTTGATGAATCCCAAATTTGTGCATATGCATCGTCATGAATCAGGTCCATTGCGTTTGGGCATGTGCGCATGTACGTGCTTGTGTGTGTTGCGCTATGAGAGCATTAAATCGAGAGAAAGTGGAAACATGATGCTGATGATAATCGGATTGGTGAAGGTGGTGAGTGAGCCTGAGGGCGGTGTCTTCGACAAAAGTGGGTGAGGGTGGAATAATAGAGAGAGGGAACAACTTTCGATGGCAGAGACGCTTGGAGTATTGAAGCACATGAAAAACAGATTAATTTGACTTTGTTCCAGTGATTTCTCTTTGAAGTGGAAATTAACAGCTGGCAATTGCGAAGTCATACACCCCTTCTATTTTTGGATACCACTGTTGGTGTTAATGGTCAGAAAGTATGTTTTTTATTAAATCGTTAATGTCATTTTGGGAATGACAGCTGTACAGTAATTTCAGCTGTTACAGTTGAAATGCCGCTAAATCTTCGCTCTTAATTTAATAGACACTGCATCGTTTGCATGATTGTATTGTCATTTATGTTCTTTTTTTTTCACCTGATGTTCATACTTACTTACACAGTACTGGCATGTGGTCTTGCATAACTGACTTCTTCACCTATGAAACCACTAAGTCAGTGGTTGTCAAGAGCTGGACAATTGGCATCATCAACCGAGCTGTCCAACTCCTCATCTTTACTTACTTCATTGGGTGAGTACCAATCTGGCCGAACAACAAATCCGAACCATAAATGTACAGTGTTGCTAAATACAGTACATGACAAACGTGTTAAAATATTGCAACTGTATTTCAAGCATTGAGTCTAAAGATGACAGAACTATTCGATTATAGATATACGCTGAATGATCAATCAAGGGCAGTGAGGGTTGGGATTGTGAAAAAAAATGTAATCCGATACTAGGTACTAGTTACCTGTTATAAAATGTATTGAATAATGTAATTAACTTACCATAATATTCAAGTGACGTAACTTGAATACTTGTAATTATTTTTGAATTACTCCAAATCAAATGAGTTTTAATTAATAATAATAAAAACCAAATGATACAAATATTTTTACTAGAGCTGTCAGTTTAGCGCGTTATTATCGGCATTAATTTAAATCAATTTTAACGTGATTAAATTTTTTATCGCGAGATTAATGCGGCAACACGTCACAGCGGATGTTACGTTGCTCGATAAATATACCGGAAACAAAACAAGCGCACTGCACAGGTCCACGCCCATGTCTGTTTTGCCAGCCATGGCAGCGCGATACACCGAAAACAGATACTTAAAGAGTTTATGAATTGGAAGTTTACTTTTAAAAAGTTGCCAGATGGTTTCACTGACAAGACCAAAGTTACCTGTATGTTTTGCAGTCGTAAACTGAGCTATCATCATAGCACATCGAGTCTGAAATACCACTGAATGGCCAAGCACACAGCTGATATGAGTACTCCGCCCCCTCGTCTATAAGACAGAGAGCTATGGATAATTTCAAAGCGAAGAAAATGGATAACACGACTGTTGTGTCTTGAAATGACGAGGCACACACACGCGTTTTCTATTATGTATTTGACCGTTGAGTTCCGCCATTAACAACGTGGGGAAGCGACTGAGACATTCAAGGTAACATTTTACACATGCGCAGTAGATGGCAATACAGAGTACGGAAACTCAATGCGCCCAAACAACATACAAATAACTATGGTGGTTAATACACCACATTACCTCCCCCCTTAGTTTAAAGGTACATAACAAATTCACATTTCCTTATCCATCATACTGCATAACATTTCTTCAATGATAAACAAACTCAATTTGAACTTCTTTCAAATTATGACATCACAATCAATCCCTGTAACGTAAAGGGCGTTGTGCTTTACGTACTGAACGTCTCAAAACGACTGTCTCTGGCACAAGTGGCTCAGGCGGGTCTGGTGCAAAAGCTGGTGATGCAGGAATTGTGGACTCCGGTTCGTCAAAGTCTTTCTCCTGCTCAGCTGACTGAGTCGCACTTTCAGGTCCAGGATCTAAAATGTCAGGTGGGTATCGAAGACGCAGCTGGTCTCCATGGCGCCTGTATACCTGATCAGTCTCACCTTGCACATGGTATGACACTGGTCCAGTCCGTTGTGTCACTACTCCAGGGATCCATTTGGGATGCTCTCCTGCTGTGTTGCGTAGATAGACGGGGTCATCCACATCAAACTGTCTTTCGGCAGCCTGACGATCATGTTCCTCCTTCTGCTGATACTGTCTCCTCCTCACCGTCTCAGAGATGCTTGGTTTAAGGAAATCCAGCCGTGTTTGTACGTGTCTCTTTAAGAACAAGTCTGCTGGTGACTCTCCAGTTGTACTATTTGGTGTTGTGCGATAACGCAGCAAGAAGTGTGAAATCTTATCCTCAACACTCAGGATCTCTCTTGCAAGCTTCTTCATGCCTGCCTTGAAGGTCGCAATGCATCTCTCAGCGAGTCCATTCGTAGCAGGATGTTTCGGTGCCCCAGTCGTGTGCAAGATTCCATTCCTTTTCATGAAGAGTTGGAACTCATCCGACATGAAGGTTGTGGCGTTGTCAGTGACGATTTGTTCTGGTACTCCTTGTGCTGCAAACAGTCTTTTAAGCCTTGTGATGGTGGCTGCTGAGGTTATCTGTGACATTTTGAAGACCTCTAGCCACTTGGAGTACGCATCGACCACTATCATAAACATGTGACTCATGAATGGACCTGCAAAATCAATGTGAATCCTGCTCCACACCCCTCCAGGAAACTCCCATGGATGCAGTGGAACATGGCGTGGCATGCGTTGTTCTAGCTGGCATGTCTCACACTGTCTGCAGACCTTCTCGATGTCCATGTCAATATTTGGCCACCAGACATTTCCATCGTCTATCGTCTCAGGCAGGGGGACACGGGATAGTCCATCTGCATTACCGTGCTCCTCTGATTGCCTGTAGGTTATACGATAATCATAAGCAGACAATATGATTGCCCATCTCTGTATGCGTGCTGCTGCCATTGTTGGTAGTCCCTTGCATTCTCCGAACAGCGCGAGCAGAGGTTTGTGGTCGGTTATCAATTCGAATTTCCCCCCCCAAAGGTATTGGTGGAATTTCTTTACTCCGTACACTAGACTCAAAGCCTCCTTTTCTATTTGTGAGTAGTTCTTTTCCGCTGGAGAGGAAATTCCCGAACCCGATAAAAAAAGAAGAAAAAAAACGTATTCATTAAACTTTCTAATACTATATTACATTAACGAACGATTCATAACAACGGAAGTTCCGGAAGCCCGCAGTAGTACTAACTCCAGCAACTCCCGCTCGATACGATGGAATAAGTGTGCCCGCGCCACCGATATTTTCTATCATTGGATCCAAAACGGCGACATGTAAGTGACTCTTGATTGCAGTGAGTTTTACTGGAATTGCGAAAGATTTTAATTTCATTCATTTACATTTACTCCTGTAGATCATGGCATCCAAACGAAGAGGAACAGCAATGATCGCGGAAGAGAAAGTGATATGTATCTGATTAAACGAAGCGGGTTACAAAGTACGAAACATTCAGGAGCTTGTAGTTGGAAAGACTCAAATCTAAGAGAATTTGAAAAACAAGGAAGCGATTCTTGCTCAGTCCGATTCTGGCAATTTCCCTGCTCAGAGTGAATTGCTTGCGGCTCGACGGACGGTCGAGCCAATGAACATTTCCTGGAATGGTTTGACTGTTGTCGTGTTAAAAACTTTCCTTAAACTGGACCGCTAAAAAGAGGTAAGGTGAGTTCCATCGCGCTAACTATGAGCATCTAAGACTTTGAAGCGTCCTGTGGCTGGCTTCGAAAGTTCGTTTCACGACATCAGCTGAGCAATGCTGTCATGTGTGGTGATCGTGGGGAGCTGGGGGGGCTAAAGTTTGAGACAGTGAGTGAGTGGAAAGAAAAGCCACCAGGTCTCTTCCTCGTCTCATTTTGTTGCAAATAGTCCTAATTTTGTTCTATTTTGTATATTTTTTGTTTTGTATTTTTTTATGTACCTCTACTGTATGCTGCAGTTTTTGTGTTATTAACAGTTTTTGGGCAATATATTGTTGCACTTTGTTGCTTGTGTTGTCACACATGTATGTTGTTAACATACTTGGATGTTCATACAGGACATATACCACAGTTGTTTCACTGTTCTCATTTTTTAAAAGTATGTTAATACTTTAATGCTTTTGTTCTATTGATGTTTGGTATGGACTGTCAACATATGCAGTTTTTTTGTATGTACTGTATCTTGTGCTGACACGGCCCACCTGTCAAATTTTAGAAATCAATGTGGCCCCCGAGCCAAAAAGTTTGCCCACCGCTGGTGTAGACCATTCTACCACTGCTGGTGTCTTTGAGGACTCAGCCTTCAGCATTCCCTTCTCTACAATGAATCCCAAAAACTGTACAAAACTCAACAAGGAAATCATACTTTTCTGCCTTGACAAATAATTTATTTTCAAATAGACATTGCAATATCACATGGACATGTTGTTGGTGTTTCTGTAAATCTGGTGAGAAAATAAAAATATAATCTCGGTAAACCAAAAAAAAATACATTTAGCCAGGGGTGCCCAAACTTTTTTGACCGAAGATCTACTTTTCGATCAACAGACCTCTCGGGATCGACCCGTTACCGCGCACGCGCGCATACACACGCATGCCATGATGAGCAACAGCCTGACGATGAGGCATTCGACGCACTTTTGCAGCCTGTTAACGATCGTAGCTCACGCGTACCGTTTTAAAATGCTTCTCTCGGCCCTCCAGATTCCCATTCTTTGCCCGTCCCCTCTGTGAATTGTACAAAACAAACTGAACGAGAATAATGATAACGATAAAAGAGTAGCGCAACAACTCTGAGCACAAGCTGCAACTGCAGACTGCTGAGCGCTAACAACTTCCGGTGACGCGGTCACACGCCACTGTCGGTTAAAGATGACCCGCTTTATTTTCGTTTCTTTTTTAAATACTTTTTGTGAAATTGAGACTGATAGAATGATTAGGGTGCAGTGTGCATTAACACAAAAAATATATTACTAACATGCACAGAGACACCATTTTTTTCTTTTCCTCTACACCCCTCGAATCGATTTGGGACCAGTCCCTGATCAACTGGTCGATCACGATCGATGTAATGGGCACCCCTGAATTAAGCAAATCACAGAGAATGTCATGAATAAAACTCTGAAATATGGCACACACGGTGATCAGACCAAATGACATGACTTGATATTGGATATGCCCTAAGGGTGTATTGAAAGCAGCCTTCCACTCATGCCCTTCCTGTATCTTTAAGTGGTAAGCATTGCATAGATTAAGTTTGGTGAATATGTTGAGGCACCGCAGTGGATTCAAATGTGGAACCCAACAAGGGAAGTGGATATTTATTTTTATCATAATGTCATTGAGACCTCTATAATCCACACATGAGCGTTAAAGACACGTCTTTCTTTTTTCTGAAGAAGAACCTCCTACTGAGGATTTGACAGGTCGAATTAACCCTGCTGTGAGTGAGTTAGTGATATCTTCCCTTCGGGCCTTCTGTTCTGGTTGAGATACTTGATATAATCTGGAACCAGGAACGGGGCATTAGGCAATAGGTCGATATCACAGTCATTTGGTGTGTGCAGTGGCAAAAACTGTGTGCGGTCTTTCCGAAAAACTTTAGGTACACTTTAGAGATTTTATCAAAAACAAGTAACTGACCATGAGTGCATTTCTTCCCTTTGCTGCATTTTCTGATCTACTTTATCCTCACAAGGGTCGCACCCCCGATGCGCTAACCACTCGACCATCAGGCTGCCCACATCCTGCTCCTCACATGATATTACACTCTGGAATACTTCTGTAATTTGCGATCTCTTAATGTCGAATGCCTACATCTATGCAAATTCTCTCTCTCTCTCTCCCTCTAGAGAGAGAGAGAGAGAGAGAGAGAGCTTTTTTTCTTTCGTGCAATGTGGGGGGGTTAATTGTTATTGTTCTTAAATAGTCCTTGTGTACAGTCTACTCACTTTTTTTCCTTCAATTTGAATCTTTAATCTGTTTAAAATAGCTCATACTGTATTTTTTTATATTATTTGTATCAGTACACAGAGACTACCAAAGTAAGAATTTCATTGCTCTGTGCTATCATTGCAGTTTTACTGTACACACGTCAAAAACAAATCTGAAAAAAAGTCAATAAATCAGCCAGCTGTTTCACTACTCAGTTTTTTTCACGTTGTATTTCAGGTGGGTGTTTGTCTATGAAAAGGCTTATCAAGTGAGGGACACAGCCATTGAATCTTCTGTGATGACAAAGGTAAAAGGTTTTGGAGTCTACAATGACAAAGTCATGGATGTCGCAGACTATGTCACGCCAACACAGGTATGAAAAATTCAGTGGCTGACATTCTTTAGCACACATTGGTGATGTGCTCATTTATTTGTTTAGGGAGCTTCTGTCTTCTGCATCATAACCAAACTGATAACAACAGAAAACCAAGTTCAAGGATACTGTCCAGAGGTCAGCACCTGTCATTGCTATGAGTGAAACTGGTGAAGAATTGCCATTTCAAGCGATGAAGAATGGGTAACTGGGTTGTTTGTTCAATGGAGGAGGACAGTTTTGTGGTGAATGGTAGTGGGTGAAGTAGCGCCTGTCTTCATAGTCATGGGGTTCAATCATTAGTGTGCAGTTCCAACACTGAGGCTCATACAATATTTATCACTAAACAGTATACGGCCAACAATACCATACATTCCACAGTTAGCAATATCATACGATTCACTCACTTTATGATATAATACAATCACTCTATTAGGATACAATATGATAAAATATGATGCAATGCAAAGATTAATTATTTTATTATCTCTGTTTATATATTTTCAAAATGAGGTACAAAAAGTTAATTTTCATATGTGCATATAAACAGTGTACAGTTTATGCAGTACCATAAAAAAAATTATACACCTTTTATAATACTTTTACAATGACACTCACAAAGGTCCATGATTTGGCAAAGACTTGAGAGGACCTTGATGAGCTTTGACCGTTGACAACAGAGAAATTTTGAGAAGAACATGAGGATGAAACAATTTTAAATGGTAGTTTTAAAACTAGACAGAAAGTAGCACATCCGTAAGCAATATGTTTTTATTTTAATTTTTTTTTTTTTTGATATAGTATAGATAAGACGGTAAGAAAAAAGTTTTTTCCTGTTGTAATCAGGATTCTACAAATCCAATTGCAATGAGGTTGGGACATTATGTTGAGCATAAATAAAAACAGAATACAATGATTTGAAAATCATGTTCGATATTAATTTAATTGAACACACTACAAAGACAATATATTTAATATCCAATCTGATAAACTATTGCTTTTAGCAAATAATCATTAACTTTGAATTTTATGGCTGCAACAGGTTCCAAAAACGCTGGAACAAGTAGGGAAAAAAAAGACTGAGAATGTTGACAAATGCTCATCCAACAATAAAGTTTATCAGTTTGAACATTAAATTGAATTTAAGTGCAAGCAGAGATGCTTCACTATAAATTTGTACGGGACATTGTTGAGCCATTGTTTTTTTTTTTTTAATCGCACAATAAACTTTAAAAATTGTGATGATGATGCCAGGCCTGATGTGTGTACAAGGTCGAATGAGTTTTCGTGCATGTTTATGCCTCAAAATCAGTGTTTTCTTGATGAACTGTGCATTGCCATGGTAACCGCGTTTTACAAAAAGTCACAAACTTTTCTTTTTTTCTAACATCATGAAGGCATCAAGACTCTTCAATATGAGATAGACCTGATTAACCCGTTAGGAGAAAAATATTAACAAATAAATGATCTACAGTGTTTCCTTTAGCCAGTAGGCGGCCTATAACTATGATGAAAAACAAGGTAATCAATGTCTTCTGGCCTGGCCAAACATTAAATGCAAGAAATTTTGAGAAGACAGAATGTTCTAGGTCAAGGGAAAAATTGCACGACTGTCCGTGTTTTTATTCTGTGTGTTGTGTTTATTATTTTATTTTATGTTAACTTTTTTGTAAAGCGCTTTGTTACAGCTGCAGCTGTTGTGAATACGCTGTATAAATCAGGATGTATTGTAGTGTATTGTATTGTAACTTACAACAGCTTTTATTTTCATGGTAAATCATCAGACTTTACGACACCGTAATGGCCATGCCCTTTGCCAAAAGGTCACAGTAATCAGCATGGAACATGAACGTCTTGATGCCTTTCTGACAAATTTTCAGTTGGAATCATTCAACGGGCTCCATGCAAAAAATGACAAATCTCGTTGTGACTGGGTGGCACAATAGTATAATAGAACACCATTTGGATGTCTTCCAGTTGTGGCTATTTACATACATGTGAAATTTGGTATTTTTTGGAGCATGTGCAGGGGATATATTAAGCATTTCCTCTTTGTGGCGAAAGAAATATTCAATGCAGTATTTCGACAACTTTTGTTGTCCTATGTGTTAAGAGCGAAAGTTTGAAGTCAGCCAGATTAATTCTCCCGGTAGGACAAGGGTGCAAAAGTATGTCTCCTGTTAATGTGCAAATATGGGCCATAATCGGATTCCCCCCTCTCCACCCAAAAGAAAACCTCATAGGTCACTTCTTGTTTTTTTTAGACTCTTGCTGAAATTGACTTTTTTTTTTTTTTATATCGATCTCGAATTGCTGAACGTGCCTGCTAATTTCTATAATCCTAAATCAAACGTACCGGGATGTTTTTTTGATTTTTCACTCCAGCCATTTTGTTTTCAAAGTTTTCAAGATCCAAGCCTGTGTCTTAATTTAAACCGAATTCCTGTGAGACATTACCACTCTGGTGCCTGTCTATAATGAATTGATATTTATTGGAATATTGTTGATTCATGCACCTTTAATAATTTTGTGGAATTCTGTGTTTTGTAGAGTGAGGATAAATATATTTGTACCCATGACAGCAACTGCACACGGCTTGTTAACAAGCCAGGAAGTTATGGTGAGTTTATGATCTCTTTGTTCGAGTGTATAGATGCATCTATCCATGCTGAGGAAAGTGTGAAAAAGTAAAGTGTCTGACTGTTTATTCTTTTGTCGCTCAGGAATTCTTACGGGGAGATGTGTAGCTTACAAAGCCACTGTCAAGACGTGTGAAATTAAAGGGTGGTGTCCTGCTGAGATTGATACCATAAAAACGTAAGTTCCTGCAATGTTGCATACATCTATGTTTTCTTCCCTGGCTCCACTTGGGGGTGGATCACATCTTGGCCAAGAGAAAGCACCATTTCTACAAAGGACGATGGCCTCAGATGGAGGTGCTGTTCATGCAAACTGCTTTGCATCTGGCTCGAAACTGCTCCAGCGTGAAAAACCGTTGCTTGATGAAGCCAGCAGAATGACTTTATAAAGCAAAGACGCAAAACAGAGTTTACTAAATAGGATGACTCAATGTCTTGGCTGCACCTAGAATAGTTACCCCAAGATTGACCCCTCACAGAGTTAGTAAGCAAAAGGTAAGGGGACCCACCTAATCTCTTGGAGTTGTGGCCAGCCACCTGCCAGTCCACATCAAGCTCCACTACCAAGCTTGACTGCAGAGGGGGACCCTGATGACCCAGATCCGGTGAGGGGGGATGGAGGGGGTCCAATTTTGTTGGTCATCGTAGTGGATTCAGAGTCATGCTTTGTTTTGTCCTTACTTAGGAATTGTTCATCCTACCAGAGCATAAATAGGTACTGTTAAGGAATCTATTCCTTACTGTGATTTTTAAGCCCCTCTCTGTTGTTGGTTCTGTTCAAACTCTTGGAACAAAGAATGTAGAATGCTGTTGAAGGTATTTCCTTGCCCCATAACCCCCACCATTTTTAGGATCCCTCCAGAGGCCATGTCTAACATCAAAAGAGGGACTGTTATCGCAAGTATCTGTGTTGCTGCCATCACATCAAAGCTCAGACCGAAGACAATAATGGGTAGTGGTGGTCTGGTCTCACCTCACCATTCCCAACTCTTTCCAGCCACACCGGGTCAGATGACATTTGCATGGAGGCGTAGCTGCCCGCCTCTCATTATCATATTGTCTCGAAATATTCTCAAGACTGGATTCTTTTCTACGCTTCCTGACGAAATCTGAAACTCTCAAGAGCCCAAATAGATTCGTAAAGTGCAGAAAAGAAAAATAAAACCTTCGAAGCTACTGTTCATCGTCTCCAGCCTGTATTTGGATAACCAACATCCTCACCGTCACGCGGAGGAAAGAAGGCCACTTTCCCCCAACATTACACATTTTTAAAAAAAACTTTCTGAGTTAATTTTTTTTAAAGATGTTTTCTGCGTTTGTCTAAATAAAGATGTCTTGTTCATGAATGCTACCAACGGTTTCCATCATGTTTAGTCTATATTGAGGGGTTCTCTCTGTTGTAGATATTGGCAATTATATGCATTTATTTTTTCATAATATTCTTAGGTTCGATTCATGTTTACCCATTACTCACGTTAGTTATCCGTCCCGTGACTTGCTGTAATAAGCAAAATCATTTTTTATTCCAAGGCAAATGGATCGAATATTCCTCAAGTGGCCTGACTCAGACCCAATAGAGCGTGCTCTTCGACGAACAGCGTTTACTTTGGTCTTCAGTAAGACCCACAAACAAGCAATAAGTGAAGGTAACTGCAGTAAAATTTATTGAATATTTCCACCCAACAATTAAAACATTTATTTCAAATATTCTATAGCAAATATAAAATGTGTTTGAGCCCTTGGCCATTGGCATACTTAAAATAAGTGGCTGCAATCGTTGAGTGGTAAATTGCTGTATTTTAGTTTTTTGATTCAACACTTTTTGTTGAGTCAAACATCGCGCGGTGGCTAATGAAAACAAAATAATAAACTCTCAACACAGCTTTATTTATTTACTATACTTACATTATCTGAACCACTTTATCCTCACAATGGTGACGCGCGTGCTGGAGCCAGCTGCCAGAACTGGTTACCAGCTGTCGGGATGGCTCACACAGACAAACAACCATTCACAGTCACAATGACACCTAAGTAAAATTCTGAATGTTCCATTCACCTACCATGCACGTTTTTGGAATGGGTACCCTTGGCAAAAATTATGGAATTACCAGTCTCAGAGGATGTTCATTTAGTTATTTAAATTTCTAGAAAAATAAAGCAGATCACAGACATGAGATAAAAATCAAGTTGTTTCAAATGACAACTTTCTGGCTCTAAGAAACACTAAAAATGTGGAAATATATCAAAGTTACTTGTTTAGACCAAGCAGAGTGGAAAAAAAATGTGGAAAGATGGAACGAAACTGCAACAAAAGAACTCTTCAATACACCACGAGTACCATGTTGCACCACCTCTGGTGTTTAGAAAAGCTCAGCACAGTCTGAGGCATGGATCTAATGAATGATAAACAATACACTTCATCAATCTGGCTCCAACTTTCTCTGACCGCTTTTGCCAGATTAATAGGTTGGAGACTTGTCATAGACCATTTTCTTCCACCAAATTATTTTAGTATTGAACAAGGTACATTATTTTTGATCAATCTTCATAACAAATCCATCTAACTTCTAATCATCTGTAACCAAAATGAAAAGCTTGGCAAGTTCACAATCAAACACGCCAGGTTCCCTCACGTTGTTGTCAGTCAGTCATGTTGCCATACGGCTCCTCAGAAATGATGCCGGCTTTTGCGTAAACTCGAAAAACAGTGCAAGTGGACACGTAAATCCAAGTATCTAATTTCCATTCACAAATTGTGGCATAACTCGCGCAGCGCTATTTCCCAGTCTTAGTAAAGCTGTGTTCGCCATTACTCCCACGCTGCTCACAACTTCACTTTGGCCGTTTTTGTCCATTACCATGGCAACCAAGCACAAGAGTCAAAGCCAACTTCTCCCGCACCGTTGTGCGTATTGCTACCGTGCTGGTCCCCTTCTCTCCAGTGTGGTTCACCGGGATGTCAAAAGTGAGTGGCACCTCATCCATGTTCGTGATGTGATTGGCGGAATGTGTTTATCAGCACTTTTTTGTTATATTTCACAGTGAAAAGTGTTCTTGTCCCTCATCACTTGCCGTAGCCCAAGCGGGTATGTAGGTAAGCGGGGATTGTTTGAGAGAGCAGTCAGTAATGGAAGTCAAGTGAGGCCGGCAGAGCGGCAGAATAAAGGATTAAAAGCTCCAAGAAAGTGCCTATTTAATGTAACCCAAAACATTACACTTTTGACTGCAGTAGTAGCAGAAGTTGGCCAACTTTCCCTTGTAATCTGCCGAATCTTACTGCGACAAGGTTGTCCCTGCCCAGATGGATAGATGGCGCCGGTTCAAAAAACAAAAGCCCCAAGCAACATGGATTAGTTGATTTGGAATTCTCTTGCGGCTGCTCCATTCCCATGGTTTTCCATGTAACTAATACCTTGCAGTTTAAACTGTGCTTTATAACCGTGTCTCTTCTTAGGTGCCATTTTTGGGATATTATTTTGCACAATGCATGTACTGGCGCCCACTGGGGACGTGCCTTTAGCATCCTCTTTCTCGTCCACCCTTTCCCCTTTAATGTCCACATGCTGTCTCCAGTTACGTCTGCCTTTCCTCTATATAAGCAACGTGTCAGCCAATATCAGTCAGTCAAGCGGACCCGTCATCAAAGTCACACAGTTGACTTCACTGATTTTGGAACTAGGTGCCGACACAAGGTGACCCACATTATTCGGCGCCACGTCCATTTTGTAGAACATTTAAGACTTTTATGTGTGTCCTATGGTCATGAAAATACGGTATTTGCAGGACGTAACATTGACCTTCTTGTTTCTCTAATTTAAGGAATGTTGTAACGGTTTTTGCTCTATAGCAAGATGCATTATCATCTTGACAAATTATTTTATCATGCCCAAACACCTTTTCGATTGATGGTATAAAAAAAGCATCCAAAACATCAAAGTAAACGTGTTAATTGATTGAAGATGCATTGACAGACATCTCTCAAGGGCCTTTATCTGACATTCAGCCTCATATTATCAATGATTATAGAAATTTGCATGTCTTCTTCAGGCAGTCTCTTCATAAGTCTGTGGAATGGCACCGAACAAAACATTTCCAGCATCATCATCTTTTAAATACAAATTCACCACTGAATAGGATTTTCATCCAGTCAACCACTGTCCACGATTGATACAAATTATGGAAATCCAGAACCAGAACACCTCACCAGGGAGGCGTTCAGGAGGCATCCTAATCAGATGCCCGAGCCACCTCATCTGGCTCCTCTCGATGTGGAGGAGGAGCAGCTCGACTCTGAGCCCCTCCTGGATGACCGAGCTTCTCACCTTATCTCTAAGGAAGAACCCAGACACCCTGTGGAGAAAACACATTTCGGCTGCTTGTATCCGGAATCTCGTTCTTTCGGTCACGACCCATAGCTCGTGACCATAAATGAGGGTTGGAACGTTGATCGACCGGTAAATTGAGAGCTTCGCCCTTTGGCTCAGCTCCTTCTTTACCACGACAGACAGATACAAAGTCTGCAGCACAGCAGACGCTGCATTGATCCGCCTGTCGATCTCTCACTCCCTCCTGCCCTCACTCGTGAACAAGACCCCAAGATACTTAAACTCCTCCACTTGGGGTAAGATCTTTTCCCCCACCTGGAGAGGGCACTCCACCCTTTTCCGACTGAGGACCATTGTTTCAGATTTGGAGGTGCTGATCCTCATCCCAACCGGACACTCGGCTGCGAAACGCTCTAGTGAGAGTTGGAGAGACCTGCTTGAAGGAGCCAACAGTGCCACATCATCTGCAAAAAGCAGAGATGCAATACTGAGGCCACCAAAACGTACCCCCTGAACGCTTCGGCTGCACCTAGAAATTCTGTACATAAAGGTTATGAACAGAATCGGAGACAAAGGGCAGCCTTGGCGGAGTCCAACCTTCACTGGAAACGATTCCGACTTACTGCCGGCAATGCGAACCAAACTCTGACATCGGTGGTATTGGGACCGAACAGCCCGTATCAGGGGGTTCAGTACCCCATACTCCCAAAGCACCCCCCAAAGAACTCCCCGAGGAACATAGTCAAACACCTTCTCCAAGTACACAAAGCACATGTAGACTGATTGGGCGAGTTCCCACGTACAATGAATACTTACAATGACAAAAGTGGAACTAAGAATGAGGCAAAATGGACTATGAACTGAGAACAAGGAATGTCTCGAACAGTGTTTTTCAAACTTTTTTGAGCCAAGGCACACCACTAGCTGAAAATGTGAACCCCCCCCCCCCGCTTATTTTAACAATTAACGTGTTATATTGTTACTATAACCGTTTTTAACATTGAAGAATGATGTTATAACAGCTTGAATTGGAATCAAATGAACACAAAGAAAACAGTATTTTATCATCTTTCATATTTATTGTTTCACAGTCGTCCTGCATTCATGCGTCACAAATGCGCTTGTCTCTCGTCGAAACACAAAGCAATTGGCTAGAATTGGCTAGCTGTTCCTGCTCCCTAGCCGTATGGGAGGGTACGACATGATTACTTTCTGGGCGAAAGACCGCACAGGCATACAAATTGGATATTTTCCCACGGCACACCTGACAATGTCTCGCGGCGCACCAGTGTGCCGCGACACATGGGTTGAAAAACACTGGTCTAGAAAATTCAGGCACTTGGTACGAGAGTCTTGAACAAGGAAGTAATAATCCGACAACGAGTGGAGACAGGGTAGATGGCGGCGCCAGAGGGCTGGTCTCAACCGTCTTGAGAAGAGAAACCTGGAAAACTGGATGCACCTTGAGGGTAGGTAGTAGGCAAAACTTGATGGACACCGGGTTGATGATGGTTTCCATTTCGAACGGGCCGATGTAACGAGGTCCCAGATTGCGTGAGGGACAGGCCAGATACAGATCCCGCTTCGACAGCCGTACCTCTACTGAGGTTAGTAGTCAGGGATAAGGTGCCGAACTGACAATTTCGTGATGCCGTGCAAGACAACGCGGCTCTGGTCTCCTTCCAAACCCAGTGAGCCCATCATAGATGGAGCTGGATGGATGGGATCTCCATTAGGGCCTCCTGTGACAGGAACAAGGGTGGCTGGTAACCATAAGCTGACTTGAAGGGAGACTGACCTGTAGATCACAAGAGTATTCCACCCAGGGTATATGAATGGACCAAGACATCATTGGTGGAGATGAACACAACCAAGGTCTTGTGTGACATATTCGGTTTGACCTTTAGTCTGGGGATGGTAGTCTGAGGATTGACTAATCATGGCTTGACAAAAGCGTTTCCGACATTCGAGACAAATTGTGGACCCAAATCGGACACAATGTCCCATGAAGATGAAGCATGTGAGTCACAAGAAGTAGGGCCATTTCGAATGCAGAAGGGAGTTTGGATAGTGGCACGAAGTGTGCCAACTTAGAAAATCGATCCACAACTGAGAATCCAATGGACTTGCCAAGAGATACAGTAAGACCAGTGATGAAGTCTTGGGATATGTGGGATCATGGATGAGGAGGGACCGGTAATGGATGCAGTAAATCAGCCAGTGGACAATGAGATGACTTGCTGCAGGCACAGGTAGACCCAATTAACTTTTTTCATTTCCGGCCAACAAATTCTCTGTGAAATTAGAGTGTAGGTGCGATGGATACCATGTGTGCGTGTGGTTGCTCTCTCTAGTGTTGTATCCGCGAGTGAGTGTTCTTGTCTTTAAATAGGATCTCTGCAGAGCCTGGAGAGCGGCCCTTCCTAATTGTCCAACAAGTAATGGTACCAAGTTTAAACATCCTCTGTGGCATGACAGGAGTCGGCGGTATATCTGTAAGCAGTAGCCTGCTTTCTATCAGCCGACAACCAGTGCTTTCAAGAATTGTTGGTTCTTGTATTAGTTAGTTTTAGGTTAGATCCTTTGTTTGCGTGCCAGCTTTTGCTGCCTTTTGTTTTTAACCCATTTTCTGACCTTTTCGTTTAATACATTGAAAATAGAGTTTTTGAATCTTTTTTGCCTTTGGGCTAATTTTTGTTATATTAAACCGATTACCTTGTTACCTTGGACTGTTTTTTTGTTTTGTTCGTTTTTTTACCCTTGGGAGTCATTTCCTTCTCCTTTTATGTGAGGCAACTAACCCACCACGGGTGCGTAACAGTATTCGAAAGGTGTCTTGAACGCGGTTTTCCACTCCCCCTTTCCGTATATGAACTAAGTGGTATGAATTGAGGAGAAGATCGTGGCTGTTTGTAAACTTGCGAAAGGGGAATCTACAAGTGGGAATTATACTTATTTTTAACAGTGATGTCATTGAGGCCTCTATAATCACAAGGTCTTAATGAATGATCCTTCATTTCTGTAAAGAAAAACCCTGTGCCAACAAGAGATGTGGAAGGACGAATTCGTCCCACAGCAAGCAAGGACGAAATATAACCTTGAAATGCCTGCTGTTCAGGCTGAGAGACGTGATAAAGTTCAGAACTAGGAAGTAAAACACTGGACATCAACTCAATGGCATAATCATATGGGTGGTGCAGTGGTAAAGACTGCGTGCAGTCTTTGCTAAGCATTCATCCATTATCCGAGCCATTTAGCCTCACGATGGTCGCGGGTGTGCTGGGTAGTGTAAACATTGAGTCTTTTTTAAAGGTATAATGTTGCGATTTGAAATTACTTTCTTATGTGTGATGTCTGTGATCTGTTTATTTTTCCCTACAAATTCAACAACTGAGGGACGATACACCAAGAGCCTGGTGATTCCATAATTTTTGCCAGGGGTTTTAGCAATGATAACAAGCTTCAGCTAAAACAAAAAGAACACAACAAGACAAAATGATAAAATCTGGATGGATAATAAAAATTCCCAAAAACAATAGGGACCTCACAGCGGTCGCTGATCGGGACATAATATTATTAATCCATCCATCCATCTATTTTCTCATGTGCTTATCCTCATAAAGGTCGCGGGCGCGGAGCTTACAGCAGCTGTCTTTGGGCAGTAGGCGGGGGACAACCTGAACTGGTTGCCAGCCAATCCTCGGGCACACATAGACAAACAACCGTTCCCGCGCACAATCACACATTGGGATAATTTTGAATGTTTCATGAACTTGCCATGCATGTTCTTGAAATGCCGGAATCGAACCCTGCACCTCTATGCTGTGAGGCGCACGTCTATCACCATGCCGCCTCATAATAATAATAATAACCATAATAATAATTCCTCCAAAAACATTAGGGCCCTTGTGGGATCCGGTTCAGTTGGGCAGTTGTGAAAACACCAAAAGGAGCGAGCTTGGTTTGGCACAAATCAGTTGGTTTGAGACAAACACAGCCTGCCTTTGAGCACATTCATGTTTTTCCGCAAACGGCTTTGTGCCCCACTCCTTGAGCCATCCCCTTAATATGGGAGAGGGATTTGTGTGGAGCAATGAATCAAGCCACTCAGTGGTTGGGAGCGAACAGGGACTCTGGCAAGATATGAGAAAACAGATTCTTGTTGTAGTTGTCAAGACTCCATTATGATGGCAACAATGAACATTTTCTATCACCAGACACACATCATTGGGGCATCCATCTGGATCCAGGTCTGGTGATGCGTCTCAATTGGAGCATCTGGTGGCCTGGCAGGGCAAAGCCTGAAGAGGCTACGTGGGTCCCCCTTCTCATGAACTCCCAACTCAGGTGCAGTGCGAGCTATTTGACGGCTGAAAGCGAGGACCCTAGGGTGCCTGGCTGAAAAAGCTGACTCATGGGATGTGGAAATCAGAACTCTGGCAAGGAAAGAGCCTGAGCTAGTATGCAAAGTTCCAGCAAGAGACATGTTGACTCCCCTTGACGCATGGCTTTGTTCTGTAACCTGTCATCTTGAGGAGGGTTGGACTCCCTTTTTTTTTCCACTAACATTTTGATACGATGTTTGGCACAAAATCCATGTCAAGTTGCGGCAAATATTGTTGGCAAAGCCCTCAACTCAGACAAGACAAAAGCTTACACCCAAGTGAATTTAACAGAGTACATTATTTCACATTTCAATCCTGACAAATGTGCCAGATCTCGACACTAACATTTGCATGGGTGCGATCAACTTTTTCAGTTCATCGAAGTAATCAGCCCACAGCATACAATAAATCAGTTTCCGCGTCTTAAGCTAGTGACTGCTTAATACAAGTTCGAGATCTACCCATATTATGTTTTACAACAGTAGTACCAGCACTATTTATAATTCCACATGTAGGATCCTGCATTACACCGGCAGGATCCTGCATTTGCGCTGTGTAACCCGATGACATTTTTACCAGCACACATTGAAAAAAGAATGCAAGTTGGGAACAGTTTTCTTATGCCTCCAGCCAAATTGCATTGTTCATACAAACCAATTTAAGGACATGCAAATAAAAACATTTAATTATATTTACCTTTAAGACAGAAGAAACGATTGTTGGTGAAAGATGCCTTGGACACTTGTCAGGAAGCAGACTAGCTTTTCTCGATCAACTAGTGTCAGTTTCTTTTTTTCCTGACTGGGACTCAAACTGTGACTTTTCAAACAGTCTTCACTCACAAACAATTGGACTAATTTTATTTTTCTCCCTTTATGACAGCGCACCAATGATGGAAGTGGAAAATTTCACAATTTTCATCAAAAACAGTATTCGATTTCCAACCTTCAACTACACAAAGTAAGTTGATGTGATAAAATGTGAAATGGTAAAATTTTGATGAATGTTTCACTTTTCAAGTTCAAGGTTTATTTGGAAAGCACATTGTAGCACTGTAAACACTGTCCAAAGTGCTGTATATATTAAAATATAACACTGTGCAGAAACACAATGATGAGGGAGAAACCCAAAATCAATAGAAAATACTAATTAAATATTAATTTAAAAACCATAAGAAATAATAAGATGCAAATTGAACAATAAGATGCAAATGTCCAGCTCAGTTTGTGTTGAACGTCAGCGTAAATAAATTCATTTTTAAACTGGACTTAAAACATTTAATGGATGAGGCAGAGCGACTGTTCAGACGAAGCTCATTCTAGAGTTTTGGTCCAACGACAGCAAACACCCTGTCCCCTCTGATTTTCAACCTTGAATGGGGGCAGGTTAACAACAGTTGGTCACATGACCTCAGGGCTCTTACTGGGGCATACAAACAGCATTTCAGACCAATAAATGTCGGGAGCAAGATCATTCAATGATTTGAACACAAGCAATAAAATTTTAAATGGAATTCTAAGAGACATGGGGAGCCAAAGAAGTGACTGCAGCGCAGGGGTAATGCGATGTAAATGCCTTCTATCTGTCAGCAGGCGAGCAGCCACATTCTGAACCAATTGTAGGTGACGAATGGATAAAGGATCCAGGCTATAATACAAGGAATTTCAATGCTGTAATCCAGACATGCTGTAAAAAAACATTTGAATTAGTTTTTTCCAGCTGGTCTGAAGTCAAGTCAGGATTTTACTTGAGCAATCAGTCACAGCTGAAAGAAGCTTGCTTTTACCACTTCGCTGGTTTGCTTATCTAGTTTAAAAGAATTGTCAATCATGACCCCATGATTCTTTGTACAGGAACTGTGAGGAACACCAAGGTCAATGGCATGGTCTGGTTCACTAAACACGATTACTTCAATTTTATTGTCATTTAACGTCAGAAAGTTAGATTTAGCCAATCTTTCACTTCTTTCAGACAGTTTTGAAAAGACTGGAATGAACCACCTTTAGATGTGAATAACATATATCTGAACATCATCTGTAAAATAATGAAAGAAGATGTGATATTTCCTGAAAAATTGAACCGAGTGGCAACTTATACAAGGGAAAAAAAAGACGGGCCCAGTATAGAGCTTTGGGGCACTTGACGCATAAGGCGTGTGTGAGCTGACGAAAAAGGGCCAACTCTCTCTCTCACACACACACAAAAGTATCCCAATGAGATACGGTCAGAACCATTCCTGAGCAGTGTCTTTAATTGCAACATCTAATTCTACCCCTGATAATAAAATCTCATCTACAGTATCGGAAGCTGTAGTGAGATCGAAAAGCACCAAGACAGCTGACTGACTAGACTAGAATTCATTATTATAAAAAGATCACTAAAAATGTTTAGCGTTGATCAGAGAAAGCTGAAGAATGAGATTGGCATGCTTTGCTGGAGGCCTGACGTGGGAAATGGAGTGGAGGTTCCAAACGGTCCACACCTTCGTTACAAAAGACAGGCTTTAATTTGTTGTCATAAATCACCCTTCCTCCTCCCGAGTCCTCACAAATAAAACATGAAATTTCGGGTTTCCTTCGGGCTCGTTAATTGGTCGGGCTCGGGCCGGGTTGGGCTTTAATACCCGCGGGCCGGGTCGGGTTGGGCTGGATTTTTTAGGCCCGATCTTACCTCTAAAACACATATCTATCTATCTCCACGCGTAGACACATATGGTAGAGGTCCCTCTCAGCCAATGACATGCCAGGCTGATGCTCGATAATAGCCAGTGGCAGAGCAGCTATAAGTATGTTGCGTTCAAGAAACTCGGAGCTCCGACTCGCAGCCCATACTGTATTTTTACCTTTCATACCTTGAAATTTCTTTCGTAACAAGGGGCAATATTGTCCTGTTGAGACATTTCATAACTTGAAAATTTCGTATGAAGAGACGTTCGTAAGTAGAGGTACCACTGTAGTGGATATCTGGATTGCTCAAACGTAACCCTGCTAGTAATACTGTATCAAAACTGACTGTATTATGAGTTACAGTATATTTTTTTCTCTCTGTGCAGAGGCAATTTCCTCCCAACCATCACTGGCAAGTACATCAATAAATGTAACTTTGACATGGTTAACAATACTTACTGCCCTATCTTCAAAGTGGGAGATGTAGTCCGCTATGCACAGCAAAACTTCACCAAACTTGCAGACAAGGTAACATGCACTAAATGTATTTCCTTGTGACTGTGTTTCACATTGTTCACATACAGTATTTAATCCATTTGCATGACTTCTCAACAATGTGTGTGGACGATGAGTACAAATACCTCATATGGAATTTCCTATAAAACTAACAAAATCAAGGAGAACATGGACACAGGGAAACGTGAAATGGATAAATGAATTTTAGTTCATATTACTCTTCATAATCACATAAAAGCAGATTCAATATAACTGACTGATATGACATGCAGAGCAGAAGAATGCAGCATATACATATTTGTGTGTGTGTGTTGACGGCCCGTCAACTTCACAGCGCAGAGGTACGGGGTTCAATTCCAGCTCCGGCCTCCCTGTGTGGAGTTTGCATGTTCTCCCCGGGCCGGCGTGGGTTTTCTCCGGGTACTCCGGTTTCCTCCCACATTCCAAAAACATGCATGGCGGGCTGATTGAACACTCCAAATTGTCCCTAGGTATGAGTGTGAGCGCGGATGGTTGTTCGTCTCTGTGTGCCCTGCAATTGGCTGGCATCCGGTTCAGGGTGTCCCCCGCCTACTGCCCAAAGGCAGCTGGGATAGGCTCCAGCACCCCCCGCGATCCTAGTGAGGATGAAGCGGTTCGGAAAATTAATGAATATATATACACACACACACACACACACACACACACACACACACACACACACATATATATATTGTGCCCTGTGATTGGCTGGCAATCAGTTCAGGATGTACCCCGCCTACTGCTTGAAGACAACTGGGATAGGCTCCAGCATGCCACGCGACACATGTGACATTGGCTCAACAGTCGTGTCGTGGCTTCACCACACCACGCTCAGATGTTACTGAGTGGTGCGCGTCAGGGGGGATTCAGAAGTATGCGCAAAGCTGACTGAAAAATAAGTAGGTATATGCCATATACATTCATTTACCCTGGACTGCAACACTGCTCTGTACATATTAGGATCTCGTGGAATATATATGACTCTTTTTCTCCATGTGACTCATTGGTAGGGAGGAGTGATAGGAATAAAGATTGGCTGGATGTGTGATTTGGACAAATCAGATGACCAGTGCAACCCTTCATACTCATTCACTCGACTGGATGCGATGTCACAGAAGAATGCTGTCTCACTTGGTTACAATTTCAGGTATTTAAATTCAAGATCAGGAAGATATTTAATAATAATAAATGCAGATTAAACTGAAAGAAACATATTCACTGAGCTTTTTCAAAGTTCCTTTACATCAAGAGTTACATGAAATGTTATTTGAACTATACCTTGATTCATCCATCCATTCATCCACTTCCGCTTATATAAGATCAGGTCACGGGGGCACCAGCTTTCCCAGACTTCGATGCTATTTCATCGAGGTCTTCCAGGGGGATGCTGAGGTGTTTGCAGTCCAGCCAGTCGACATAGTCGAAATGCCCAGAACACCACACGAGAGAGGCATCCAAACTTGATACTGAGGCCACCAAACTAGACCCTCTCAACCACTTTACTACACCTAGAAATTCTGTCCATCAAGGTTATGAATACAGTGCATGATGAAGAGCAGCTGTGGCGCAGTCCAAACATCAATGGAAATGAATCAGACTCAGTGTCAGCAATGCAGACCAAACTTTGACATTGGTTGTCCAGGGACCGCACAGGCCATATTAGGGGTTTCAGCACTTCCCAGAGCAGTGTTTTTCAACCCGTGTGCTGCGGCACACTGGTGTGCCGCGAGACATTCTCAGGTGTGCCGTGGGAAAATATCCAATTTGTATGCCTGTGCGGTCTTTCGCCCAGAAAGTAATCATGTAGTACCCTCCCATACCGCTAGGGAGCAGCAACAGCTAGCCAAATGCCTTGTGTTTCGACGAGAGACAAGCGAAATTTGTGACGCATGAATGCAGGACGACGGTGAAACAAGAAATATGAAAGATAAAAAAAAAAAAGAAATATGAAAGATGATAAAATACTGTTTTCTTTGTGTTCATTTGATTCCAATTCAAGCTGTTATAACGTCATTCTTAAATGTTAAAAACGGTTATAGTAACAATATAACACGTTATATTGGGGGAGGGGGGGTTCACATTTTCAGCTAGTGGTGTGCCGCGAGATTTTTTTCAATGAAAGAAGTGTGCCTTGGCTCAAAAAAGTTTGAAAAACACTGTCTCAGAGAACTCCCTGGGGCACATGGTTGAATGCCTTTTCCAAGTCTACAAAACACATATACAGTATTTTCACGACCATACGACACACCAAATTAAAAGGTGTCGTGTCAGTTTAAAACATACACAAGGCACATAATATTATTGGATGCTGACATGGTAAAACATACACTAACTTAAAAAGTATTCTAGCATACATGCACACTAGTATATGTTTTTAAATAGGCAGTAGGAGCAAAACTTAGTTTGGTTGTACTCAATTTAACTTAAGTATTTAACAATGTACTCACGTTATTTTTTTATCAATCCTTATCCACAAATCCATCAAGGTGGCTTCCGCACTTGGAGCGTAAGATGGCCAGCTTTTTCTTGTAATCAGCCGGATGTAGCTGTGCCACGGTGGTCCTTGCCCTGATGGCTAGATGGCACCGTTTTGACAAAACACAAGCACCATGCACCATGGATTAGTTGACGATACCCATGGTAACTGATAGCTTGCAGTTGATACTGTGCTTCGTAAGCGTGTCTCTTTGTAGCTGCCATTTTCAGGATGTTGTTTTGCACAATGCGCATAATGGGGGCGTGCCTGAGCATCCCCTTTCACGCCCTCCCTTCCCACTTAACGTACGTATAGTGTCCTCGGTTACATCCGCCTTTCATCGATATAAGCAGCATGTGGGCACATCAGTCAGTCAAGCGGACCCCGCCGGCTACCGCATTATGAAGCGCCCTGTCCATTTTGGAGAAAATTCAAGACTTTCATGTGTGTCCTATGGTCATGAAAGCACAGTACACACATATAGACAGGGAGGGTAAACCCTGCTGAATAGTTCCCCAACTCAAAGAGCGAGTCCTCAGAGGGAACACTCTCCAGCACACTCTTCTAGGACTACAAAAAAGGATGGGTACTCTGAACTGCTCTTTGGGGCATAGGCACAAACTACAGTCAGGATCCAATCCCCTGACTCGAAGGCGGAGGGAGACTACCCTACCATCCACTGGGATTAAACCCCAAACTACAGGCACCAAGTCAAGAGGCAATTAGTAATGTATACCCAAACCTGCTTGGTGACTCTCACCGTGGGCAAGTCAAGAGAGTGGAATGAAGTCCAACCCCTCTCCAAAGGGCGAAGACCAGAGTCCCAGCTGTGTGTGGAGACAAGCCCAGCTATGTCTAGTCAAAATTTATCTGCCTTACACACAAGCTTGGATTCCTTCCCTACCAGAGAGTTGACATTCCACATCTCAAAGACAGCTTCTGTAGCTGGATATAAGATCACCCAGTTCCCTGACTTTGACTGCCACCCATCTCACAGTACACCTGACCACTTCGGCCGCTCTCATAAGAGGGGAGCACATAATAATAATAATAATAATAATACATTTAATTTCGAAAGCGCTTTTCATCGTACTCAGACACTTTACAGGAGTTTAAAACATGGGATAAAATGTACGCTTTAAAGCCAAGCATATATGATTTAAAACAAACACATTTCGAAGAAGAAAAACAAAGCAGAAATGGGTAAAAGAGATTAAAAGGTGTTAATAGCATTGCGGAACAGGTGAGTTTTAAGAAATGATTTGAAGGACTGGAGGTCAGTACAGTCTATGATGTAATGATCAATTCATGACACACAGAATCATGAATCCTAATTTGTTTCATATAACCCAAGATTTATGTTTTCTTTGTTGGAGGTTTGCCAAATATTATAAGATGGAAAATGGGACTGAGTATCGTACACTGGTGAAAGCCTATGCTATAAGGTTTGATGTACTCGTCAATGGAAATGTGAGTATGTTCATGCACTTCGGTGATGTTAAAAAGAAGTTTCTTTATGACATTTATGAATGTTTTCTATTTTAGGCAGGCAAGTTCAACATGATTCCCACACTTATAAACATGGTAGCAGCCTTTACTTCAATCGGAGTGGTGAGTGTGACGGAACGTTGTACAAAATAGATGGAATGTAAATCTAAGACTGATCATCTTACAGTATAGATTATATGACTCCATAGTAAAATCCCTTGAATAATCGGCTCAGCCTCTTGCTTGATATCTTGAGTGGGAGAGGAGAAAAACATCAAATTGGGGTCAACTGGTGAGAACCTTCCATTCACAGCATTCCCACTGATTTAGGCCCATAACACCTCCAGAGCGCTCCAACACCTTCCACGATTAGGTCTAGTGCAGGCCACAACATCACTGTTAAATTTTGTTAAATCTCTGTTGCATTTTATGAAATGAAATGGCATTCCACATGATTTTGGAGGCATGTGTCATAACAACTGTATGTGCGAATCAAGGGTGATTGAGATCACTTTATCAATGTAATTACCTCGACTTCATCGTTGCACGAATGCATAACATGAGGGAAAAAGTAAAAAGTCAACAAACAATTAAGTCATCCATTCAACAACCATCATGTGAAAATTCAAAAATACAAATTTTATGGCAGCTCTTTTGTGTTGTGTGTTCTTGAATTGACTAAACACTTACACTCAGATGTAATCAACGTTTGGAGACCTTGTTTCCTTAATAAGTGCTCTGCAGTAATAAATGATGTGCTTTGCGCAAGTTGTGATCGTCTGCTGATTTAGCATTTTTCATTTAGGGTACTGTGCTTTGTGACATAATATTGCTGAACTTTCTGAAGGGAGCAGCACTGTACAAGGCCAAGAAATTTGAAGAGGTAAGGTGAATACATTTTGTGAGTGTTGTAGATGCAGGTCTGAGAGTTTGGGACTAGATTATATGACATATGTGTAAAATGGTGTGTTATCTTTTAAAACTGGTTCCATACATAGGGTTCGAGTTTCAATCGCCACACCCACACAGAGCACACCGATACTCACTGAAAGATGAACCCCTCAATCTGACGGGGGATTCTGTACATAGTAAATATTATCTGTCCATCTATCCATTTTCCAATCCGCTTTATCTGCATAAGGGTCGTGCGGGTGATGGAGCTATCTTCGAGCAGTAGGTGGGAGACACCCTGAACTTGTCGCCAGTCAATCGTAGGGCACACAGAAACAAACAACCATTCGCGCTTCCACTCACATCTACGGACAATTTATAGTGTTCCGTTAACCTGCCACGCATGTTTTTGGTATGTGGGAGGAAACGCACGCGCCACGGGTAAACATGCAAACTCCACAGAGCCGGAATCAAACCCTGCACCTCTGCACTGGGAGGTCGACACGCTAACCAGTGGACCACCGGGACACAAAAACTAAAACAAACAAAAATGATTACAGCACTGCAGAGGAATATAATATTTCGCAGCACAGTCTTTAGGGCACTGATGTGTTTGCACTGCTCCCTTGAGGCCAGTAGGCATTCAGAGGAATTTGAAAATGCCAAAGGGTGTAATCACAGCCATCTTGGTCACATCTTGAAGGTAACCGCGCACCAGATCAACCTGGGAAAGGATGGTGGGCAGAGAAATCCTGTATGTCGACATTCACATGAGCAGTTTGAGTCGATCTATCATGATCCATTCTAGCTTACCTCCAATGTCCATCACAAAGCTCTAAGGCCCTGCCTCCACCACCCAGAAAGCCCCCTCATGAGTGGACTACAGGGGCCTTCGTGGCAGAGGATGACGTACTTGGCTGATGTATGTCTGCGAGCACATAGAACTGGGCAGCCTGGTGAGATGTAGGAACGGTGCCAAAAATGTCAGCAAACACCTGGAACACAGCCCATTGAGAGGCTGCAGACCAGGTAGGGGCCTACGGCATTCGGGAGAAAGTCCTCCAGGACATGCAGTGGCTGACCAAAAAGTAGGTTAGCAGAAGAGGCCTTATGGCAGGTCTTGGGCACAAAGCGGATACCCAGCATGACTCAGGTGAAACAGTTAGCCCAGTTGTTGTCCGTGACGTTGACCCACAGAGGGGATTTCATAGAACGATGTTGCCTGGTGGGTGGTGCGCCGCAGAGGGGTGAATCTTCATTCCCACATCCTCAGCTACTGTCGTGACCTCTGGGCCCTTGTCAAAGGTGGGGTCAGCTGGCTTTCCGAAGCGAGCAACCCAGGATGCGTTGAATGCTCGTGCCATTTCTGCTAATTTAGTCACTGACAGGGGAACAACGTCCGGCCACCTGATGGTCCTGTCCACCATGGTGAGGAGATAATTGAACCCACCGGAGGCAGGCAGGGGTCCCACCAGGTCCACGTTTACATGGTCAGAATCAGAATATCTCTCTTACATTCGAAAGGGTGCCAGTCAGGATCTAGTATGACATTATACCTTGGCACGCCATACAAGGGTCAGCCCACATCCTGATATATTTCTTGAGGACCGACCAGACAAACTTGGTATCCACCAGGTTAGCTGAAGCCTTCACACCTTGCTGGGAAAGGCTGTGGATGGTGTCGAAAACACTGCACTGCCAGCCAGCAGGCACCATGGGACATGATTGACTGGTAGAGAAGTGTGGCATTGACGTCATCAAATATGATGTCCTCCAGAAGCAGTGCAGTGGTAGCCATATGGTAGGCCTGTGTGCCAGAGTCGACTGCACGATCGGCAGGCATCGCAGCGTAATCAAGCCGCAGGTGACCAGCCCATACAAGTGACCATGAGGCAGTCGGCAACATAGTCACATGCTGAATTCTGTAGTGAACTCAGATATGGCGGCAAGCTGACGTTGCTGCTGACCAGACGACAGCTCCGAGGTCTTGGCGATGGTAAATGTTAGTGGCTTGCTCAACAAAGGCAGTGAACTGGCAGTCCTCCAAGAAGTATTGCAAGTGCCGGGTGGCGTGGAGAAGGCCTTGGGGCTCTCTCTCAAAGGTGCTGTACTTCCTCTCTTTGACATGGAGCTGCCTGCTGAAGAAGGTCAATGTTTGCCAGGCCCCTCCCATCCACTGCTCACACACTCCTCCTAATTCAAGACCTGACGTGTTTGTCGGGAGGGCGATAGGGCATTGGGGGACTGGCGTGCCAGCAGAGTTGCATTGGCGTATCACAGTCTTCACCCTTGGAAGAGTTGAAAGCCTGGGTCATCACCAGGGACCAATCCACTTCATCTTTCAGCCCTTTCCTCCACAGGGCCTCATACAAGGGCCGCATGATGTGAGGTGCATGCAAAAAGGAATGATTTTTTTCTTTTATTTCAGTTTTCAGTATCAAATGGTTCACTCAAAAAAGTCAGTCAAAATTATTCCGTTTTAACAAGGGTTGAATTCTTTTTTAAAATTTCAGGAAAATGTATGTACTTTAAACCTTTTCTGTTACACACTAAAAAAACAATATTAAAGTTATTCTTTGTAAGTTCATCTTTTCTTGAATGCTATTAGCGATACAATGTTTTGCAGGGGTTTACTTCTTACAATTTTACACAATTTTTACACTTCCACTTGAGTAAAATGCTTGAGTTGATACTTCATCTTCTGGAAACCACACCTCTGTGAGGGACACATTTTGATGTCAGACTTCCTTGTCATTTTTTTCATGCTTCAAACCTAGTGTGATTTCAGCTTACTTCACACGAGTAGAAGTGTCAAAGAGAACCAATATTGCTAACCTTTAAAGTGCAAATTCTGTTATCTATTGGCTTTAAGATTAGACTAGAAGACTTAAGTTTAATGATTCTAATGTAAACATTTTTGGTCACTGGGTGGCAATTTCACCAAAGGCAAGAAAGTAACACAGGGAGTCGGTGGATATAATCCGGTTTTGCCAACCCAACCAGAAGCTGAGTTGCACCGCATGTTTACAATTAATAATAGCTGAGTAAAGTTCTACATCATCTCATCTCAGTGGGCACACTCCTGAGCAGGGGTCACCAATTATTGGCCCCACGTTGGTGAGTCCAACTTTCACCCGAAATCAGCTGGGATAGGCTCCAGCCCCCAAGGACCACATGAGTAGCCCGCAGCCCTGTCTAAAAAAACAAAAAACAAAAAATCTTAAACCACCAACTGTACATTGTGATTTTCTAGGAATGTTCTTGAAGTGATACTTTGGGAATGTAAACACTGGCATATAGTCATAACATATGATTAAAGGTAATTTGAGGAATTGTGTTCAGAATTGTGTCTCACCACTGGTAGCCCTTCGCATTAATGAGCACCCATGAAGTCACTCTCATTTTCAAAAAGGTTCATGACTCATGCTCCAGAGGGTCTGAAGCCTGTACTTCCTCTTTATATCATTACTTCCTCCAGTTGCCCTTCTCAACATGTGCAGTTCCTGTTTAACAACCATATGGTTCTGAATGCACTCTCATCCAGAGAATTCCTTTCCATAAATGTCCATAACCTGGATCTCTCTATCTTAAAATACATGTGATAAATGTGATAAAAACTTGAAAACTCTTCTGTGCAGGCAATGTGGGTTGTGACTAAATGAAAAGCAGGGGTGTCCAAACTCAGTCCTCAAGGGCCACTGTCCTGCCTGTTTTCTATCTCTCTGAAATGCAACACATCTGATTCAGACAATCAGGATCATTGTAATGCTGCTTTCGAGGCGGCTGATGAGCTGATTATTTGAATCAGGTGTGTTGCACCTGGGAGAGATGGAAAACAGGCAGGACAATGGCCCTCCAGGCCTGGAGCTGGACATCCCTGCTGAAAAGGGTTGTTGGTTTCTATAGGTGCCTTGCGACGAGTTTTGGGTCGAATCCGACTTTCACCCGAAATCAGCTGGGCTATGCTCCAGCACCCCATAACCCTGAACTGGATGAGCGGTGTTAAATATGCGTAGTTGGGCAGTAAAATTATGAATCATGTCATCTTTTTTTTTTTTTTTTTTTGAAAGACATGGTTTACGTTTCTTCCAAAAAAGTCCTAAGGATGGATGGATGGATATATATGTTGAGTTCATGTAACTGCACAACTTTGTATCCTTAATTTGCCTCATATGTTATAGGTATCGGACAACTCACTGGATTCTCTAAACAACAGGCTTTATCGCAGCCAGCCTTCATTTCAACAAAATGAAAGTTTTATGAAGCCCAGTGACTTCGGAGCTTACTCCATTGAACATTACAGCTAACGATGAGAGTGTCCAATGAAGGGTTGGTTTTTAAAAAAAACTATAAATAATGTATTTGAAAAATATCCCAAAATATTTGCATGATGAATGTTAGTCTTTTTTTTTTCAAAAATAGAAATCAGGAGTGTAAAATAATTCTTATTTTAGTTTTCCATAAAGGAATTACAGTCGAACCTTGGTTTACAAACAATACGATTTAGAAACAATTCGTTTTAAGAATTTTATTTTCCTTTTCATAAAGAAAAATTAGCTTGGGTTACACACTATTTTCAGTTTACAAACAGCTTTGTCATGGCTACAGGAGTTGTAGCCCGGGGTCCCCAACCGGCGGTCAAATTTAGCGTCCATTTAAAAGACATCTACAACAGATCGCAAGACTTAAGATATAAAGGAATAAGGGGGCTGATAGGAATGCTAGCGTCCAAGCGCATTTTTGGAATTAGGGAATGTCCAGATGACAGGGTTTTTTTTGGGGGGGTGGGGGGGGGGGCAGGTTGTAAACAATTTCAAACAGCATTTAAGGTCTTTTAGCTTTGGACGCTCAACAAGGTCAATTTTCAGAATGCTCGATGAAGGTCTACTTTGACATCCCTTCACTGGCTCCCTATACATTTTTGAATTATTTTTAAGATTCTATTATTGATTTTCAAACCTTTAAATGGCCTCGACTCATCTTACCTCTCTGAGCTGCTGCGTAGCTACGCACCTGCCCGGTAGGTCTGCGGACTAGACACTATTAGAGGTAAGAAGGACTAAGCGGAGGCTCAGAGGGAATTGAGCCCTTTCTGTTGATGGTCCCTCACTTTGGAATGACCTCCCACTGAACGTTTGGTCACCGCCCCCCCCCCCTCTTGTTTGTTGTTGTATGGATTATTTTGGCTCCACGTACAGCACTTTGTATAGAGCAGTGGTTGATTTAAAGTGCTCTATAAATACAGTTGAGTTGAATTTTAGCTTGCAGTGATAATTTTACAGTTTACCGCCAGCGAGTCCCAGGGACTCGCTGATCAGAAAAGTATGAGTCCCATTATGCATTTAGAGAGTCCCAAATTTCGAATTCTGAAATGGTCTACTGATTCAATTGCATATGATAATAACACAAACAACAACATATACATACAATTATAAACAAATGCTGCAAAAATTTAAATAATTCAGGAGCAGGCCTGAGGATTTCGGAAATTCACGGTAACCATTTTTCGGTTCCGTCGGCTTACCCAATGGGAAACCACGGTAATTAATTTTGGGTTCCGTAAACATTCATCATGGGAACCCATTTTTCTATGTTCACTGATATTCATAATCAAGAATTCTGAAACTCAAAAGTATAATGTTTCAGGGGTAAATGTTTGAAAACTATGCATTAACAATGGACATTACATCAGCAGCTGTGTACTCAAGGTTTATTAAAAAAAATAAATAAATGGATCAATATATGATGTACTACTCATATGGCATCATGAATGCAGCATACCACAAAATCAGAGTACAGGTATTTTTTTTCCAATATCACACTGCAAAGATTAATTTACTGGTAATCATTAATACAGGTCAGTATTGATGTGGTTTGACATCCTCTTCCCAAGACGAAGCATGTGTAATCTATCAATTTGACGAAAGAATCTAACACACGCCATTAGTTCTACCAACAATTAACATTAGCATTACTGCCCCTTGTGACGAATATTTTATTCATAAAGCTACCATGCTACAACCAGTAAATTATAGAATAACCAATACTGTTTCATCATATTTTTCATAGCGATTAGCCTATAGATCTAATGACCAACTTAGTAATCGTGTCTCCCGTCGTATCTCGCTCTCGTGTTCTGTGCATACCTCACAGTTTAGTGATACGCCCTTCGGACGATTCATACGAAACATCAGACTGGCATTCCCATTTCTTAAATGTCGTAATTAGTAGACCTTTGTGAGTTTTTTCGCCACCATCTGAAACTTTCATCCGCACGATTCCTCAGTTTGCGGACTAAAATAGCAACCCGCATGCGCACATAACGTTATCTGTTCTGTCCCCCCCGCCCCAAACACTAAAAACAAAACAAAATGAAAGGAAATTAGAAGAAACACACTCACACACCACACCACAAACACATACAGGCACAGTGAAATCGCATTGATCACACAGGAGAGATTTGATGGCGTACAGTCAACTCATGCGCAGTGACTTTTATGGTTAAACGATTTTTCGGTACCGTCAAAATGACGCCACGGAAATGACACACTACCGGTAACGACAGTTACCGTGAAATCCTCAGGCCTGCCGTAGTTTTTTTTTTTTGTTTCGTTTTGACTGAGAAATTTCCTTGCGTCCCAAAAACGCACATCATTTGGAACTGTGCGTCCCGCGGGAAAATTATGCGTTTAGGATGCGGGACGCAGAGGTAACGAGATGGCTGAGCTTGTGACTCTCAAAGGCGTCAATTAGCCGAATGCTCAATCAATTTTTACAGGCTACTATTTCTCGTTCTTTTCCATTTTGTGAGGTGACTCAAACACCATCTTTGCAATTGAGTTCAGTCAACATATGAGTCTTGAGTGTTGATCACCCGCCCCATACCATCTGGAAAGACCGGCAGCTTGTTCTCTAATGAAGCTGTTCCCGTCAGCTGAATTTTGCGATACATCAGCAAACTGCCAACTCCAAACAGCAGGATATCTGTTATCGGCATGCCAGTCATGTAGATGTCTTCCACATCCTCGACGGACATTATTGTCAGACACATCATTTTCCACTTCTACCAAGAATTGAAGGTGTACCTCGCAGCAGATGTCCCAGAGGCTCTTTTCATCGAAAAAATGTTATCCAGAGTGCTGAGAGTCCAGTTGGCTAATGACATGGTTTGTTTTTTTGGAAGAAAAAAATACAGCAGGAGGCTAGAATAATTAAGACAGAAGACAGCTCATTTGACTGAGTCAGCATGCAGAGAACTAAGTGGGAGGGGAGCGGGAGCAGAGCAAAAAGTGTCCACTTTCGTCCAGAGCCAAGCAGAAATAAGTAGACAAATAAACATAACATATAGACAGTTGGAAAAATGAATGGAAATGCAATGTAAATGTAAAGCGTTATCAGTCAGCAAGTACACCGATGGTTCAATATTATAATAATACTTGCTACAACATGAATAATGCAATGTCATCAAGTTGAGATGCAGCGTTCCTTTTGTTTCAAGTTATTAAGCATAGTTCAGTTGAGTTGCACCAGATTACTGTTCAAACCAGTGGCGGATGCTGGTCTGTCAAGGAGGGGAAGATCAATTTCGGCCTACAACATATAATGTGTTCGTTTATTTATACGTGAATTCTACTCTCCGTTCCTTTCCAAGAAACTTATCTGTGACCCTGTCATACCAACAAGGCGTCTTTTCCAGGGACTTAACTAGTGTCCCACTGCTCGGTTAGGACGGAAACTGTGGTGATATAAGTCAGTGTGCGAACACAAGCAACTACAATAAAACCCACCAGAAACAGAAGATTAATTTGTCGCTAGTCGTTTTCAACAAAGAGAGTGTCGCTAAATTCATTAGAAGTCTGCAGTTCAACTCAGAACAGAATGAGAATTGAAAAATGCTCCCACGGATGCCTACACCAAAAGATCGGTGATTGGTTCATTTCGCTGTCAATCAAAAAGAGATTCAACCTCAGACAGATCATCCAATAATTGTGCAGAAAAGCTCGTCTCTGGTGTAAACGACCCACAACTTGGTGTTTCAATTGTCCAAAGGGAAGTGTGCGTAACTTCCGAATGTGGGGGAGTGAGCGAATGAATTTTGGGCCATAGACTAGGGTGCGAGTGGGAAGAGTGGGCGAAGGTCTGCTACAAGTGCATCCTCCTTGCTCAGACAAAGCAGATTGTAGGGTAACTGGCAAGATTCTCCAATGGCTTGGGTTGAATCAAGTATCCTTGGGTGAGAGACTTTTCCTTTCTTAGCTCACCATCAAATAAATGCCTGGCCAACTTTTTGAATGGGCATGAAGGTCAGTCCATGCGTTCAGGCACTGGCAGTTGGCTCTTGAGCAGCAAACACACATTTCCTCTATCACGTCCCCTGACAATTACCACGTACACTCATATGTGAATTTTATAGGAGTTCAGCAGTCACATGACCATATCAAAGATAATTACAATTCTACAGGTTAGGTTTGGGAACTGCATTCAAGAAGGCTCAGAACTTTGTGCCTTTTCTCGCGTTTCATCATTGGCTCCATGCTTGTTGTTTGTGTTTGTTTGCCTGAAATGGATACCACATCCCACAATGCAAAAGTAGGTGGTGGCCAATAAGGGCTAGGAGGAACCACGCTGAACATATTGGCTATGACACTACACAATGATTTGCTACTGTAATGTCATCACCATAAATTGTGTTTTCATCTATTTCTATACTGCACAGAATGTAATTTTTAATTACACAATGATAAAAATAGGTAAAATTAATGTTATTTTGCAGCTCGAACGGATTAATTGCATTTCCATTTATGTCAATAGGAAATCTTACCTCAGTTTGCAAACATTTCCGTTTCAGAACGGGTTCAAGGAACAAATTACATTTGTAAACCGATGTTCTACTGTACATATCTATCATTACATCCACTGTAACATTACTTTCACTTCATAGATTTGCTATGTCATGCTGATTATTGTTACTCCTATATTAAACAACAGATACATGTTTACCTTTGTGTCATCATATATTCATTATATAGGGTCAATTCAATAATCTGAAGACATTTTTCATATGTATCAGGTCCAGGACAATGCTCCCTAAACATTAAAGAAAACCAACAGAATGCCAAATGAGCATAACGTTTTGGAGACAGAGGCAAGGGAAAACCGATTTCAGTTGTGATGGACGTCTATTATCATGAACTAATGTTAAAACTGACAAATTTACTTTCTATTGAAACCATTTATATCCTGTGTGAAGTTGTTTATCTTGACATATATTGTGTTAGCAGCTCCGAAATGAAAGTGACATTTAAAAAGTTGGATTGCAGGCCAATTTGAAATTGGAAGGTTTGGTTGCTGGTTACTTGACTTTTAACTTACCAGTACTTTTACTAATCACTGTAGTAGTAGTAGTAGTAGTTTTTTCCCTGTGTCAAACTCATGGCTCAGGGGTCAGATCCCGCTGCTAGAGCAACTCATCTGCCTTTACTTCAAGTTTAAGGTGAAAATCTGTCTCAAAATTGCAAACTGTCTTCACTTTTAATAATGTTGTAATATTGTCATGATTTTTGTTCAAACCGTTTCTAAAAAGAAAATAAACAATTGTTAATTACACATTCAATTTTTCTGGTCTTCTAATTTCAAACTATCCATCAATTTGTTTGTATATCTAATAATAGGATGAGATGATTATATACATTTAAGTCGTTTCACAGACATAACAGCCCTCTGAGTGAAATGATGTGGCTTGCGACACAAGTGAGTTTGACACTGTGGTGCATTAACCACTATGGTTATTTGTATGTTGCTTGGATGGACAGACTTCCCGTACCTTGCACAGCCATTGACTGTGCATGTGTGATAATGTTCCAGATTGTTAAACCTTCTTCCCACGTTGCTGATGTATGAAACTCACGGTCGATAATACACAATAGAAAATGCGTGTGTCTGCCTCGTCACAGACACCCTGGTATCGTCTGGAGTTCTATAATTTCTGGGAAACGAATGAGGTTATAGAGATGAAAATTAAAGCAGCTCAAACAGTAAGCCTGCACAAAATATTGGAAAACTATCGGTATCACGATAATGGCCCATGCGATATGCAAATCACAGAGATGCAAGTTTCGTATTGAATTTTATGCTTTGATCAGAATCAGATTTATTGGTCATGTGTGCAAGAAATACACCAGGAATTCACTTCCCAGTTACAACCCGTTCAGAGGAAACATCGACAAGACTGACATGGGCAAGACAGAACGAGGAGTCTGGCAGCTCACTGTTAAATGCCCCGATATCTAAGGAGAACATTCAGGAATATGAGAGGAAAAAAACCCGATCGATTCCAACCATTCTCTTAATTTTATCTGAATTTGATCAGTCCACTGCAACCTTAAATGTGCATCACCATCTAACAGATGAACAGTATCTCCGGGCAGTACAATTAATTAGCGAAGAAGACATTGAGCTTGCTTATTTTGCCACAGGAAAAAAACACATTCTTTCATTAGGTAAGAATGTAATTTCTTTAGTTTCGTGGTAAATATCACAATAATACAGATCGTGCTATATTCAACACCAACATGACATTTGGTATGTTTTTCCAATATCATGCAGTCCAATCATACTGCTTTATTCACATAGCAAAGTATATTTTCATTTTGGTTTGTCACTTGCACATGGTACCTACCAGAGGGGAAAAAACATTTCCAAATTTAATGTTGACCACATCTAACATAAATTTTGTCAGAAAAGCCCCATCAATCATCAGTGATCTTTTATTTCTGTGATAAGCACAATTTTTTTGGATAATCATTTTAAATCCTTCCATAAAGAATGTGTCACTTGAGGACCAGAATTTGGACCCAGGAGCAGACAGGAGACGGAAGTAGCAAAGTAAAAGTACTTGTATGCATAAATTCAAAGTAAAAAAACAGAGCAAGGCTGGACGCAGCAGGGCATAGAAGGCTTCACATACTGACGTGTAACTGAGTAACTCAATCTTATATACAGATTAACAAGCCAAGCCCTTTGTGACCAAATAAAGGACTAAAGCAGGGGTGTCAACCTGCGGCTCGCAAGCCGCATGTGCCTCTTTGGCTGGTTCAATGCGGCTCCCGGGCTTTCACATGACAATAACGAAAACACCTCGGCGGTGGCGCTGCCATTCAGACAACGGCGCTAAGTACAGCAGAATTTACGATGTCAGCCTATCATCAATCCCATTACTTGATTGATATACAGGGTGTTCTGCCCACAATAAAAGTTTCGGGCCATTTCATTAACAGTAATTCTGTTTAGAATACTCATTTAGTAATCGCAGTGCATTGTGGGTAGCAGACGCCATGTTTCATCAGACGAGTCGTTACAGAAATCCTGACCGGGGTTGTTGCAACTGGTCCTCCTTAGTTATATTCCTTTCGTTTCACCTTCGAAAGCAATGGCTGTAAGTCTGCTCATGTTTAGAATTTAGAAATGTGTTTTGGAGATCGTTTTCCCTCAATTGTTATTGAAACTCGCTAGCTCAGAGAACTGCTAACAATGTAGCGACAATGCTAAATCAGTGCAAACAAGCTAATTAGCATGCGAAGGTGCTGCGAAAACGCATTGTTTATCGTTGTTTGTCACACTTTGAGCTGCATTTATGTCCTTTGTTTAACACCAGACGATTTGTGTTGTATTTGTGTACACGATGTTAATGCATGTTTTAAATCTGTTCATTTCAGTTTCACTCTACATTTCATTGAGCTGATGTCACAGTTGTTCACTGTACGTCGTCAAGAAGACCGCAATAATGGAGCAAGACGCTCAGTTCCCTGGCACATGAATAAATGAGTTTGGCTTGCTGTTGACCTGCGTTAACATAACCGGAGTATATAACACGTAGCGATAACAGTACACAGGGCAACCAGTGAGATGACAGCTAAACTTTGACCTTTATGTCACTGCTCATGCGCAAAAAAGGACTAACGCAACAAACATCAAGGGAGAAAGACCAAAAACTCTTGTCACAGTCACAGCAGAATGGCTTGAAAAGGGTATAAAGCCTAGAAAATCCAACAGTAAATATTCAGTTGATAATCAAAGAGCCAACATTTGCGTATCATGGAGCCCACTGGTGTCATTTGTCCCATTTATGGCTTTTTGGACATTTATTACATGTTTGAGCAAAGCGAAAGCAGTGAAAAACAAACACTTGGGCTCTGAAATTTTGCCTGACATGTGTAAAGAGACAGGCCCTCAAAATGGCATTTTGCTGTATCGTCTAATCAGGGGTGCCCAATACATCGATCGTCCCAAGTGGATCACGAGGGGTGGGAGGAGGAAATGGGGCAGGGGTAATTTGTGTGTCTGTGTGTTTCGGTTTCTTTAGGGGCCGTTCCGGCTGTTTCTCATCGTGGCATGCGTGTGCTTATGCGCACCTGTCACAATGCTCGGTGGTGGTGGACCCCAAAAAAGCAGGCAAGAGGGAGGAGCAGGGTGTACTTGACAAATTGTATTAAAACAGACAAAACTAAATCCAAAACAAAGAAAGTCCAAAGTATCAAACAAAAAACATGGCTGAATCTAAAACATAACAGTGACCGAAACAAACCTGACAGAAGCAAACAAGCAAACAAACACAAATAATGACCCGACCATGAGTGGTCGGGAGGGAGTCCTTTTATAGAAATAATTGCATAACGACCAACAGGTGTGTAGCTGTAGGGAGATCCCTACAGTACCACCTGTTGGTCACAAAAAGAATCATGACAGTACCCCTCCCTCAAGGGACAGATCCCAGACGTCCCAAAGTCGTCCAAAGGCTTGCCTCACCGGGTAACAAAAACTAAAAGCGTAGGCAACCCTTGCCTCGCCGGAGAATAGGAACTAAAAGCGAGGGCAACCCTTTGGCTGGGCTTGGCCTGATGTGGACGGAGCTCAACGTAACGGGGGACATGGGACAGCCGGACGTGAACTGGGGCTCGGCCTGACGTGGGCGTGGACGTGGCACGGCTCGGCATGGATGTGAATGTGACTCAGCTCGAACAGACACGTGACGAGGCTCGGCTCAACGTAGACGCGGACCGGGCTCGGCCTACCGTAGACGTGGCTTGACGAGACGAAAACATGGGACAGCCGCATAACCAGTGCTGCCTGAAGGGGAAAAGGGTGTCGGCCGCAGACGTGCTCCGCCAGGCACATGGTGGAATAGGGACCAGTCCTTTTTACTTGCGGGGTCCAGGTGGTCGGGTCATTCTGTCACGTTGCGAGGTTGTGGTAATGGACCCCAAAAAAAGCAGGCAGGAGGGAGGAGCAGAGTGAACTTGAAGTGTATTGATAAAACACAGAAAACTAAATCCTAAACAAACAATGTCCTGAAAACAAAAAGAATCCAAAGTAGTAAACAAAACCATGACTGAAGCAAAAACTAACCATGACTGAGAACAAACATGACAGTAGCAAACACAAACAGCCACAATGACCCGACAATGAATGGTCGGGCGGGAGTCCTTTTAAACTACTAATTACATAACGACCAACAGGTGTGCAGCTGCAGGGGGAGCCCTACAGTGCCACCTGTTGGTCACAAACAGAATCATGACAGCACCTGTGCATCGTTGGGCGCCCGCGTGCGTGTGTGCGTGCGTGTGTATGTTTGCACGTGCGCGATCGGGTCGCTTCAAAAGTCGATCATGAAAGTTTGGACCCCCTAGTCTAAATGATTCCTTGCATGAGATCCAAATTTGAAACACGTTTGTTTCAAATGTTCCATTTTTGGCACATAGACTCCCATTATAAACGGCCATTTTCAATTCTATGTAATCCTGACGTTTTTCCGTGCATTTCCCGTGATTTTGGTGACAATCGCTTCAGTGTTGACTCAACAACATGGAAAAATTTTTGTCTGTGGAACACAGAAACTCCCATTTTCCACCAGGTGGCGGTGCAGGCTGGGTAATGATTTTGCTCGCATCACATACATGCTCTTTCTGGAAAAGAACAACCTTTCAGCGACAAGTGGGAATGCTAACAAAGTGTATACACGTGTGCACGCGCGTGTGTGAAAGTCACCATTGCTGGCTGAATTTCTTTGAGCTTTGTTTCTCTTTGAAATCCTGCTCTTTCATTGGTTGAGAGAACAGCCTGGGCACTTATGGGGTTGCTTGATGAAGACTTCATTACAAACACGAAGACTTCATTACAAACACTCAACTCCTCATTTGTCATATGAAAAGAAGTGCTATCCAAAGGATATCTATTGCAGGTACAGAAATCTTGATTAGCTAGCTTGCGGATGACACTACCTTATTCCTGAACAATTCTAGCCAAGTCTTTGATGCGATTAAAACCGTCGAACTATTCTCAGCAGCCCCTGGACTCAACCGAAATCTGAACAAATGTGAACTGTTTTCTGTCCATGACTCTAATGAGACTTTGGTCTGTCACATCCCAATTAAAGAAAAGGTTATCTATCTAGGGATTACCATTGTGAAAAATGAGGCCATGCGATGTACAGCGAACTTTGATCCATCCATCCATTCTCCAATCGGCTTTATCCTCACAAGTGTCACGGGGGAGTGGGGGGGCGGGGTTCTGGAGCCTATCCCAACTGTCTTCAGGCAGTAGGCTGGGGACACCCTGAATCGGTTGCCAGCCAATTGCAGGGCACACAGAGACGAACGACCATCCATGCTCACACTCTCACCTAGGGACAATTTAGAGTGTTCAATCAGCCTGCTCTGCATGTTTTTGGAATGTGGGAGGAAACCACAGTACCCGGAAAACATGCAAACTCCACAAAGGAAGGTTGGAGCTGTTATCGAACCCGGTACCTCTGCACTGTGAGGTCGATGCACGAACCACTCGCCCACTGGACTGCAGTGCTATGCACTGAGCCTCCTGAGTTGATGCCTGGATCAATGTCCCGGAAGGCATTAGTCAGATGCTTAAGATTGTTGGCGCCAGAGTTCTGGAGCAATTGTAAAATGGAAATATTCTTTTTGGGAAGACGAGGGAACAGGTCATTACAATAATCCAAATAACAGGAAATAAAAGCATGGATCAGCAACTTTGTGTTAGCCTGAGACAGGGGCGTCACTAGGTTTCAAGAACAAGGGGGGCTTAGCCCCAATTTTTTTCTACATTCTGTTAAAAATCCATCAATTCCGTGCACTTTGAGAGCAAAATGAAGAGGCTATGAAGAACTACACACATCACATTAGTATCCTCTTTACTATGATGGGGCTTCCTCCCCTGGACTTTAACTGGACTAGATAATAGAAATTATAAAGAGTTCAAAAGTTCAATCTTGGTTGTTCAAGGGAATTAAAAGGATGCCCGATAACATAACCTATATGACAGTAGGCCTATATTCCTCTCTACCAAAATGTATTAATATATGCTGAGCCCCCAGAAGACTATGTATTTTGAGATGTCTGCCGTGATATGCAATTTAAGTTAGTACAATGAGATGCAAAAGCTTCATCACTTTGGAAAAACACAAGTTTGCTGCTCAATACTGAGTGTAAGCTCCGATTGCATTTTGGGAAGAGCCTTGCAAGTAAAATTAGCCTTGAGATCTGATAGACTCACCTATCCAGCAGAGCCCCCCCCCCACCCCCCTCCCGGCTCACTCTCTGTGCGTCTTTAGCCTGATTCCTATCAAATAAATACATTTATTTATTTTATATATATTTATTACCAGCATGGATGCATTGAATACTTAATTTACCTTTCTAAAAAACTGTCGAATATCCATGCTGTCGACTCAACCTGACTTTCGGCAATGAACTGTCAGTTGTTGCGTTAGCATTTGATGTGGAGATGGTGACAGACACGTCAAATGCTAACGCAACACCTGTTGCGTTCAGGAATCCTGGGAGATTAATATTACAATAATGGCAGGTTATCGAAATATAATTTAAAATGGCCACATTACATTGAATTTGATGCAATATATTCGCAAAAGTACAGGAAAAATAAATAATACTTTTTTTTAAATAATGCAATAAAATTATTTAGGGGGGCTAAAGACATTTTTAGGGAGGCTGAAGCCTCCCTAAAATAGGCCTAATGACGCCCATGGCCTGAGAGAGAAACGGGTGGACTCTGGCTATATACCTACAGTAAGACAATAAATAACAAACTTAGTTACATTTTTAATGAGGGATAAAAAATAAGCTCAGCTCACACCCAGATTCTTCACACATTGTGAGGGTTTAAAGTATTGGCCCCCAAACTACGGCCCGAGGGCCGGATCCGGCCCGTCTCTGCATTTGTTACGGCCCCCCTGAACAATATCAGAGAGTATTTTGATTTATTTTTCATCTATGTGGATTTGTATTTGATAATAAAGTTGCGCTTTTGCAAGAAAATGTTCCTTAGTGCTGAACTATTTTCATTATTGGCCCGAATATATGATGGTCCTGATTATAAGACGACCCCCTCTTTTTCAAAACTCAAGTTTGAAAAATGACTTTTTGAACACCAAATTAATTTTTATACAGAAAATAATTATAGTACATCTGAAACAAATAATTATAACAATATATTTGAGAGAAAAAGCATGTTATTTTGCCTCATTCAAATCTTAATATCTGAACATTTAAATATGTAAATCACATTTGTAAATGAATGGCTTCTGGTTTTTGAAATGTAAATTACATCATAACTTCTCCTCAGCTGCCGGTTAACCTGGCCGATCTTCGACCCATTTTTCTCCAGATTGTCGCTACGTTTCTCCTTTTTCTTTTGTCTCTTCTATTATTTTCTTCTCTTTTCTTTCTTACCGCTATTTTTATTTTTTCTTCTTCGTGCTACCGCTATTTTTATTCTTATTCTTCGTGACAGGGGTTCACTTGGTCTGAGGAGTCAAGTTCAGCATTCGCTTCAATGATATCTGGTGCCATCTAGCGTCGTGAATGGGTATAATGTCTAGACCCCGAATATAAGATGACCCCCCACTTTTTCATTCTTATTTCAATGCAACAAACACTGTCTTATATTCGGGCCAATACGGTAGTAACTATTTCATAAACACATACTACAACATGACATTTGGTGCATCTTTCTGCGGTCTGTGCCGTTATCTGGCAACCCCAGAAAAAAATCCTAATCACGCCCCTCTCAAAGAGAACGGGATCATGGCGAAAAGGTTAGGTAAGAGAAAAATAGATGCAGAATGCAGGGTTGTCATGATTCGGATTGGGACCAACAGGTGGCACTGTAGGGCTCCCCTTGCAGCTGCACACCTGTTGGTCGTTGGGTAATTAGTTGTATAAAAGGACTGCTGCCCAAACACTCATTGTCGGATCATTGTTGCTCTTGGCAACTGTCATGCTTGTTTGTTGCTGTTTGTTGGCTGCTGTCATGTTTGTTTCAGTCAGGTTTTGGTCATTGTTATGCTTTATCTTCAGTCCTGTGTTTTGTTTGATAATTTGGACTTTGTTTTGGATTTAGTTTTCCGAGTTTTAATACAATCTTTCAAGTACACCCTGCTCCTCCCTCCTGCCTGCTTTTTGGGGTCCACCACCACCACGCAAATGTGACATAATGACCCGACCACCTGGACCCCGCAGGTACCAAGGACTGGTCCCTATTCCAACATGTGCCTGGCAGAGCACGTCTGCGGCCGACACCCTTTTCCCCTTCAGGCAGCGCTGGTGATGCGGCTGTCCCATGTTCCCCCTTCAGGCAGCGCGGGTGATTCGGCTGTCCCATGTTCCCCCGTCAGGCAGCGCTGGTGATGCGGCTGTCCCATGTTTTTGTCTCGTCAAGCCACGTCTACAGTGGTCCGAGCCCCGTCCGCGTCCACGTTGAGCTGAGGCTCGTCACGTGTCTGTTTGAGCTGAGTCACATTCACGTCCACGACGAGCTGTGCCACATCCACGCCCACATCAGGCCGAGCCCCTGTTCACATCCGGCTGTGCCACGTCCACGCCCACATCAGGCCGAGCCCCTGTTCACATCTGGCTGTCCCATGTCCCCCCGCTACGTCGAGCTCCGTCCATGTCGGGTCACGCCCAGCCAAAGGGTTGCCGTCGCTTGTTGTTCCTGTTTTCCGGCGAGGTGAAGGTTGTCGTCACTTTTGTTCCCGTTCCCCGGCGAGGCAAGCCTTTGGACAACTTTGGGACCTCTGGGATCCGTCCCTTGAGGGAGGGGTACTGTCATGATTCTTTTTGTGACCAACAGGTGGTACTGTAGGGCTCTCCCTACAGCTACACACCTGTTGGTCGCTATGCAATTATTTCTAGAAAAGGACTCCCTCCAGACCACTCATGGTCGGGTCATTGTTGCTGTTGGCTACTATCATGTTTGTTGCTGTTTGTTGGCTACTGTCATGTTTGTTTCAGTCAGGTTTTGGTCATTGTTATGTTTTATCTTCAGTCATGTGTTTTGTTTGATACTTTGGACTTTGTTTGTTTTGGATTTAGTTATCTCTTATGTTTTAATACAACTCTTCAAGTACACCCTGCTTCTCCCTCCTGCCTGCTTTTTTGGGTCCACCACCACCTCGCAAACGTGACAAGGGTATTTAACCCTAAGTGGACAAACAATTATTTTTTTGTTCAACGCAAAGAAAAGGCTGTCTGTCTCATCTGTCAAGAGGCGGTGGCGGTATTCAAAGAACACGATCTGCAGAGACACTATGAATCCCGTCACAATGACAAATACGAGAGCTTGCAAGGACAAATGCGAGCAAACTGTCAAAACTAAAAAGTGGAATCCTAGCTCAGCAAAATACATTTGTACGCCAAACTCAGCTGGAACAGTCATCTGTTCGAGCTAGCTTTCGTGTTGCTCAACTGATAGCTCTGGCCAGGATCAGCAGCCCCTTTCACGAACCAAATTTTGAGCCACATCGTCAAGATGACGAACCTTGAAGGGCGGCGCACTACAAATTTCTGAAAGGACACAATGACAGAGGAGCTGCGCACATTTATCGGGCTGCTGATCCTGGCAGGAGTGTATCGATCTCAGCATGAAGCCACTTTTAGCTTATGGGTTAAAAAAAGGACGCCCGATCTTCGCTGAGGCAATGACCCATCATCGGTTCAAGCAATGGAACGCAAAACTTTGACGACAAGCTAGCCGCGCCGCTTACAAAACAAGCTGGCGCCGATCAGCGACGTGTGGGAGATGTGGAGCCACTTGCACAGCAAGATGTTCATATTGGGAAGGGATGTTTGCGTCGATGAGCAGCTGGTCTCCTTTCTAGGCCGCTGCTCATTTCAGCAATACAGCCCTTCTAAACCGGCCAAATATGGACAAAAAATGTGGACACTGTAAGATGCAGCCACCGCATACGCGTGGAAGATGGAGATCAACACGGGGAAAGCTGCAGGAGCGCCGAGGGAAACGAACTGGGGGATGAATGTTGTCCTCAGGCTGTGCGACACGCTAGAGCAGTGTTTTGCAAACTTTTTTGAGCCAAGGCACACTTCTTTCATTGAAAAAAATCTCGCGGCACACCACTAGCTGAAAACGTGAACCCCCCCCTCCCCCCGCTTATTTTAACAATTAACGTGTTATATTGTTACAATAACCGTTTTTAACATTGAAGAATGACGTTATAACAGCTTGAATTGGAATCAAATGAACACAAAGAAAACAGTATTTTATCATCTTTCATATTTATTGTTTCACCGTCTTCCTGCATTCATGCGTCACAAATTTGCTTGTCTCTCATCGAAACACAAGGGAATTGGCTAGCTAGCTGTTGCTGCTCCCTAGCGGTATGGGAGGGTACTACATGATTACTTTCTGGGCGAAAGACCGCACAGGCATACAAATTGGATATTTTCCCGTGGCACACCTGAAAATGTCTCATGTCTCACTGGTGGGCCGCGGCACATGGGTTGAAAAACACTGTGCTCGAGGGACACATCGTGACAACGGACAATTTTTTTACGTCCTCGCCCCTCGCGTAGGAGTTGATCAAGGCGCTGGTAGGAACACTGAGGAAAAATAAAGGGGAAATTCCACCAAATCTCCTGTACCGCAATCAACCACCGCTGTCGAGCAAGTTTGCGTTCACTCGTGACATAACCCTGGTGTCATACGTTCCCAAAAAAAACCCAAAACTGTCTTGCTGTTGAGTTCAAGGCACAGAGATATCGAGGTGGATGATGGGCCCAAGAAAAAATCCACCATCATCCTCGACTACAACAAGAGGAAAGGCGCAGTAGATCACCTGGACCAGGTAACCACAGGTTTTGTCTTTGTCAAAACTTTGCATCAAAGCTTCTTGGCATCTGACATCATTGTGTGTGTGTGTGTGTGTGTGTGTGTGTGTGTGTGTGTGTGTGTGTGTGTGTGTGTGTGTGTGTAATTGAAGGCATGTGGCACCTACTCATGCCGCCGCCGGGCAACAAGGTGGCCCATGTGTGTGTTCTACCAGATGCAGGACATTTCCTGCTTCAACTCATACGTATTATACACACACGTGGAGCCCAGCTGGAACCAGGGGAAGCTGTACAAGCGTCGGCTCTTCCTGAAGGAAGTTGGGGCAGCACTTCTTTCAGCGGGTCCCCAGCAGGCATGAGCAGCAGAAGGAAGTGCAGCAACAAGTGACACACCACGCAAAAGACGAAGATGTAGATTTTGTACTGAAAAGGTGACATGTGCTTCACAACTCTGTGGCATATGCAACACACATCATCTGCCACAAGCACATGCAGAGAAGATGCCCGAAATGTTGAAATTTGAGTGTTGATGTTCAAAGGTCAATGGAGTTCAGGTGTTGGTGATCAAAGTTCAACTGTAGTTCAGTTCTAATTTTGACGCTAGAACTTCTCTATGTTCACATATCAGGTTGATTATGTCTGTCTGACTGTACAAGCAAGTAGCACTTTATATTGTCAAATACAAGCCAGTGCTCAAGTTGGGTCAAAGAAACTCACTTGGTCAGGAAAGACTTTAGTTTTGTGAACTTTGCAAACTAGTGAACGGATCATTTTCACCTTACCAAACGGCCTCCTTCTTCTTTCGGTGAAAAAATTGTGCAAGTGCCATTACAACAACTTTAAAAATAACAGCCCAATGTTGTGGGTCTCCCAGGTTAAGGCTGAGGTGAAAAAATGGAGAAAAGAAAGCAAAAAATAACGTGAAAGAGTGTTTATGTGTGCAGGTGGGTGCAAAAGCTGCCAGCACCTGGTATTCCCATGCTGCTTCCCAACCAAGTGCTGTCATGACCGAACCACGTGCAGAGGGCTCCCTCTGTTGGAAAATAATATTACAAAAAGACGTTGATCTGTCAAATCAAAGTGACTGAAACGATTTGAAACCACACAGTAAGTGACAGTTGAATGACAAATGAAAGTGATAATTCTGAGGAAAGAGCGGTGATTTGTGTAGCGAATTGGAGGTGGGTGCAAAAGCTTACAGCACCTGGTATTCCCAGGCGGTCTCCCATCCAAGTACTAAGCAGGCCCGACCCTGCTTAGCTTCCGAGATGGGACGAAATCGGGCGTTCTCAGGGTAGTATGGCCGTAAGTGGAGGAAGACGTGAAAATGTCCCCCTTTATAGGTGACGGGGCATTTCCGGGTCGGGGGGGAGGGGGGGTTCATTTCGTGACCTCCTCCCGAGTGCACGAACGAGGGAGGCGAACCCTTGGCGGTTTGAGCACACAGCCTGTCAGGCTCGTCTCCGGTCCGCTGCGA
>NW_017805549.1:0-763 GCF_001891065.2 Hippocampus comes
TTTCGGTTCTCAAACAAACTGAACGCACTTGAATGAGCCACTTGACTCCTCTAGCCTTCCTGACATGAGGAAGTGACCCTTCCTCGGGTAGACGAGGAAGTGACGCTTCCTCATGTTGCTTTCCATTGTGAGCAGACGTGTTCAATAAACATTTTTTTTTAAAAGTGTGTGGTTTCGGTTTTCGAACAATTCGGTTTTCGAACAGCCTTCTGGAACGGATTATGGACGAAAACCGAGGTTTGACTGTATATATATAAATATATCCTCATCGAGTTGACTAAGAGAGGAAAGGTAGTCCGCACTGAAGGGGTCTCACTCCCTGAAGGAACAATAGCAGACATTGAGGACAGCTACAAGTACCTCGGTATACCACAAGCCAATGGCAACCTCGAACTGACAACAAGGAAAGCGGCTACAGCCAAATACCTCCAGCGACTGAGGCAAGTCCTAAGAAGCCAGCTCAACGGCAAGAATAAGACCCGGGCAATAAACAGCTATGCCCTGCCAGTGATCAGATACCCTGCAGGAATAATAAGGTGGCCAAAGGAAGAGATTCAGACCACGGACGTTAAGACCCGAAAGCTCCTAACCATGCATGGAGGGTTCCATCCCAAATCCAGCCCTCTGAGACTGTATGCAAGCCGAAAGGAAGGGCCACTGTCCAGGATGAAACATCCAAGCTCCATGAATACATCAAGGAGAAGGCTCCAATGGATAACATACTCAGGGAATGCCTCAGACAATGGGGAACAGAGGATGAGGT
>NW_017805550.1:0-727 GCF_001891065.2 Hippocampus comes
TGGTCGTTTTTTTCGGCCAAAAACGCCTTACTAGATATACATGGTCGGTTTTTTGGGCCAAAATCACCTTACTATACATGGTCTTTTTTTTTGGCCTAAAACGCCTTACTATACATGGTCGATTGTTCGGCAAAAAACACCTTACTATACATGGTCTTTTTTTTTCGGCCAAAAATGCCTTCCTATACATGGTCGTTTTTTTCAGTCAAAAAATGCCTTACTATACATGGTCTATTTTTTCGGCCAAAAACGCCTGACTATTCATGTTCGTTTTTTGTGGGGGATAAAAACGCCTTTGGTCGTCTTTTTTGGTTCAAAACACCTGAAAATGTATGGTCATTTTTTTTCCTTTGAAAAACGCCTGACTACACATGGTCGTTTTATGGCTTTAAAAACGCCTTACTATAGATGGTCATTTTTTGTTGTTGTTGTGAAAAATGCCTTCCTATACTTAAAAAAATACTCTCCAAAAAAAAGAAAAGCCTAACGATCGATGCGCTCACATTTCAAAAAACGGTCTTGTATAGGGACAATGTGAAGCTTTCATGACCTACCTGGTAGTCGAATGGTTAGTTCGTCGGTGTTGCGCTGTGGAGGTGCAGGGTTCGAATCCAGGGCCGTCCTTCTTCTGTGTTCTTAAACATGTGTATGGCCATGCATTTTCTGATCCTCTTCTCTGCACGATTCGCACTCACACTCACGCCAAGGAACAATTTGCAAAACGCCT
>NW_017805551.1:0-5926 GCF_001891065.2 Hippocampus comes
AGCCGTCCGGGGCGGTGTCTGGCGCTGAGGCGGGCATGGCCCTGGAGAGCAGATCAGCCACAACATTATCTCTGCCGGGTATGAACACTGTCGAGAAGTTGTCGGCCTGTAGTCTCTCTGACCACCGGTACAGGCGCAGCGGTTTGTCCCGACCTTGTCGTGGTCAGGAGGGCTGTGAGTGCTTGGTGGTCGGTCCGGAGCGTGAAGTGCCACCCGTAAAGGTACATGTGCCACCGCTCGCACGCCCAGACACAGGCCAGCGCTTCTCTCTCCCCCACCGAATACCTCTTCTCCGTGGGAGTCAGAGATCGTGAGGCCAATGCCACGGGACGTTCGGTCCACCCGTGTAGCTGGGACAGGACCGCCCCTACCACCGTGTTGGACGCGTCGCAGGTCACCAGCGTAGGGCTCTGGAGGTCGAAGTGGGCGAGCACCGGAGGGGAGCTGAGCTGCGTCTTCAGCTGGCGGACTGCTGCGCAGCACGTGGGTGTCCAGGACCAGGTGGCATCCTGTTTGAGGAGTGTGCATAGCGGCGCCGAGGTCTCGGAGTAGTGCGGGAGAAAACGCAGATAGAACGCCGTCATGCCCAGGAATGAGGACAGCTGTGCGGGGCAGGAGGTCTCAGGCAGCGTAGGATGGCCTCCACGTTCGAGTGGAGTGGGCTGAGGCCGTCGGCGTTAAGGCGAAACCCCACAAACTCAATGACCGGCGCGGAGAAAATGCATTTCTCGCCGTTCAGCGTGAGGTTGTGGCGGGTGAGCACCTCAAGCACCCTGGTGAGGCGGTCGTCATGTGAGGCTGCCGTCGCGCTGTGCACCACTATGTCATCCAGGTATACGACCACGCCCGGGATGGCGGCGAAGATGGTGGTCATGATCTTCTGGAAGCAGCTGGGGGCGGAGCTAAGTCCAAAAGGCATGTGAGTGTATCTGAAAACGCCCATGTGTGACACAAAAGCAGTGAGGTTGCGTCTCCCAGGGTGCAGCGGAACCTGCAGGTAACCCTGGCGGAGGTCGAGCTTGGAGAAGACTGTGGAGCCGTGAAACTTGGCCGAGAGCTCTTCTGTAGTGGGCAGAGGATATTTATCAGGTATTACCGCTTTGTTCGCCTGTCTGAGGTCGATGCAGGGGCGCAGGCCGCCCGTCTTCTTCCGTGCCACCACCAGGTTGGAGATCCATGGCGATGCGTCCACCCGTTCAATGATGCCCGCGTCCAGAAGTTTCTGCAGCTCGGCTGTAACATCAGCACGTAGGGCGAGGGGCAGACGGCGGAGAGACTGGATGACTGGGGTCCACCTCTGGGTTCAGGAGAGGCTGGTGGTTGAAGGCGGTGAGGCAGCCCAGTCCAGTGAACAGCGAGGGCCAGCGGTGCAGCCAGGGCGTGGCGACGGTTAGTATGGTGGCACCCAAGTTGTCTGTAATGGAGAAGCCCAGGGCACAGAACAGGTCAAAACCGAGGAGGTTGGCGCCCTTGCGGGACACCTGAAAGGTGAAAGCCGGGAGAGTTCTAGCGCCATAGCGCACGGAAAAAGTCGCGGTGCCAACCATGTCGATCTTGGTGTGTCCATAGCCAAACAGGTCTTCCGTGCCAGGTTTAACAGTCATTCGTGGAAAAAGTCGCCGGACCGTGGACTCATTCAGGAGTGACTTGGAGGCCGCGGTGTCCAGAAGCAGAGACAGACACACGCCGTCCAGCTCGACCTCGCACCACTTGAACGGCCTGGTGCAGGCGCCCACCGAGTGGATGGTGGTTGAGCCAGACGCGTTGGTTAGGTGGGGCCCGGGGTCCACAGGCGCAGGAGAAGAGCGGCAGACTTTAGCAAAGTGGTTCAGCTTACCCCAACGTCGGCATCATTGTCCCAGCGCTGGGCACGCGGGCGCACGTGTGCGGTGTGATGAGGAGCCGCAGTTCCCACAATGTTGCCTCATTGCTGCGCCTTGACGTCCCGCGACGTTAACCTCCGGCTCATCGAGAGGAGCAGTGGTGTCGGGGAGTGGGGCCGTGAGAGCAACAGTACGAGATGAAGGAAAAAGATGTGGAGCGAGGTGGGGAAGGGCTGGAGCCGGGGCCGAGGCGGCTAGCCGGGATGCTAACAGGCCCGCAGACTCGAGCTGGAAGGCCATCTCCACCGCCCTAGACAGCGTCGTGTCGTCCGGTGATAAAAACAGCTTCTCTCGCAGTTTAAGGTCCGTCGTGTGTTCTGCTAGCTGGTCACTAATCATCTCGTCCTCCAAATCCCTGAACCTGCAGAGGCTGGCTAGGCCCCGGAGGTCGGCGACGTAATGGTGGACCGACTCACCGGGCCGCTGTCAACGCTGCCGGAAGACAATCTGCCGTACCATGACGCTCTGTGGAGCAGCGAAGTGTCCGGAGAGCAATGCAACACAGTCCGCAAATTTCGTGGCCGGTCCGAGGGTCCGAAAGATGCGTTGGCCCTCACAGCCCAGGCTATGGACAAGCATTGCCCGCCTTCGCGCGTCGGTAGCGTTGGCTAGCCCGATGGCTTCAATAAAGGTATCGAAGGATTCCAACCAGCGGGGCCATGGGACAGGCGGCTCGCCAGGTAGGGCGAGGAACGGAGGAAGAGGCGAGAGTGGAAGCTCCATCCTCGTCGCCAATGTTGTGTTCAAATAAACACGTGGAGTCTGACTCTGTGCTCACTGCCGTTTATTGCCAGTAGTCACCTTTTTATATCAACACTTTACGGCCGTGACGTCACGCCGTCGTAACCTGACCTTGTGGCTGTGGTTACATGCCACATTCCTGTCTGAGCGACTTTATTTTAGTTTCTCTATTTTCAGTGAAGAAGGTGCACACGATATGCTATTTCTGCTTATTTGTTTCATGTCTTGTTCAACAGATTATTGATAGTTGATGTTAAAATGTCTTTTAGTTTTCACGATGTTCCACGAATAAACGTTTTTGGACGTCTGTTCGAGGTGTCGTCCTTGACCGGGGTAGATACATAGGGTAATAAGAAATAATATGATACTCTTTTCAGAGGGTGGCAGTGACTCACTCTGACGAGCAGAGGGAAGCTTTCGGTGCTTGCTGTGCACGGCCAAAGAGGGCTCTCGCATTTGAGAACAAAGAAGAGCCATACACAAGGTGGAAACAGAGGTGAAGAACGACCGTTGGGAATTCATTGGAACGTTGTTTGTGATCAGAAATTAAAAAAAACAAAAACATCAAATGTCACAAAATGATCTTCACAAGGCGGCCTTCATGTGTTATTTCTGATTTTTCGAGGGAAATAAGAACTACTGGCAATATGATCACCTTAAAGAGGTTTGCAATGACAAACTGTGATCAACAGATGGCAGTGATCGACTTTTCAGGGTAAAAAATAAAGGAGGATGGTATTCTTTCAGAAGGTTGTAATGAGAAACTGTGCCCAACAGACTGCAGTGATCCACTTTTGAGCAGAAGAAATGCATGAAGACGGTATTTTAGAATGTTGTAATGACAAACTATGACCAAAAGAGGGCAGTGACGGACTTCTGCGGTGCACGTGCCAAAGGGCCTCTCGCAACTGAGAGCGAAGAAGGTCCATACAATTGGTGGAAACAGCGGGGAAGAACGACCTCTGTGAATTAATTGTAATTATGTTTTTGTTCAGGAATTTTAAGAAATCCTTCAAAAGTCACAAGGTGTCCATTTTGTGCTCCTGCTGATTTTTAGGGAAATAAGAACTAATGTGATCATCTTGAAGAGGTTTGCAATGACAAACTGTGACCAACAGACGGCAGTGATCGACTTTCCAGGGTAAGAAATCAAGGAAGGTGGTATTCTTTTAGAAGGTTGTAATTACAAATTCTGACCAAAAGAGGGCAGTGACGGACTTTTATTGTGCGCGTCCCATCGGGGCTCTTCTCACAATTGAGAGCGAAGAAGATCCAATTTAGGTGGAAACAGTGGTGAAGAGCGACCGTTGTCAATTAATTGCAATGTTTCTGGGATTCAAAAATTTTAAAAAATCCATCAAATGTCACAAAATTATCTTCACAGGGTGGCCATTTTTTTTCCTAATGATTTTTCGAGAGTAAACAATAATATGGTTATCTTTTTCAATAGGGTGCAATGAAAAACGGTGACCACAAAAGGCCAGTAATCGACTTTTGCCGTTGACGTCCCAATGGGGCCCTTCTTGCAATTGAGAGTGAACAAGATCCAAAAACAAGGGATAAACAGTGGTGAAAAACGACCGTTGTGAACGAATTGTCACGTTTTTTGTGTTCTGAAATCAAAAAAATCCACCAAATTTCACCAAATTATCTTCCCGGGGTGGCCATTTTGTGTTCCTGCTGATTTTTCGATTGTCATCAGAAATCGTGTGGTATTCTTCAAGGATGTTGCAATGAAAAACTATGACCAGCAGAGGGTTGTGACGGACTTCTGCCGTGCACGTCCCAATGGGCCTCTCGCAACTGAGCGCGAAGAAGGTCCAGAGACTAGGTGGAAACAGCGGGGAAGAACGACCTCTGTCATGTTCCGTTTTTAGATACATTCTACGGGACTTTAATTCTGGGGACACAAATCGGAAGTATCTTGTCATGTTCCGTTTTTAGTTAGATTCTAGGGGACTTTTATTTTGGTAACACAAACCGGAAGTACCTAGTCCAGTAAAGAATGCATGGTTTCGTGCTAACTGTTGTCTTCGTTTCTTGTTTTCTTCTCGAGTATATGCCTTGGAAAGCATCGTCTTTTTATAACATAAGGAAAAAGAAAACTAAAGCTCCATTTCAACGTTTTGGAATCTTGGTCTTTTTTCGTTGTTCGCTATCTGTCTTATTTGTTCACGTCTCGGACACGGACAAGTAGGGCAGAATAGTAAAAAGACTACTTCACGGCGGGCAATACAACTACAAAACAGTGAACAATGACAGACAACGGCTCAGTATTCAACAACTATGCAGTCACGGGACAAGACCAGGCCCTCGAAACCCTGATGCCCGCACTCGATACCGCGTCCCTCCAATCTGCAACTACTGGATCCAACTCATCTGCTGCCAGCAGAGCAGCTGCCAGGGCCCGCGCCAAAGTTGAAGCGGCGCGCACTCGAGCTCTCTACGCACAGCGCGAGGCAGAACTAAAGATGAAAGAAGCCCAGCTAGCAGTTGAGATCACAAAATTGGGACACGGAAAGGAGGTAGCGGCAGCCATCGCAGAGGCAAGAGTCCTAGAAGAAGCGGCTGAGCTCGAGAGGAAGTAGGAGACCTCGACACTCTGAAGTGAGCCTGAGCCCACAACGTATGCGTGACTATGTCACCCAGCTCCAAACAGACTTTGAGGAACCACCAGAACTTTCTCCGTATCCATCGCAAACCCCCCCATCCATCTAATGGCAACCTAATACATGCCAGGCCAACGTCTGAAGCACCGGCACCACGACCTAAAATACCAGAACCCACAGCTACAGCACAACACTGCGCACGGTCAATGCCAACAGCTCCAATACGTCAGCCAACGAGTTCAAAGCCAGTAGTAAGGAACTACCGCCCCACTCAACTCTCCCCATCCGAGCTGTCCTTTGCAAGACAGACTGCTCCACTACAAGCTCCACCGCAAGCACATCCTGTCGACACCACGGGCATAAGTGACATTGCGAGGTACTTAATGCGCCAAGGACTTGTGAACTCTGGTCTCCACCAATTCGACGATCGCCCGGAAAGCGTTTGGTCATGGAAGTCCTCTTTCCTCAACGCAATTGTAGAACTGGACCTTACCGCCAGCGAAGAGCCCGACCTGTTAACAAAATGGCTAGGAAAAGAGTCCTCCGAGCATGTTAGAAGAGGGGCCCCCAACCTTTTTTGCCCCACGGACCGGTTTATGTCAGACAATATTTTCAGGGACCGGCATTTAAGGTGTGGCGGAAATAATACAACAAAATAATATGGTATGAGCTGCATGAAAACTGTGGCGTTTT
>NW_017805551.1:6483-9951 GCF_001891065.2 Hippocampus comes
GCTACGGCACACCCGAAATGATAGAGGCTGCCCTCTTTGAACGGTTAGAGCGTTTTCCGAAGATTTCTCACAAAGACGTCTCGAAGCTAAGAGAACTGGGAGACCTGCTGCAAGAGTTAAACGCTGCCAAAGCTGACGGCTACTTGTCTGGACTCTCGTACCTGGACACTGCCAGAGGCGTCAACCCTATCGTTCAGAAACTCCCGCACGGCCTCCAAGAAAGGTGGTTATCCATAGGCTCCTTGTACAAAGAGCAGCAAGGTGTTTCCTTTCCTCCTTTCGCATACTTCACGGAGTTCATCTGCAACGAGGCCCGCAGAAGAAATGATCCCAGCTTCTCACTCCAGCCTGTTCCTGAGAAATCTCTGAAGCTCGAGCCACCCGAAAGAGGACAAAGATTCGTCAAAAAACATGTCACTACTCAGAAGACAGACATCCCATCCGACAGCCCAGTTTTTCAATCAGACAGTTCAAAAAGCAAAATTGACATAGGTAAACAATGCCCCATTCATTAGAAACCCCATCCACTCAAGAAATACAGGGGGTGAAGAAGCAAACCACTCGAAGAACGCAAAACCTACCTGAAGGAGAACGGTGTCTGCTTCAAGTGTTGCTCCTCCACAACCCACCAAGCCAAGAACTGTGACGCAACGCTGAAATGTACTGAGTGTAAAAGTGAGAACCACGAGACGGCGCTCCATCCTGGCCCACCACTTTGGGACACCGAGAACAAGGACCCCTCCCCACAGCATGGCGGGGAGAGAGATGAGAAAACGCCTGAAGCTGATGTCACCTCTAAGTGCACAGAGGTCTGCGGCAAAGGGCAAAGCCTCTGGTCCTGTTCCAAGGTCTGCCCGGCGAAGGTCGACCCCAAGGCACACCCCGATAAAGCTACCAACGTCTACATCATCCTGGACGAGCAGAGTAATAGATCTCTAGCCAGATCGGAGTTCTTCAACCTCTTCCAAGTAAACGGTACAGACTCTCCATACACACTCCGTACATGTGCAGGAGTTACGGAAACGTCCGGGAGAAGAGCAACAGGTTTCCTTGCTGAGTCTCTGGACGGACAGACAAAGGTGATGCTTCCAACGCTAATCGAGTGTAATCATATGCCAGACGACCGCTCCGAAATTCCCACTCCTGAAGTCGCTCAACACCACCGCCATTTGAAGTCCATCCCTCGCATGATCCCTTGCCTGGATCCTAATGCCCAGATACTGATCCTTCTGGGACGCGATGTTCTCCAGGTCCATAAAGTTAGGGAACAGCGCAACGGTCCCCTCAATGCCCCCTTCGCCCAACGGCTTGACCTGGGATGGGTCGTCGTTGGGGACGTGTGTCTCGGGTCCGCCCACAAACCTTCATCCGTGACGTCTTACCGCACCAACATACTGGAAAATGGTAGACCGTCTCTTCTCACTCCATGCCCCAACCAGCTCCAAGTAAAGGAAAGGTTCGGCCCCGAATGCCAGCAATCAACCTCCCAGCTCAACCTCCGTCAAGACACCCAAGTCTTCAATGACTGCAGTCTCGGCAGTACAATCTTCCAAACCACGAAGGATGACAACAAAGTAGGGCTCTCCATCGAAGATCGAATGTTTCTACAGTTCATGGACAAGGAGATGGTAATGGATGAAACTAACAGCTGGGTCGCGCCTCTCCCCTTCCGGTCCCCTCGTCGGCAACTCCCAAACAATAGAGAACAAGCTCTCAGCAGACTCAACTCCCTCCGCCGGACTCTGGTCAGAAAGCCGAAGATGCAAGCAGACTTTGTCTCATTCATGCAAAACATCTTTGATCGTGACCACGCTGAGTTAGCCCCACCGCTTCAAGAGGACAGGGAATGCTGGTATTTGCCGATTTTCGGCGTCTACCACCCGCAGAAACCGGACAAGATCAGGGTCGTCTTCGACTCCAGCTCTCAACATCAAGGCGTGTCCCTGAATGACGTGCTTCTCACCGGTCCTGATCTGAATAACAGCTTGTTGGGAGTCTTGCTGCGCTTCAGGCGAGAGGAAGTTGCCATCATAGCCGACATCGAACAGATGTTTCACAGCTTTGTCGTTCGTGAAGACAACAGAGACTTCTTGCGGTTCCTGTGGTTTAAGGAGAACGACCCAACCGGGAGATTGTTGAGTATCGCATGAAGGTTCATGTCTTCGGCAACTCACCCTCTCCAGCCGTAGCCATTTACGGACTTCATCGAGCAGCCAAACATGGAGCAGATGAACACGGGAAGGAGGCCAAAGACTTTGTGGAACGCAATTTCTATGTCGACGATGGTTTGACATCACTCCCATCAGCTGCAGCAGCAGTCAACCTACTGACAAAGACACAGGCAATGCTGGCTGCGTCCAACCTCAGACTCCATAAAATAGCGTCAAACCGCCCTGAGGTGCTCGAAGCTTTTCCTCCCGAAGACCACGCTAAAGGACTAGGCAACCTGGATTTCAATGACAGCTCCGACCTTATCCAGCGCAGCCTCGGTCTCAGCTGGGAGCTCAAACAGGACGTCTTCACCTTCAAAACGACGGCTACTGAGAAGCCCTACACCCGCAGAGGTGCTTTAGCCACGGTGAACAGTTTGTTTGACCCCCTTGGCCTTGTTGCGCCAGTCGTCATTCAGGGGAAGTTCCTGCTGAGAGAACTCACCTGTAACGAAACTCTCGACTGGGATACCCCTCTACCGGATGAGAAGGAAGCGGAATGGAAGATGTGGAAAGAGTCACTACAGCACCTACAAGATATCAAGATGCCGAGAGCATACGCTACGTCTCTGTCAACCGCTCAGAGGAAAGAGCTCCACATTTTCTCCGATGCTTCAGTGAAAGCTATCGCTGCTGTGGTCTACCTCAGGATCATCGACAGCAATGGAGACTGTCATGTCGGGTTTGTACTCGGGAAAGCTAAGTTAGCCCCTCCTAACAAGATATCAAGATGCCGAGAGCACACGCTCAGAGGAAAGAGCTCCACATTTTCTCCGATGCTTCAGTGAAAGCTATCGCTGCTGTGGTCTACCTCAGGATCATCGACAGCAATGGAGAATGTCATGTCGGGTTTGTACTCGGGAAAGCTAAGTTAGCCCCTCCTACTGCCCACACTATACCCAGACTTGAACTTTGTGCCGCCGTTCTAGCTGTGGAAATGGCAGAGCTAGTGAAAAACGAGCTGGACATTAACCTCGACTCTATGCAGTTCTACACCGATAGTAGAGTTGTATTAGGGTACATAAACAACCAGACCAGACGGTTCTATGTGTACGTCTGCAACCGAGTGAAGCGAATCAGTAAGTTCACCAAACCGGAACAGTGGCGCTAAGTCCACATGGATCAAAATCCAGCCGATCTTGGCACATGATCAGTCCCTGCTGGTGAACTCAAGCACACAACATGGCTCACAGGACCCACCTTTCTGTCGATGCCGGATGGAGTTCCCAATCATGAAGAAGAATCCTACGAACTGGTT
>NW_017805552.1:0-1045 GCF_001891065.2 Hippocampus comes
TCATTTAAATAATTTTATGATTTATTTATTTATTTCATTTTTTTATTCAGCATATTTGAATGGAATTCAATGGAAAAGAGTTTCACAAAACTTCCTTGTAAAGCAGATGACTCCCCCCAAAAAATGTTCATGATTGCCGAAAGATGCCCAAAATGGTGGAAAAAAACATTTTTTTTCTATTTCACAGTGTCAGAGATTTTCTCGGACAAAGTTAAAGAAATGACTCGGCACACAGGAAAATTGTCTTCAATATCGGCGGGGGGGGGGGCCCTGAACAAAAAACAAAAAACATTCAAACAAAACACAACATAACAGTCCTCATGGGGCTCCAAGTAATCGAGCAGTTGAAGGATTGACTCCACCCGCGTTTCACTTCTTTGGCTTTTTGTCATTTTTTTGGGGGGGGTTTTGTGGCGCCATCAGAGAAGAATATCCGTGACAACAATGGTAATATGGTAATGATAATCATGACCCTCTTAGTGAATTTACAGCGACAGACTGACAGTTGAGGACAATATGACAAAAAATTGTGTTTACACAGCATACAGTACATAATTCCAGTGTTACCTTTTAAACATCGCTACGTGATGTATTGCTCTGCAAAGATCTTTTTGAGTCTGTCAAGTTGTCTTCAAATCATGACCAGTTTTAATGTATTTTTGTTTTCGTATACTGTGGTTAACTTCTCTATACGGATATGACAGTTAGCAATGGAAAAGAGTTTCACAAAACTTCCTTGTAAAGCAGATGACTCCCCCCAAAAAATGTTCATGATTGCCGAAAGATGCCACAAAATGGTGGAAAACATTTTTTTTCTATTTCAGACAAGACAATACTGTGACTAACGCGCTCTTCCCTCACTTCAACATAGTTCCCTGGCCTTAAAATGGCCTCAAAGAAACTCTGAATTTTTGTATTAGACATGGCTTTGGCTGAGCGCAAAAACAGCAAGTATGTGAGTTTATTTCAGCAAATTATAGAGTGGTGGTTCCCCCCTGAAAATCTACATTTTGCAAACACTGTGAATAGGTGGGGGGGACTGCAT
>NW_017805553.1:0-1144 GCF_001891065.2 Hippocampus comes
TCAGGCATCGTCTTACATGGACCAGGGAGCATTTATGCTGGACGAGGGCCTCAGTGCTGTTCCCTGATGAAAGTCAAATCATGTTGAGCAGAAATGTTGGCTGTCAACGATATTGGAGAGGTCAAGGAGAGCGCTTTGCATCAGCCACTGTTCTCAACAAACGAGCTTTTGGTGGTGGCGGTGTTACACTGTAGACCAGAGGTGTCAAACATACGGCCCGCCGGCCGGATCCGGCCCGCAAAGGAGTTTAATCCGGCCCGCAGGATGATTATGTAAAGCAGGGGTGTCAAACATACGGCCCGCCGGCCGGAACCGGCCCGCAAGAAGGTTCAATCAGGCCTGCAGGATAATTTAAAAGTGAAAAAAAAGGCATTAAAGACACAGAATTAATATTTTTTAAAAGGTGCAATTCATTGAGTATCCGCAAGGGGACACTGTTTTGATCAGAGAAGAAGACAACAGCAGCCTCAGTCCGTCACTGAGACAGACCCATGACCCCATGACATCAGACGCTATCAATAGCACTCTCACATTTACACATTTAATAGCACTCTCCTGAGTTTGTAAGGTGTAGGCAGGGATTACATTTAGATTTTATATGCATGTGTAAATGGTTTAAAACTCCCTTTCTTTATAAATCTCGCTTCATCTTAAAGTGCATTTCTATATTTTTCAACACCAATTACTTGTTAAAGCTTGTACAATCAGTGGGATGTGATTCTCTGCCCGTGGTGGTAAAAGGCCGTCCGCCATGTTTTCCCACACACCTTCAACAATAATATCACCGGAGGCTGCAGGCCAAAGGCAAACGACGTCGTACCTTCGTAAACACCTCTTTTTTCTCTTCTTTCCGCTTGGGAATATTGTCCTGGTCCCCCGAATTGTCCCTTAACTTGATCTTCAAGACGCCCTTGTCCTTCGATGCCGTCATTTGCTCCTTTTCAAATCTCATCTTTCTCCATTTTCCTGTGCTGAGAGGACTCTGTCTGCGCTCGGAGGTCGCTCGCGAGAGGACACGAGCGTACCGTGAGAGGTGAGAGCGAGCCCAATTGGCCTTTTTCATTTGTAAGCAATTCGTCATGAAGATGAAATTAAATAATTTCTTTCCTTTTTCATTTGTAAGCAATTCGTCATGAAGAAGAAA
>NW_017805553.1:1799-5882 GCF_001891065.2 Hippocampus comes
GAAATTACATCATTTCTCTCCTGTTTGTGTTCTTCATCAGGGCAAAAAACATCAAATGCATTCAAAATGGAAATAAAAACATAATACAAAAAAAATATACGTTCTCTTTCGTGACCAAGTTATAATAATAGTCACTGGTTATTGTCGTTGCTGCCGTTAAAGTTAAAAAGGTAAATAAATAAGCAACAATTAATTTAATTAAAAGAAAAATAGATTTCTCATTCATTCTCTGATCCACTTATTCATGAAAAGAAAGTAGCTATTTAGACATCAAATAAAGAAATAAATCTGTATTGGTAAACCCGCAAATGGAAAAAGGGAAGGCATTATGGTCATTGTAGGCTGCGCGTTTGGGCTTTCATCCTGATGGAACTAAACTCAACAGTCTGACCACTGCTCTCCCTGTTAATTAAAAATAAAAATGCATTTGACATGTTTACTAAAACGTGTATTGAAATCAATTAACCTGACACGTATGTTTATGGAATGTAGGAGGAAGCCGCTGTAGCCTCAGAAACCCCACACAAGCACAGGGAGGACTTGCCCTCGCCACACATCAAGGTCAGAGCTGAGAATTGAACACCCATACCCAATGCAGATATGCTAACCACTTGCCTTCAATGCTACCCTTAAGTGATCCAGTGAGCCAAAAAGTAGTCTGCGCGTTCTAGAGCATTTCCTGTTTGATTTCCAGTGCTCTGGAATACTTTACTCATGGAAATTAAATACGGTGTCTTCATATAAAAGCTTAATACCAGACTTAAAAACTATTTGTAAAGCGCTTCCTCCTTCCCACAACTTCCTCGGCTTGGAGACGGGGATTGGTGACGATGACCCAATTGGATGTCGCTGTATAGATTCTGTCCGACTCATCTGGACAAGATCCGAGGTGGACCACCTTTCTTTGTTTTAAATACACTTCTTCGAATACACCCTGCTCCTCCCTCCTGCCTGCTTTTTGGGGTCCACCACCACCACGCAAACGCGACATAAATGGACTGTTACATTATTCTCACGAACATTGAAGAGCGCCCAACTCGGCATGCTTTGCTGCCTGGGCATCCTGGATTGGGGATTCCTCCATCGGTTTCAAGGTTTCTCATTTTTCCACTGATGTTTCTTTTTCTTGGAGTTTTTCCTGACCTGGAGGTCAGTTTTTTTCCTGCAAAAATTGCTGCATCAGAGCCATAACAAAAGAACCAGCATTTTTTTTTAAACACATCAGGAACTCATCTGAATATAAAGTTCTTCCGAAATGGCCCAAGAACCTTTTCCTATAGGGATTGGTCTGCAAGACTGAACAACATTCCTGCTTCATTATATTTCAGACGCCTCATGAGAAGTGTGTTGCGTGTCAAATCCTGTCCAGGCTTCTGGAAATCTATTTTTTTTTTTTGCGTGTAAACACATCAGGAACTCATCTGAATATAAAGTTCTTCCGAAATGGCCCAAGAACCTTTTCCTATAGGGATTGGTCTGCAAGACTGAACAACATTCCTGCTTCATTATATTTCAGACGCCTCATGAGAAAGCCGTACAGAACTTCTTCTTCATACGACTGTTTTCAGTTGACACTGTTGCATCATGCTTACAAACATAGAGGATAGACAAAAGCTACCACATGTGTGGATGAAATCGAGGTTAAAGTTTCGAATTCAGATGAAGAGGATTGCAATTAAAAAAAAAATGGGCCATAAAAAACTTTTTGTCGAATTTCTAGAATTATGGTGTCCAAGGACTTGTAACGTAGAGTCGTCACTTGTTATTTACTTTCTGTTGGGGAACACATGACATGTATTTATTCTACGAGTAGATGAGGTATTGGGGCACGGCCTCTATAGAATAGGAGCAGAGGGCAAAGTTCACTTTTTTTCTTTTTGTTTCCTAGAAACTGTCATGTACTTAAGTACTAAAAGGCAACATTTTGAATGAAAATTAAAGTGAATATCACATGTCAAAACTAAGCGTAACACAAATGATATGATGGAATGAACAGTGGTTTGATTTCCCATGAAAACTTAATACACTTCCATCCAATTATGTCAAACAGACACACACATGCATACACACACTCATGCTAAAATCTTTTCAAGACAAATGCATGATTTATTGAATGGACTTCCTTGCACTTTTGTCTACGGTTGCGGCTCTGACGTCTTGATGAAAAATCCGCAGGTACTGCTGAGAGGAAAAGCATTGAAAAAAAAAAAAAGTGCCGACAGTTTTTGAAGTTTTGAGGTTAAGATTGTGTTAGCTCCAAACAATCAAGCATCTTTCCGAGGCCTAGTATTTAAGTCCAGATCTCATTTTAGACCCCCAAACAAAGGCACATGCTAAGTTGCCTTCCACTCTTGGTTGTGTCGTCTCCATGACAACCTTGTTGCTTCGAAATCACATGCTGGTGTCAGACAGGGTGTCCAACATGACGTCGCTTTCGTACGTGTCGCATTCCAGCGTCAGGGACAGCCGCAGGGGCACGTCAAGGACCATCTTGTCCTGGTGGGATAACGGCGTCTCCCCCATCATGGTGCTGCTAACGTCCTCCAGCCACAGCGAGGCCAACGTTTCCGTGAGCTCCGTCGCGTTGAGCGCCTTCATCAGCGTCTGCGTGTTGGCGCTTCCTCGCACCTTGTCGCCGATGTCGGTACCTTCACGGGCACACATTTGGAAAAAGTTGTCAATGATGGGAAAGAGGAACACTGTGATGACTTTCATAAAACAGCAAATAGAAGTTATGGAGATGCAGAGGTAGTTTCAGAACTAAAAAGGCAGTGGTTCAACACTTAGCGGGAGATGCATTTGAACAGGGGTGTGTAGACTTTTTTCCTATCCTCTGTAGCCAAAACATAAAGATCAGATCATTAAAACAAAAAAAAAGACGTTAGAATTTCAAAAAAAAAGTTAATGGTGAGCGCAGGTTAAGCAGTCTTAATGAACTGTACTGAGCAGTTAACTTCTATTTACACTTTTATGACTGTTGACAATGCTATGCACACGTAATGGGTCACCACGGAAACACTTCATCTATGTCACGTGAGATTTATTTCACTTTTTTAAAGATACTTAATTTAAATTGATTTTAAAATGTTACTTAAAAAAAGTTAGTTTGGCTCAGCAAAGTTTTACACATATTTCCAATTGTTTCACCGGGGAAAAAAATGTTCTGAACAAAAACAAATGCAATGTACCTTCGTAGGCATCTGTTTCACCAATGTACATGTCGATGCAGTGGCCAAGCATCGTCACGGAAAACGTGTCATCTCGTTTCAGTCCAAGCGCCTAAGAGGGGGGGGAAAAAAACCCGGTGGTTTAAAGTAAAGTCTGACAAAACTATCTTGGATCTGTGGTCATGGTTTTTGGTTCAGTACACTTGGACCTTAGTTCGGTAAAATGTGTCAAAATGAACACCTGAAGAATTCTCACAGAATGATGAAACATTTTGTTATTGTATGATTATTTGTATATTTCCATAAATCAGAAATATATCTTTGTTTTTCTATCCATGCCAGCGGCATATAGTGACAGGGAGAAAAATGAACCGCGCTTCCACTGGATGACAAATGGTACAATAAACCTATGAACATTCAAAATTCCCTGGCGACAAGAAAAATGTTGACAAGAAAAACTGTTGGCGAACATCTGGCGAACCTTTCACGTACATTTGCGACCTTGAACGAACCCTGACATGGATGCGCCTTTTTCTACCTTGGCCAACAGTCGCAATTCTTCACGCCTCCGTGGAAGAAGGGATTAGCACTGCTAATGATAATGGTACACATTGAAATGCTATACAGCATAATTACTCTCATAAATAAGAGTTCAAGTTAAGATAGTAATATGATGGACATCGAATGCATCTATGAAATCGATTAATCTCTCGGCCCTAAAATGTACCCACTGTCGTGGCCGGTGAACTCATTTGATTTGAAAAATGTTTTACTGTATGGAAGTAGTCGATGGCACTCTCAAAGTCTCCCATGAGGCTGTGGACATATCCTATAGCTGCGTAGGTGGAGGCGTGCTGGGGGATCAGCACCAGCGCCTGACCGTGGTACTCCAGAGCCTGGTCGTACTTCCTGCACA
>NW_017805554.1:0-1554 GCF_001891065.2 Hippocampus comes
TGTTAAGAAATATTATGGCATTTTAAGAAGGTTGCAATGACAAACTATCACCAGAAGAGGGAATAGACGGACTTTTGCCGTGCACGTCCCGATGGGGCTCTTCTCGCAATTGAGAGCGCAGAAGTTCCAAACAAGGTGGAAACAGTGGTGAAGAACGATCGTTGTGAAAGAATTGTAACGTTTTTTGTGCTCTGAAATAAAAAAAAAAAATCCACCAAATGTCCCACAATTATCTTCACGGGGTGGGCATATTGTGTTCCTACTGATTTTCGAGGGTAATAGCAAATAGTATGTTCTTCTTTCAGAAGGTTGCAAAGGGCAAATATTGACCAGCAGACGGCAGTGATCGAAATGGTCATGCACGTCCAAATTGGTCTCTCGAAATGGTCATGCACGTCCAAATCGGTCTCTCTTGTGGGGTCAAAATAAATAACATGGGTTTCTTTCAGAAGGCTGCAATGACAAACGGCGACCAGCAGATGGTAGAAAACTGATGTTTTCTCGATGACCATTTCCGGTTCAGGGTCACGTGTGGCATGGCATATTGTGAGGGAATAGGAGAGGGAGAAAGAGAGATCCAGAAAGAAAGATGGCGAGGGAGAAAACAAAACGTGACTGTCTGATCGACTTTATTTTAGTTTATCTACTTTCGGTTGAACAAGGTGCACACGGTATGTTATTTTTGCTGATTTGTTTCATGTCTTGTTAAACAGATTATTGGTTGTTGATGTTGAAATGTCTTTTAGTTTTCACGGTGTTCCATGAATAAACGTTTTTGGACGTCAGTTCGAGGCGTTGTCCTTGACCGGGGTAGATACATCGTGTAATAAGAAATGTTCTGGTACTCTTTCAGAAGGTGGCAGTGACTAACTCTGGCGAGCGGAGGGAAGCTATCGGCGCTTGCTGTGCACAGCCAAAGAGGGTTCTCGCGTTTGAGAGCCAAGAAGAGCCATACATAAGGTGGAAACAGCGGTGAAGAACGACCTTTGCGAATTTGTTGTAACGTTGTTTGTGATCAGAAATTTTTAAAAATCCATCAAATGTCACAAAATTGTCTTCACGGGGTGGCCATTTTGTGTTACTGCTAATTTGTCAAACGCATCCCTGTCAACTTTTCGGAGCGCCAACCTGTATAAACTACCAAAAAAATCCTTATAAAGAGCAAAAAATCCTTATAACATTCCAAAGCATTTTATACGTCAAAATAACGGCAGAAAAAAACCCACGAAATATGAATGATATATTTGTTTGCTTGTAGAACTCGCTTGTACACTACCAAGTATGCAATGACTACTCTGCTGTTTTCAACTAGGAACCACATGATTTACTGGGAAGTTACCGGAAATGAAAGCATTTGAGTAGACTAGCACCATTCTGGGCAAAAGCAAACGGAACTACCTGTTCGAAAAAAAAAAAAAATTATCAGAATCCGTATGATTTGTGCGATATGGCCATATACGTAAGATTCACCACAAAATCCGTATGAACTTTGGCTAAACCGTTAGAGTTGGCAGGTATGCGAACGTGATAAGAAACATGATGGTATTCTTTCAT
>NW_017805555.1:0-1774 GCF_001891065.2 Hippocampus comes
GGTGTGGCTCATGAGGGAACGCCCACTCTCCAGCTAGAGACTGAAAAAACAACGCAAACAAGACAGGATCGTGACAGTCCATCCATCCATTTTCTAATTCGCTTATCCTCATAACGGTCGTGGGCAAGCTGGAGCCAATGCCAGCTGTCTTCGGACAACCTGGACTGGTTGCCAGCCAATCCACGCACCGCAAGACAATATTAACATTCATGTACACTCACCAGAAGGACGTTGAGTGAGACTTTGATGTCGTTATACGGTCGGCAAAATCCCGGCGGTGCGGAAAGCTAACAGCTACGTTAGCCAGGAACAGTGATCAAGGTTGCGTAGAATGACTCTCTCGTTCTCCCGAAACACCTCTCTAACAATAACCGAAGAACACGTCCGTTCGCGTTCAGGCCCCGTCAGAAAAGAGAGCGAGATAGGTTGCGCTGCAAGCTCTTGACGTCACGGAGGTGAAAAACGGTACCTCTCATTCGCTGACACCTAATTAGTATTCTGTGCCCTAATTCGCTAGGGCCACGGCAATAGTCGGTTCTGTTTAACCACTTTTAACGACGCCACTCTCTTAAACAACATAGATTATGTTTATGTATACATACATTTTTTAACTTCTGAATGAACCTACGATCTTTCAATTGATTATGTGTACTTCCCATTGCCTTATGTCATAGTCCGGGTTACATGTGCCAATTTCGCTACTGCTCAATTTGAGTCTTGCAGGTGGCAGTGAAACACATCACAAAATGGTGAGTCACTTTTAATTACCTAGACTGTAACAGAAAAATGTGAAAATAATTTTTAGATCTGTGCAAATGAAATTTATTTTCATTTTAAAAAGGTTACGTTTTTTTTTTTGGGTGGGGGGGGGGGGGGGGGGGGGGGCAAACGACGACGACTCAGTCACCAAGTTCTGACTCAGTATGCAATGAGTGTATTTCACCAAGAGAGGTCGCTGTATGTCTTATTGTTGCTGAGGGAAATGTTCACGAGGCAAAACTGGGTTAATGAGTCACTGATGCCAGTTTTATCATCCTCATCCATCCATCCATACATGCATTCTTCACCGTACCGCTTATCCTCATTGATAAGGGCCGCTTTACAAGCTGACTTTGGGCGAGAGACGATATCTATGTGTTTGTTTGTGTTTGTGTGAGTGTGCGCGCGTCCGTGTGTTTTGATTGTGCACCACTGATGTCGGTGGGCACATTTTGATCGTGCACAGTCACACTTGCATGCACCAGTGTTTTCAATAGCCAGTTGTGTTGCAGCAGAAAGAGTCTGCGGGGGGGAGATAAGGGATGCTCCAAGGACTTGCTCTACTAGCACAATGCCAGACCCAAGTTAGACAAACCTTCTTTGATGTGAGCACAGAGAACTCCCCCACTCTGCTTCACGGAGAGATGCTAGGCTGAAGTGATGCCCAGCTCCAGATACAACTGAGGCGCTTGGGCCCCTGCTGTTCACAGTACACGAAAAAAAGAGTAGAGGAAGAGACGGGTGATTGCCATATTGTCGAAATACTTTCACTAATTATGCAAGCCATATTTATTAGTACAGAATTTGATTATTTAACACTAGTTTGATGTAATTTCCAGATTGCTCTGAATATATTGTGTACTATTTCCGTATTTAGCCCCTTTTGGAGGGGTGCTGAAGCACCAATTTTATTGTTTAAACATATACAGTATGTTTTTACTGTGTGTTCTTTAGAACAGGGGTCCCCAACCGCCGGTCCGCGGACCGGTACCGGTCCGCCGGGCATTTGGTACCA
>NW_017805555.1:17436-23860 GCF_001891065.2 Hippocampus comes
ACACACACACACACACACACACACACACACACACACACTAATGATGTTACAACGCTGATGACAAGTGGCGTCACGGTGAAACACCGCTTTTATTTGCAGTGCCACGTTTAGTTATTGTTCATATGGTTTTATATAGTAAATTTGTGGGTGTTTTGTGATACAAGGTGAAACTTAAATTAGGTGTAGCGGACTAGTAGCTAGCGCTATCACTGCAGGATGCCGCAGGACTCTTTTCTTTCTAAATGTTATTTAAATGTTATTTGAGATAAATGTTATTCAAGGTAAGTCAGTCCTTTACTGTTTATGCTCCAAACAGTAAATAGCAGTCACCATTTCCTCCGAAGCAGGGAGCTTGTGGATATTCTTGAACAGAAAAGTACTGAAAAGCCTTCCGTTGTAAAGGATACAATGTTTGGTACACACTGAGTATATGCCACAAGTGTATCCTACACCAGCCATTCAGCGTTGCCAATAGAGGTCAATCGAAGTCCAAGAAAAGCTCTCACTCTGTGATTGACGACACTCCAAAATAAATATTTAGCCCTCCCTCCCCCTGTTTTTTGCTGATAACGGCAAACAACAGAGCTGTAGGCTAAGTCTCCAGACAGTGGATTTACATAGTGCACGTATGCATGTGTGAGCACATTCACGGTGAGAAGCAAAGATTATTGAGAACCTGTCCCTATCCTGCCAACACCTGTCCGCCTGAGTGAAGCACTCGACACGTTTGCAATTGATGTGGAGGCAAGGAGGGAGACTTCAAGAGCCAATGACATGTAGGTTTGGCTCACTGTCATTAGGGAAATGTCAACACAGCACATACAAAAATTATGCAAAACTGTCTTTCTGGCATAAATGCTTGGTTGACCCTGCAACTGTACGCCATGCTGGAGAATGTAATTTATGCTGTCGAGCGCAAGGCCAAGTTTTCATTTGGCTGAGTCAGTTCAAAGATTCCAATGAAAAATGCCTTTTCCCATACACACCTTTGCACATACCAATTATGTTTAAATATGTTCCAAACAAATGCAAAGCTTTTCATAGGGGACAGGCACCGAGCCTTGCCACGAATAGCAAAAATAGCCTTTAATTGCAAATATACCACAAACTATGATCCCAATACAGTTTAATAATAAAACTCATCTTGCAGATTTAACCCGATAAAATAAATGGATTACAAATCAATTGATTCCGAAAAAACGCATATGTCCACATGCACAAACTTAGTCGCTCCTCCCTATATTGCAATGTGGTAGCATGCAAGGGCCTTTCAGAAAGAGCGCTACAAATCAATGAGTTATTCATCAAACGGCCGAGGATAAATTCTTACATCTTACAATGTTATTATGACTATAGTTAGTCTTGTCAAACCCTGAGTCATTTCTAGGCAAGGGACGTAAACTTTTGTCTTCCTATTAAAATTACTCGCTGAGACGGGACACTCGTCCATATTCGAAAAAAATGTCCTTGGCTGTTGGCACGGAGTCACGTAACTGAGTCTTGCCCGCTGATCCCAGACTGAAGACATCATTTCCTCCTAATTTGCAGCCAATTCGATGAATCTGTTTGTACAGGTCCAATTGTAAGACAATATTATCAATCGTGTAAAATTGCACATCTTTAAAGCTATTTTGTAATAATATTGATGACGATAATCATCCCCTATTAAGATATATTTTACTTTTATCATTCCACATTGCCTGTCCAGTTAATATTCAAAATGACGTGGAGAGTTTTACCTGTTTGTTCATATTTATAGATCATTATTTTGTATTGATAAACTGTAATTGTTGCCCAAAAAACAAATAAATCCGAGCAGCATCCAGCCTCTTCCAACGGCTTGTGTTCGACCTGCAAGTTCAACGGTATTCTTATTCATTCTGAAATTGGAAGTGACTTCATGTAGTTCCTTTTGAGTGTAATGTTATTAGTACATTCTCAAATATTGATTTGTTGTAGCTCTGCAAATGCAATCATGAGCTCCCATGGGCCATTCACATGCAGTTTTAAAGCTTTGCCATTGCATAGCAGTTTACTATACTCTGAAGCACGCTGTGGCCTGTTGACCAAAACTGGAATGGACATTTGTCCTCATGCAAGCTAAACTTCCTTCCGAGAGCAAGTCTTTCCTTAAACAGCACAAATTGAATTAGGAGATTGTAGCAGCTGGCAAGTGTGAAATTGAATTGAAATGTATCTGGAGTTGTGAGACGTGGGATTTAAATGCCCTGAGACTAGAACCAAGTGGAGTCGATTACAAACAAGAATCGAGCGATGATTGTGGCCATATCAGACTCACGTGGAGAGTGTACACGTGTGCGTGTGTGTTGACATGCCCTCAGATTTTTCCTCAGAGGAACAATAAAGTATGTCAACTGCTGAGTAAGTGAAACAGATGGAAGAACCTTGCATCCATCCATCCAATGCATGAAAGCCCCCTGCATGGCCTCACACAATGCAATCCATCCGTCATTGCACTGCTGTGGCTCCAAGGAACGTTTCGTTCACTGCTTACCCTTTCCCTGTAATTAAGACCCTCAGTGATGGTCACTCCCATTTCAACTTCCTTGTCTACTTCGCAACACCTGTTGTCTCCTTCTTTGTCGTCCTGTCTTGTTTTGTCATTTCCCTTTGACCCCTGCAGTCAGCGGTTGCACCAACCCTCTCTCACATCAGTTATTTCCAGACTTGATGCCCAAGTGTTTGCTTTATCAGTCACATTTTCCCATCCATTCTTTGCCTCGAGCAACAGACTGTTCCATCAGTCACTGCTCAACACCCACATTCAACCCCTCTCGCCCCCGTCGCTGTGATGGTTAATTCCATCAGTCACACGCCTCTCACACACCGGCACCAAGCCTAGCCACTTCCATCACAGCATTAATCTATTTAAGAGAGAGCAGCAGCACACTTTCTGTGGCTGCGAGCTGAGCCCAGAAAGGAGGAGTGAAAGTAGCTTTGTCAAAAATTGTTAGAAATGTCATGGCACTAAACAACAGTAATCTTTATGTTATTGTCAGGTAAATGTGAGGTATGTGCTGGAACGGAGCCTTTGAACACAGTCTCTAATTGTAAAATAGATCAGTCGCAGCCTATGAGATTTGCCGTGGGCAAAGTGAACTCCAGAATGTTTTGCCAAAACCATGGATAAAGCTGCACGCAGTGTTTTTGTTTTTTTTTATTTTTTTATTTTTTTTTAAACCACAGATTGGTAGTTACTTACTTTTAAGTCAGAAATATGTCGCTTCAGTTTGGCAAGTGCCTGTCACGTTTCCGGAGAAAATCAGGACAGAATTTGTAATTCCACAATCGTAGACACAAACAAGAGGTTTTGACAAAAATATATTTACAAACACAAGACTGACGAAGTACAACGAAGGACGTTGTTAACAGAAAAAAAACAGGAAAATGCGAGAACAAACAGAAAACGCTTGCAAAAGGCAAGGAACGAGAACATAAATTGCTTGTCAACTCAAAAGACACAAGAATTCCATGCACGAGAATACACAAGAAAATATTCACATGAAAAATACTATGAATTAACGTGGTGAAGATATGATGGGAGACAGAGTGGTGAGCAAGTCTTAATAATCTGACAGCAGTAGTCGGTGTCGCATGGCTATTAAAAGCAGCTAGGTAATGTCAGGTGTGGCTCATGAGGGAACGCCCACTCTCCAGCTAGAGACTGAAAAAACAACGCAAACAAGACAGGATCGTGACAGTCCATCCATCCATTTTCTAATTCGCTTATCCTCATAACGGTCGTGGGCAAGCTGGAGCCAATGCCAGCTGTCTTCGGACAACCTGGACTGGTTGCCAGCCAATCTTAGGGCACACATCGAAGGACAACCATCAGGATCATGACAGTGCCACTCCAAAAATATTTTCACGTATTCCTTTTCTTTATTTTTATGTCTACTGTGCAGATAAAGAATCATTCTCAAAGTTCTAATGTTGCAAACAGCTTGCAGCCAATAATGCTCAAGCGGAACAGAGACACACACCGAGTTTGTGTGTGTGCCTTGACCTCCACTGAACACCTGAGCTTGACTTACTGAAGCCCTCAGGCTTCATCGAATCCAGGTTAAGAACCACTGATCGAGACAAAGAAACCAGCTTCTGTTCTCGGACTGCATTTTTTTTTTTTACATTTGTGCGGGGGTTGTGGACTCCTCTTGTTAAAATTTTGACTTAATTCTTGGAATATTACATACTTTCTTTGATTTTTTAATGCACTCCTTTTTTTAAGCAGGTATGTCACTCTGTGCTGTATAGGCCTCTCACAAGGCCGGTCTGGCTCGTTTGTAAAATCTGTGTTTGTTAAAATTTTGACTTAATTCTTGGAATATTACATACTTTCTTTGACTTTTTAATGCACTCCTTTTTTTAAGAAGGTATGTCACTCTGTGCTGTATAGGCCTCTCACAAGGCCGGTCTGGCTCGTTTGTAAAATCTGTGCCAATTTCGCTACTGCTCAATTTGAGTCTTGCAGGTGGCAGTGAAACACATCACAAAATGGTGAGTCACTTTTAATTACCTAGACTGTAACAGAAAAATGTGAAAATAATTTTTAGATCTGTGCAAATGAAATTTATTTTCATTTTAAAAAGGTTACGTTTTTTTTTTTGGGTGGGGGGGGGGGGGGTGGAACTCCAGAATGTTTTGCCAAAACCATGGATAAAGCTGCACGCAGTGTTTTTGTTTTTTTTTATTTTTTTATTTTTTTTTAAACCACAGATTGGTAGTTACTTACTTTTAAGTCAGAAATATGTCGCTTCAGTTTGGCAAGTGCCTGTCACGTTTCCGGAGAAAATCAGGACAGAATTTGTAATTCCACAATCGTAGACACAAACAAGAGGTTTTGACAAAAATATATTTACAAACACAAGACTGACGAAGTACAACGAAGGACGTTGTTAACAGAAAAAAAACAGGAAAATGCGAGAACAAACAGAAAACGCTTGCAAAAGGCAAGGAACGAGAACATAAATTGCTTGTCAACTCAAAAGACACAAGAATTCCATGCACGAGAATACACAAGAAAATATTCACATGAAAAATACTATGAATTAACGTGGTGAAGATATGATGGGAGACAGAGTGGTGAGCAAGTCTTAATAATCTGACAGCAGTAGTCGGTGTCGCATGGCTATTAAAAGCAGCTAGGTAATGTCAGGTGTGGCTCATGAGGGAACGCCCACTCTCCAGCTAGAGACTGAAAAAACAACGCAAACAAGACAGGATCGTGACAGTCCATCCATCCATTTTCTAATTCGCTTATCCTCATAACGGTCGTGGGCAAGCTGGAGCCAATGCCAGCTGTCTTCGGACAACCTGGACTGGTTGCCAGCCAATCTTAGGGCACACATCGAAGGACAACCATCAGGATCATGACAGTGCCACTCCAAAAATATTTTCACGTATTCCTTTTCTTTATTTTTATGTCTACTGTGCAGATAAAGAATCATTCTCAAAGTTCTAATGTTGCAAACAGCTTGCAGCCAATAATGCTCAAGCGGAACAGAGACACACACCGAGTTTGTGTGTGTGCCTTGACCTCCACTGAACACCTGAGCTTGACTTACTGAAGCCCTCAGGCTTCATCGAATCCAGGTTAAGAACCACTGATCGAGACAAAGAAACCAGCTTCTGTTCTCGGACTGCATTTTTTTTTTTTACATTTGTGCGGGGGTTGTGGACTCCTCTTGTTAAAATTTTGACTTAATTCTTGGAATATTACATACTTTCTTTGATTTTTTAATGCACTCCTTTTTTTAAGCAGGTATGTCACTCTGTGCTGTATAGGCCTCTCACAAGGCCGGTCTGGCTCGTTTGTAAAATCTGTGCCAATTTCGCTACTGCTCAATTTGAGTCTTGCAGGTGGCAGTGAAACACATCACAAAATGGTGAGTCACTTTTAATTACCTAGACTGTAACAGAAAAATGTGAAAATAATTTTTAGATCTGTGCAAATGAAATTTATTTTCATTTTAAAAAGGTTACGTTTTTTTTTTTTGGGTGGGGGGGGGGGGGGTGTCCCCATAATACTGCAAACAAAAGCTCAAGACATAGTACCACACATTGAGCACCACTGTGCTAAATAGTAACACGTCTGGTTTGTTATAACATATTCAAATACACGGTCCACTTATTCCAGAAACAATTGCACTGATGCTTGGAATAGCACAGCACAGGAAGTATTTAGGTTGGGGTCCACCAAACTTATGGATAACGAAAGTACTTAAATCCAGGGCAGCCAAGCAATTACACTTTTGTCCGTATCACTAGCAAAGTTAGCTTCAAATAAATTTTGATGTGGCTATCTTCTGGACAAAGTTTGAAAGTGTACCGTCTTTGAAAAAGACCAAAGAAAAAAAAAATAATGGTGTTTTTTTCAAATGGTTGATGATAGATGAGCGAATAG
>NW_017805556.1:0-248 GCF_001891065.2 Hippocampus comes
GTTGTTTTAAGTGTATTTGAGCCTGTTTAAAAAATATAGTGGGATTTCAAAAATTTATTTTGGAGTAGTCCAATTACTTCACCACATAGATTGGGAAATTTCAAAATAAATGTGATTGGACAGCATTTTTTTTTCCCTGGTAGTCAGGAGGTTAAGAAGAAAGTACAGTAGTGATTTTATAAATACAATTCATACTTTTGATTCATCTCTCTCTCTCTCTCTCTCTCTCTCTCTCTCTCTCTCTATAT
>NW_017805556.1:18895-22841 GCF_001891065.2 Hippocampus comes
CACTCCCGGCCTGAAAAAAATGCAAAACGGCAAGGGGAGCGGATCGGCAAGGGGAGGGGATCGGATCACTTCCAGACAGTCGCGCGTTGCCGTGGCAACGTTTGACAAACAACGGGAGCGACACGGGGAGGTTTTTCAGGCCTTGCTTGCAAATCCCGGCCCTCCGTGACAGTTTTTTGCTTCGCGTAGCTAAAGCGGGACGAAGCGGGCGCAACCATTAATTTCAAGACATCGCGCACGTGCACGGGGATTTTTTTTTAACTCCTCCTGTTAAGCCGCGCACCTCCCGGCCTGAAAAAAATGCCAAACGGATCGGATCACTTCCAGACAGTCGCGCGATTCCGAGGCAACGTTTGACAGACAACGGGAGTGACACGGCGAGGTTTTTCAGGCCTTGCTTGCAAATCCTGGCACTCCGGGCATTTTTTGCTTCGTGCCTTGACATCGGGATGAAAAAGTCCCCAACCATTAATTTCCGGCCATCGCGCATGTGCGCGGGGAATTTTTTTCAGCGTTTGCTTTTCATCCGAGCCACTCTCGCCCCTTAAAAAAATGCAAAACGGATCGGATCACTGTTTGCTTTTTATCCGAGCCACTCTCACCCCTTAAAAAAAAGCAAAACGGATCGGATCACTTCCAGACAGTCGCGCGTTGCCGAGGCAACGTTTGACAAACAACGGGACCGACACGGGGAGGTTTTTCAGGCCTTGCTTGCAAATCCCGGTACAACCTGACAGTTTTTTGCTTCGCGCAGCGACAGCGGGATGAAGTGGGCGGCAACCATTAATTTCAAGACATCGCGCATGTGCACGGGTTTTTTTTTTCAACTCGTCCTTTTAATCCGCACCACTCCCGGCCTGAAAAAAATGCAAAACTGATTCGACAACTTCCAGACAGTCGCGCGATGTCGAGGCAACGCATGACAGACCACGGGGGCGACACAGCGAGGTTTTTAAAATACTGTACATATTTTACTGTTGTGATTTTTTTTGGGTACACCTGTTTTGCAGTTTTTGTTGTATAAACAGTTTTTGGACAGTATATTTTTGTGTTTTATTGATTGTGTTATTACACGTGCATTTTGTCAACATACTTGCAGGTTCATAAAGGACATGTACCATGCTCATTTCCCAAATGAGGGATTTCTGTTCTCAGGACAAATTGGACAGCGCACATACGAGTCCGCACTAGAGAATATTTACTGTATACTCAGAGAAAATATCAGACGCTAGGAACAAGAGCAACTGTGACGAGAACGAGAACGATAGTGATGGGTCCAACAACACCGATGCGTCAACGCATGCGTCGAGCTCACAGAGCAATCCATGTGTCGGTGCATGTGCTGCTTCGTGACGATCACGTGACCAACACATGAACTGCGTCGACTCAGTCCAGGCTGCGTAGAATCAGTACAGGGGCGTCGACGCAGCAAAAGCCTGCCACACAGTGTTTATAAGGAAGTGCGTCCTGCGACACAATGCCGCCTGCCGAAACAAGCCAGACCTCACCCTCGCTTGAATAAAAATATATATTTGGGCAAAAAGGAAAACACACAGATTATTAGAAAAACGTGTCCGTCTGACTTCGATCGTCATGTCGGCTAGGCTAGGTTAGCTGTTGTAGTAGTTCAAAGCTTCTTTAATATGTGACGTGGGTTGCGTCGGCGCCGTGAGTACGTGCTCGCGCTCATGCGTGCATAGCAGAGAGCAGCGGACTCTCGACTGCTGAGTCACTCGAGTGTCGTTGCTACAGTACGTGCATATTATGGAGCAGCTTCCGGACAAACGCAAATTGTCCGCCGTGTAGAGCCATTTTGATCTCCTTTTGGAGAATAAGGTATTTATTTCAATCTCCTTGTCTCACCAAGTGCCTCTCGGATTTTTTCTAATTCCATTGTGTGTGTCTTCTCCACAGCAGGGGAAATAGCATGCAAGAAATGCAACAGACTGAAATTTCAAACACTGTAGCATCTTATTTTTCTAAATAAAAATTTGTGAAGACAAAGCCCACAAGCATCCTCATTCACGTGATTTTCACATTGAATGATACAATATCAATGCATGAATGTGAATGATATTGTCTACACTTCATCATCAAATCAGTCAGTTCAGTCTGTCAAGTGGGTTGACTGCAGGGATATTGAAGGTCCAGCAGGTGGCAGTGGTCAGCGACACAGTATCAGCACAGTATCTATACCAGGAGTGTCCAATGTCGGTCCTCAGGGGCCGCCGTCCTGCGTGTTTTCCAGCTCTCCCGGCTGCAACACACCTGATTCAGATGATGGCTCATCAGCCAGCTCTGAAGCAGCATTAGAACGACCCTGATTATTCCAATCAGGTGTGTTGCTCTCGAGAGAGCTGGAAAACAGACAGGATGGCGGCCCCTAAGGACCGACTTTGGACACCCCAGATCGACACAGTGTGTCCATGTGTCGACACGCCTCATGAGGCATCATGGACCCATCACAAGAGAACAAGAAATTGACACACGGGCAAGAGCAGTGGCAAGGCATACAATTCTCCGGCAAACAAATGCCAATTCGTCGGTCCTAATACGCAGGGTGCAATAATGACAGATTGGCATCAGGTGTGCAACCAGCAGAATGCCAAGCCCACCACCTGCTGCCGAAACCGGAACATGGCAGTTGCATTTTTGTGCTTCATTTGGAATTACCTTCAATGGTTCCAGGGCCAATAAAAGCTCTATTTCTGCATCAATTTCAGGTGGGTATATCCCTTGCAAACATGGCCATGCTCCTGTAATGTATTGCTCGTGCATGCAGCCATTTCTGTGTAAAGACGTGGCAAGTCAAAGTACAGGTCACTTTCCAGGCCAGCTACCTTCAGATCTGATACAACTTCCCACAAGCACCCACACACACCCAGCTCCACCCACACACAAACACCTCTTACCCTGAATGCGATGTCAAGAAACAAATCCCTGCCTCGCTAGGTCTACTTTTTACTTGAGCTTACTTGAGTGTTCAAGCTTAAGTATCGTTTTTTTGTGACCTCCACAAGTACACCGAGCAGAAATGACAAGAACCAGGAGCAAACTGTAATCACATACAAAAATCTGAGACACCCTGAGCCAATCATTCCATCACAAATCTTGCCAAACCAGATGTTTGACTCATGACTTATTGGTCAATGTCTGGAGAACAGGGTCGTAGAAAGGGTTCCGTCAGTCGTCATCTGTACCTGTGGGTCAAAAAACAAAAACAAAAAAGGACGTTTCGCTTCTCTCACAGAAGCTTCATCAGCGGTAGACAACTCTGAAGTCTCCGTGAAGACTCCGGGAAATTGCTTTGCGCTAAAGATCTCAAACTTGCTTAGCGACACGAAAACCTCCAAAAGACTAAAAGGCGACCCAACCAAAACATACAAGAACAAAATTGTCAAAAGCCTACAAAAGTTACAAAAAGATAAACTAATTGACCAGCAACTATATTTCAAACTTTATCCAGGCGAGGCCACCCCGCTAATCTACGGTCTACCAAAAATCCACAAAGAAAACGTCCCGCTACGACCCATAGTCAGCAGTATAGACTTGGTTATTTTTAATGTAGCTAAACACTTAACCTCAAATATTGTCGCCTCTTGTGGGCCTGAGCAAACACAATGTTGAAAACACAGGTGAATTTGTCAACAAAATTAGAGACCTAAAAGTAGAGAATGACGAAACAATCGTTTTTTTCGACGTCACAGCCCTGTTCACCTCGGTGCCCACAGCCAGGGCTGTAGAGGCTGTTAGAAGAAAACTTTTAGATGACAAAACGCTAGCTGAAAGTACTAAACTTTTGCCGGAACACATTTATGAACTGTTAGAAATATGCCTCAACACAACTTACTTCAAATTCAGGCACACGTTTTACCACCAGGTCTTTGGATGTGCCATGGGATCCCCTGTGTCTCCCATTGTGGCCAACTTGTACATGGAAGAATTT
>NW_017805556.1:23449-40949 GCF_001891065.2 Hippocampus comes
CCACACAATTGAAGATGAACAAGTAAAAATCCTTGGAACAGAAAAGAGATGGTTTGAAAGGGGAGTAAAGGAAGCGATTTTTGTTAAAAAGGAGGTATCAGATTTAACCTGTCTCCTATTTACAATAACTTGTTGACCACCAAGGGACATAGACATGCTGATCAGGCTAACTGAAAGTAGCTATTCAGCCCTAGCCCAAACAATAGGCCTAATCAAAACCCAACGATAGGGAATTTAGAAATCAATGGGCCTCTTCACCCTAGGGGCGTGACTAACCATGCCCACCCAGTCCTCAAATAGGCCACGCTCAGCTTTTTAGCGCAGAGCAATTTCCCGGAGTCTTCACGGAGACTTCAGAGTTGTCTACCGCTGACGAAGCTTCTGTGAGAGAAGCAAAACGTCCTTTTTTGTTTTTGTTTTTTGTTGTTTGACCCACAGGTACAGATGACGACTGACGGAACCCTTTCTACGATGGAACTTTCCTGTACAACTGAGAGCCTCCACAAGCATGGAGAACAGGGTATAAAATTGTAGGTTACAAATTGAAAGAGGAAAGCTCCTTTTGTATTTTCACAACCAGTAATCCCACGACTGCTTGGATTAAAATGCCCCCTGCCCCCTTTCATATTATCTAATGTTTCACCATATATATCCAGGATTGAAGGAGGGCAGTGCATCCTTAGCATGGGGTGAATGTCGTGGTAAAACCTGCCATGATGACAAAAGACACATTTAAAAATTAAAATTCATTTTTTTTGTGGATTTTGGATGGAAGAAAGGTGCACATTTCTCTCCATCCAAAACTGTTATTGTGTGATACTTAATGCATTTTGTAGAACGCTAATCATTTCAGGAAAGGTAATTGCAACCACCTGAGAATGTCCAGTTGCAGCTTGGACCTGATTGGCCTGAAGCTCAAGTAAACTCCCTTTAAAAGAGGAATAAGGAAGTCACTGTGCGCCGGACAGCCTAGAGAGCAGTGCTACATGTGATCTGCTAAAATACTGCTCAATTGTTGCTCCTTGAAATAAAGAAAACTGGAAAATCCCCTTCCTGGATCCGAGCTGAATCGCCTTTTTATTCTTTTTTCACCTGACCTGCTGTTTCGCCGCATAACAACACAATTTTCCAAAAAGTAAGGAAATGTATTTTTAAATGTAGGTAATTTGAGCCGATCTATGGATTAATAATCCACAATAATAAAGAGGAGAGAAGTACATAAAAATGAAATATATGTTGTGGCACGGTGGTCAACTGGTTGGCACATCCGCCTCACAGTGCGGAGGTGCAGGGTCCAATTCCGGGCTCTGGCCTTCCTGTGTGGAGTTTGAATGTTCTCCCCATGCCTGTGTGGGTTTAAACTTTATTAATAAAGCACTTTTCATCCCTCCAAAAATGCACTTGAAATGGCTTTACACGGTTTAAATAAAATCCTGCCACCCCCCATCCGCCAGAATGCTGTGGTGGCAAGGAAGGGTTTCAAATGTATTTATATGGGGCTGATATGAATTACTCTGGTGAAACCTGATTATTCTTCAGCAAAACAAATTCCAGACACAATGGCACACAATTCACTGGCACAAAGTCTCATGTTCATGTAAATTTATTGCTAAATCACTGAGTTTGCTGTTGAGGTTGCAGCTGCAGTTCTGATGCCCAGTGGCTCCTCAAGAATCGGGGAAAATCTATCCCTGGGACCCTCAGTTGTGACTTTGACCAAAGGCTTTCTCTGAAACAATGAACATAACAGGGTTGTGTCAGGTAAGAAAGAAAATAGCAGTTTATGTTATTATTATTATTATTATTATTATATTGTTGACATTGTTGGCAAAAGTGGCAAAAGACACTCACAACACTTGTAGAGTGTGTTGAGCCTGGTGATGTCAGTGCGGCTCATCTCCTTAGCGTTGCCAAAGGATACATTGGGGTTAGGAATGGGAAGCATGGTGGGCTGATTGTTCTTGGAGAAAGCATACCTAAAACATGACACAAAGAACTTTGTTCAAACGAAAACATGGTCACATTGCGAACATACAGCATGAGCACTGTGCGGGGGTAAAAACCTGACAGAGACCATAGAAAATTATGTTTTCAATTTATCGCCTTTGGGGCCCAAACTGCTACGTTTTTTTTTTTTTTTTTTTTTTTTTAAACAGGCCCCCAAATCCCTGGCAGTGTGTGCATGAGATATTTAGTTGTTCATACTTGTGGTACTGCATGACAGAGTCGTAGTCATAAGAGGTGCCCTGGTTGAGGGTTGCAATTTTCCTGAAGTTGTGCTCCATTCCTGAAAAACATAAGAAAAGTTTTTGTTTTTTTTTCATTCAGAAGAGTCATAAGTGAATGGTGATAAAATAATACTTCAATGTGAAATGTATTTGATTATATACAGTCTCAACTTCATTACCAGATTGAACATTCTGCAGCAGAACTCTGATGTGGTTGTCTCTGTCAGAGCGTGTCTGCTCATGGTTAAATCCAAGAGCATGGAGCAGCTCGTGCTGGACGGTGCCGTGATACAGGCATCCTCGGCGAGCCAGAGAAACCACCTGCTTACCACCACGACGACCAACATAGGAGTAGCATCTGAGTAAAATACGAGGGATGTTGATGACAACTGAGAAATATGAAATGCTTTGAAAAAAAAAAAATTATCGCTGGCATTTTTTGGTACCCATTCTGGGACTCGATGCTCAGCCAGTCACGGTCACTGCTTCGGGTGGGTCTGAAGCGGATGCAGGAAAATGAAGAGAAAGACTCCAGTCCACGGGTGATGATGGCCTTCTCGCGGGAAGCTAGCAACGTGACATAGCAGTTGTTTATATTTTATTCACAGCACAACGATACATGTTAATCCGGAATTGAGTGAACAAAATGTGAATCCACGTTGTTATCACGGTATTCTGGGGTTTGTAGAAGGCTAACACTTTACTTTTAGATTGATATTTGGTCAACATTTTGTAAAAACGTATTCCTCACTTCAATGTGTCGTTTGTCAGTGCCTAAGGAGATGACCACCTCTTGTCGGAGGTCTAGAACCATTTGCTGTGGCTTGCACCAGTGTAATTGCTGTGTTTTCACCTGCCCAAGTGAACTGAGTCAATGGAAGAAATAAACTGCATTTGTATTAAAACAAACTAAAAACTTATTTATTTATTTATTTATTATTATTATTTTTTTTTATACATTGTTTTGTTTACATGCATACGTTTAGGTTATATCTTGCATTTCACGCAAAAAGTAAGCCTGCTCAGTGGCAATTTGGCCATAAATACATTTCCCCTGTCATTGTCTCTAAGCCTGAGATGCTGACACACAATTCAGAGAAGAGTCCTTAAGTCACTTACAGAAGTGATTGGGGTTGATGTAATAAGGAACATAGACCTTTCCATCAGTCCACTTGCCCCATGTACAACCTCTACTGGTGCAGGGATCACCGTTTCTCTCCGCATCACTGTCAATAGCAATGTCTCCTTCAGTCAAGAATGGCTCATCAGCTGAACGGACTGCAATACATCATTAACAGTGTTTAAAGCCAGTTGATTCTCTGTTGAACTTTTACTCACAGACTATACCATCTGACACTCACTCTGATTACTGTTGGCTCTCTCCAGAAGTTCAGACACAGAAAGGTTGCTCAGATCTTCTGCAACATCATCTGTTTGTGACAGAGAAATAACTTGACTTGGAGCAACAGGTGTCACAATCTTTTGCAAATCAAGGCTATTACATTGGATACATACCTGCCTGGTTGTGTTGCACAGGAATATGTAGGGATTAGGAGGGAAAAATAATATTAGAAATGCAGATGAATACATACTTGGACACAAATAAAATTGACAAAATCATAGATTGCAATAGCAAAAAACAAAACAAAACAAAACAAAAAAAAAACATATCTAAAGCGAACTCCAAATGGCACAGAATCCATTCTTGAACTAAATTGAATTACAAATTAATAAACCCAGAATTAACAATTGAGAGACATTTATTATGATTTTATTATTATTATTATTATTATTATTATTATTATTACAATATTATTATTATCCGTATGCCGTATTTACAATGGTAGTGTACTGTGTTTTCGAGCTCATCAGAGCCTTTTAACTATGTAACTATAGAGGAAGTAACTATGTATACTTAGTAACTCAAAATGGACAGCGCACTCATAAAATGAAGTGGTAAGGAACAATGAAATCAAGCAAGTTCTGCTAATATAGTCATCCTAGTGTTGTTGTCTTCGCGGTATAACTAATGTTGCAACACTGGTATTGTCGTTGATCATGAAGTCTAAAAACATAACTAATTTGAGACAGTCGGTAAATTGTAACTTACCTCATTGTCAGCCCAACAGTAGGCAGAAAACAGCAGGATCGCCAGAGCTGAGAACTTCAAAAGAGCCATTCTTGCTGACCTGTACGACAAAGACTGAGAAGTACAAAATGGAAAGAAGACTACATTGTGTCTGAGCATTGCAATTTGGACTATACATCTTACAACTAACACCTTCAAGTAGAGTACATTTCCATGATGCCCTAAGACCACCATCAACAACGAAGCTTACCTTAAATCCTTTGGTGTGGACTTGACAGCTGAGGCTTTTGTCTGGGCTTTTATATGGTTTTATGCCTGGAAAACTAAATATGGATTATCAGACCTGACCACAAAACTCACAGACTTAATCAGCAACATATGGTCCAAGGGCACACATTGCAAATATTCATGGGAATTGCACACTTGTATGAAAGTGAATAGTTCGCACAAGGTTCCACTTCAATGTTGATTTGTTTGAAAGTGTTACACAGTGGAAGGTCTTTGAAAGGAGAGGCCCAAATGCAAAATAAATGGTTCCAAACTGTGTATCAGCGCAATGATCATAAGAGGAATGCCACAAAAACCTGTGGACATCCTGCATATCATTGAAAGAATAACAATGATTAAAATTGTTAAACATTCCTACTGGATACATTTATCCAACTCCTAATACCACCACTATCATGACGCAGTCTTCTTTTTCTTTCAGCTTTTCCCTTCAGGGGTTCGCCACAGCGAATCGGTTGCTTCCATCTAAACTTGTTTTGTGCATCCTCTTTTCTCATAGCAGCTCCCTTCGTGACCTCTTTCACGACATCCATAAACCTGATCTTTGGTCTTCCTCTCGGGCCCCTGCCTGGCAGTTCGAGACTCAGCATCCTTTGACCAATATATTCACTCTCTCTCCTCTGGACATGTCCAAACCATCTCAGTCTGGATAAAGTCCGTGAGGACTTTATCTCCAAAACCTCTAACATGGGTTAACCCTTGACCTCTGTAATGTGCGGCGAATATGCCAACCAGTCGGTCACCGTACGCCCACTTTAAATTTGATTTTTAGATACAGGTTTGTCAGTACACAACGCAGTTTCTTCAAGTCATGTCAAGTCAAATTTTATATATACACAGTCAAACCTCGGTTTTCGAACGTCTCGGTTATCGTACAATTCGGTTTTCGAACAAAAATTTCGAGTTTTTTATGCCTCGGATGACGAACAAATTTCGGTTCTCGAACTAACTGAGCACACTTGAATGCGTCACTTCACTCCTCTCGGCTTCGCTTCCTCGTGTAGCGTCCATTGTGAGCAGACGTTTTTGTATTGTTCAGTCAAGATTTTTTTAAAAAGCAGACATGTTTGGTGAAACGACGTAATATCGGACTGTTATTTTTGCATCCTTTATCAACCCCGAATCATGGCACCAAAGAAAGCAAGTGGAAGTGGTAAACCTGGTGAAGAAAAGAGGAAAATAGTGCGCAAAACTGTAGAATTTAAGAAAGATTTGATCGCGAAGTATGAGTCAGGTGTGCGTGTGTCTGTGTTGGCTAAGGAGTTCGGGATGCTGAAATCCACCATCAGCAGCATCCTAAAAATGAAAGACCATCTGCCCGATGACAGCTGGGATAGGCGCACGCCCCACGACAGAAAGAGAGAGAGAGAGATGTTCCTTCAATTTTTATGTTACTATGTTAATGTTAAAATTGGTGAAAATAAAACATATTACAGTTTGTTTGTACAATATTTTACATATTACCTGCTCTCTTATTACATGTGTACAGTTTATGGTGTGAAATTGTAAAAAAAAAAAAAAAAAAAAGTCGTTTCAAAAAAGTTGTTTTCTTGACTTGGAACCTGTATATCCCTAAATCACAAAATGTCTCAAATGGCTTCACATGCCTACCGTTGACGAATATTAATGGAATCTCTTGATCTTAACCCCCGGGAGGATAGTAAACATTAAAACAAAAAGAAAAGAAAAATGAGATGGGAGAATCCCCCTTCCAGGACGACCCGGCTGAAATGGAGTGGGCATCGTTTTACACATATTATGATGCTATACAATGCTTGTTAGAATGATATAAAAGTCCATTTAACAAGATGAAACGTTGTAGGAAGACACCTTCGGGGAGATGGGTCCTCCACTAAACCTTCATAGCAGTTCCTCCGAGTAGGCGGTCCATCCCCTGAATTTGTTCACCTCAGTCGGTGCAGATCTTGTCCAGATTAGTCAGAGCAGAATCCTTACAGTAACATAGGATTGTGGGTCATGATCTCCTAGCCCCCTTTCCACACCAGGGAGGAGGGGGAAGGACAAACAGAAGAAGCAGTCGTCAAAGAAGACTACATGCAGTTCAGCTTAATGCTGTACAAAGAATGTACAAATGAGGCTTAAGTCGGGTTTTAAACTGAGGTAGCAGCTCTAATTTGTGTGGGGAGGGCATTCCAGAGCATTGAATCCCAAATTGTAAACACTCTACAACCCGTAACCCTCGTTAGGATAAAGCGGTGCAGATAATGAATAGATGGTCTGTCAAGAGTGACAACTTGTGTGAAATGATCATTTTTTAGACAACTGGGGGGTTTGTTGAGGAGCAGCGATCTAATCAGTTTTACAGAAAGGCTGTGTTCCTGGCTGTACTCAACGAGGTCTTGACAACAATACATTGTGAAGTCTTCCAAGGTTTTGTTTCATTTCGTTTGTTTATTGAATATAAAAACATATACAGTAATAAATTGACAGAAAGTAAGGTAAGTAAAATAGTAAAAACGAAAGAGAAATCAGTCATCATTTAACACAATTATTATGTTCAAGGGAGTAGGAAGAAGTAAAAAACTTATCTCGCCCTACCCCGTGTTATGTGTTTATATTAAATAGATCATTTTTATATCAATCAGAAAAGAAAGAAAGAAAGAAAGAAGGAAGAAGTCTCCATAAAGGCTCATGCTTTTACCCTTAACCGTGATATTTTTACAACTTTTGGTTTGTATCGGGATTTTATACAAACACACCCTGGCACTCTTGTGTCAATTTTCTCTTGTATTCATAATGGGTATTGCAGTACCTTTCTCTATTTACCAACTTAATTCTGATTTATTATTATATTTAATTAATGTTTAGAATTTATCACCTTAACTCTGATTGATGCAGGTTGTTTGTACAATTTTTTTGAATTTGTTTTTGAATTCAGCAAGCGATTTACTCATTTTCAGGTCCGTTTCGAAATTATTCCACATATTAACACCTTTGACAGATACACTTCTTTGCTTGATGTTTGTTCTTGTTTTGAGTTTTTTGAATAAGTTGGTACCTCTTAAATCATAGCAGCTTTCTCGAATTTCGAGAAACTTCAGAATGTTTTGGCAGAGCAGGTTATTGTGTGCTTTGTACATAAATTGGGCGATTTTAAAGTCAACCATTTAATTTTATAAATAGTGGATTTGTGGGTTCCGTATATTTTGATCTATTAATAATTCGGATTGCTTTTGTTTGTAGTTTTAGAATAGGCAGTGTGTTTGTTTTACAGGCATTTCCCCATATTTCCACAGTAATTCATATATGGTAATAATAATGAAGAGTATAATGTGTACAAAGATCTCTTATTTAGCACATCCTTGGTTTTGTAGAGGATCCCTATGGTTTTGGTTCTTTTTCTTTTTACGTTATCGATATGTGGCTTCCAACATAGTTTTGAGTCTATTACTAATCTGAGAAACTTGGTTTCATACGCTCTTTCTATCTCAGTTGAGTTTACCATAATTTTAGCTTGGTGTTTGATTGGTCCTGTGCCAAAAACAATTAACTTCGATTTTTTTCAAGTTAAGTGACAATTTATTTCTGTCGAACCAGTTTTTTAATTTGTTTAATTTGTTTTCTACGGTGGTCAGGAGCTGTTTCAGATTTATTCCAGAACAGTAGAAAGTTGTATCATCAGCAAATAGGACACATTTAAATTGTTTTGAGACCTTGCAGATATCATTTATATATAAGATGAATAGTTTTGGACCAAGCACTGACCCCTGAGGAACTCCATGAGTGATTTTCAGTTGGTTCGTTTTTTTATTGTTGAAGACATGACAGTAAACTCGTATTTATTTAAAACAAACCACATGTGAAGACTGCACGTACACATCTGCCTTATCTCTCTCTCTCTCTCTCTCTCTCTCTCTCTCTCTCTCTCTCTCTCTCTCTCACACTCTCTCTGCCATTCTCTCACTCTCTGCCGCTCATTGCCACACAGGTGATCAGCGGTACGATGACGGACAAGGAAATTCACGAGCTCAAAGTAACATAACGTGACATATAACCCTGTTCATGAGAAACTACTGGAAAAAAAAAACTGGCACTGACAAGAACAGACTCCTCAAAGACACTCGCCTTTCCACTTGCACACCATTTTATTACTCAGATGTCAAAGTTGAGAATTTCACCCACAAATTTGGATTTTGTGCACCTCTAATAGTGTTTCATGGCCACAAATTAGCATTTTGTGTGCATGTTATATTCATATTGTGGTCACAAATTTTAAAAAAATTCCCATGTCTTGGGCTCAGGAGACATAGGTGGACCTTTTCTCAATAGGCTTAAACAGAAGTGCCCCACCCAAATAAAATTCCGCAGGATATTGTTTGCTGTTTCTATTTAGGGAATCAAACTAGTTTGAAGAGGGAATCATCTAAAAACAGAACCATTGATCAGAACAAACAAAAGGACAAGTGGTGTAAAATAAAACTACCACTGTCCAGATCGGATGAAGTGAGGTGTGCTAAAAACCTGTTTCGGTTCTCCTCTCATTCCTCCAACCGCCGCCACCGAGGGGATCTTGACAAAAAAAAAAAATCTCCCTAGCTTGTGGCCTCAGTATCAGTTAAATCACATATGTCAAAGTGCCGGCCCGCGGGCCAAATCCGGCCCGCGAGAATGTTTTCAGTGGCCCCTGGGATGATATTGATTTATTATTAGAACCGGCCCGCGGACCGCAGCAAGCCGAGAGCCCGCAGATCTTTTACACGCTTTATTTAAACATTTATTAGTCTAGCAGTCGTTCCCATAACAGTGACATTAGCTTTCAGATACCCATCAAAAATGGCAAAACGGAAGGTGGACACTGAGAACCGGGGGTTTCAAACAAGGTGGCAGTCGAAGTACATGTTCATGGACGTAGCTGGAAAACCTGTGTGTCTTCTGTGCGTAGAAAGTGTGGCGCGATTGAAATAGTGTAATCTGAGACGACATCATGAAACGAAACACGCAAACAAGAACATGGACATGGAGGGGGAAGGGGGATTTCATTAAAAACGGTATACTTAAAGTTTGTGACGAAGTTTACCCCGAAAAAAAGCAACTCTTTTTAAACGTGAGCATTAGCAGAAACACAATTGCAGTGTTTCTGCAAAGATACGGCAGTGCGTGCTGCGCAGTTTGCCCGTTTCCTCCCCGAGACAGTGGCCCCGCTGCGCATCCAGGCTGCTCAAACGTTGTCGAAAGTTTGGCAGCACATACGTGTGTGAACAACTATTTTCTTTGATGAAGCTGAACAAAACATCACACAGAAGTCGATTTACTGCTGAACACCCTCACTCAATGTTGAGGATTTGCTCAGCTCAGAGCCTGACCCCAAATATTGATGAACTTGTAGAAAAGTTAAGACACCACCGAGTATCAGCCTCAGCCTCAAAGAAGTGAATATTACTTATAATATACTGTGCAATCACATACTAAGAGTTTTTACTCAGTTCAAGTTTAAAAATTAAAGTATAATATTTGCTTTCGCTGCTTGTTACTTCTCCTTGAAGAAAGTGTTGTTTTTGGTTTATCCATTTTTGCGCTTTATTTTATTGTATTTCAATCCAATTATGTTTTAAAAATATTTTATTCGAGTAAATGATCGAAAATTACTGTACTATTATTTGTTTTTCTTTTAAGTAAATTTAGCCTACTTTTGCTAAAAGAGAAAATATGGACTATTGATCGTGCCTTGAATAATATCGGCTTCTTTCATTCATGTTATAGGGATTTTTATACAAAGGAAATTTTTTTTGTGCCTGTTGAAAATTAAAGTTTACTGACATAGCAATAAAAAAATGTTGCTTTATTTATCTGACCATATTTGAATGTATTTGTTAGGTTTTCAGTCAATTAAATTTGGTTCAATAAACAATATGTGGTCATTTTTAAAATTTTCAATGAACATTCGATCAGTACGGCCCTCAGCTTGCAGCAAAAATTTTTATCTGGCCCTCCGTCCATTTGACTTTGACACCCCTGAGTTAAATGTTCCAATTTCAATGAAGTATATTACCAGATGTATTGAGTTATGGAATGTTCCTGAAATTCCAACAGTGATGGTAAGCTTTGAGTTAAAGCTAAACATTCAAATCTGCAATGAGCAATTTTGTTGTGCGAGGGTAAAATCCTGAAAAAAATATAATATCCAATATCCAGGGACAAACACTGGAGAATCATTCAGTATTGACTGGTAGCATTGTCCTCTAAAAATACACAAATCGCTGAATATGAAATGCTTTCACCTCACACAGTAAAGCAAAATTTCAAACAAATTCCAGGCAGGTGATCCATTGGGTTCATTGTTGATGGTGGGAACCAATAGGATATCACCTACCTGTTTGCAGCAAACGCATTTCCTGATCTCTGTAACAGAGATAAATGTAAATCTCTTCCTGTCAAAATACAGGGTGTTCCAAAAGTCTTGGGCACATTTTGACATTGAATATCTCGGAAAGTATTAAGGATATAAAAACGCATCTGGTAAATTCAGAAAGCTTATAATCTCAATTTTTACATGGAATGTTCAAAGATGTTCAACGTGACCACCATTGGTCACACGACACACATCAAGTCGATAGTCCAATTCTTGCCAAACGCGTCCCAGCATTGCATTGTCAATGGTTGCAACAGCTTCTGTGATTCATGCCTTCAGCTTAAAACATAAGCAGTCATCTGTCTCTGGTGGCTTCTTTCCGAATTTTCTCCGAAATGCACGTTGAACAACAGTCCATGATTCAGTTTTTGCAAATTCAAGCACACAAAACGCCCTTTCTGGTTGAGTGAACGCCATTAATGGGTCTAAAAAGAAATAAAAAAAATCAATAGCCTTCCGAAAAATGTTACGTAATTAGCGTTAAAATGGCACGACTTTTATCTTACTACCATTCATAGTGATAGGAGATATGGAGACTTCAAATGTGCCCAAGACTTTTGGAACACCCTGTATATTGACGATTGAACGAGACAATCAAGTCCATTTGAATTAAGTGTTTGACAAGACACCACCTTCTCAATAACAATAATCTCGTTCATGTGTAAGATGAACACAATTGAATATTACTGAAAGATTTAGAAAAGTATCACCTAAACCAGAGGTCCCCAAGCCCCGGGAGACGGGCCGGTACCGTTCCGTGGGCCATTGGTACCGGGCCGCACAAAACAATGAAGGACTTACATTAATTCAGTTTTATTTATTTCGGAATCTGAAAGATATTTTATTTTGAAAAGTTAGCGGATTCTCTGCAACATCCGTCTACAGTGTGTTACTCTTGACGCAGGTGAAGGAGCGCTTCTCGGTCACATGATTGGTTACCGCTAAAATGAAACCCAGGAGCTAGCAAAATGAGTAGAAAAAAAATCATCTTTGGAAAGTATCTTTGGAAAGGGGAAAAAGCCTAGCCAGGAGACAGAAGAGGAGCCTACGACGTTCAAGAAAAAGATGGCTACATTTAATAGACAGTAACAGAGTCATACTTAAAATACGGATTTATCTCAAGAGGAGATTCTCACGCAACAAGCCCAATCTGCATAATATGCGGCGATGGTGAGTCGTAATTTTCATGCACTTTGAATTTGCGTTGTATCTTATTTTGAAGGCATGTTTACAAGTGATCATAGCAACCAGAGAGTGTTGCGGCCAGATAGGACGTTCCTCATGTCATGATTCGTGTTTGTTATTATGTTTCGAAAATACCACATTTTTCATGCGGGTCATATCACATTATTTTGGTGTATTTATCCATCACACCTTAAAGGAAAATATTGGCTGACATTACACTGGTCCGTGGATCAAAAAAGGTTGGGGACCGCTGACCTAAACCATACAAACAAAGAAAATTCTCTTACTGTTCCCTCCATGTCCTGGTGCAAACCCAGAGTCCAAAAGTCAAAGCGGGTCAGGATGATGTTGTTCACCACTGCAAGATGTAGTGTGTGACTTTTCGTCTTATCAAAGACATGAGAGAGCTGGTGGAAGAAAACAAAGTATATACCTGTATATTTGTTTGTTATTATGTAAACAACATTCATCGATAACCACAGTGGCCTGTCTGCCTCGGAGTTCCTGTGCCCTGCATGCTCTGTGTACTGACAACTTGTGGAGACTAGTCAAGTCTGCATGAGGTCTCTGCTCACTGTCATCATTTACTTGTGAAAAAAGCAACAACAGAAGAAGATTGAACTGTCACATTTCTCCTTCGAATGACGTGTAAAATAGAGCAATGACTCACACTCTTGAGACTTGTCCTGTTCTTCGCCAGATGATGCCATCGACATTGCACAAGATGGAGAGTGAGCTGGAGTGAAAAAAAACGGTACATCCATTATTAGCTCATATAGAGCAAGAGCAATGTACATAAATATTTAATAACATACCTAAAACTACCCTTCCACAACTGTCACACTGCATTGCAACATCTGGACAAACAATGGTTCTGAACTGTTTTTTCATTTTTTTGGTTCCTTGCCACGTTGTAATGATGGAGAATGTTTCATCGTCGAAATATGTGTGTTGATGGGGTTGTTAGACTGAAAAAGTCATTGTTCTTCCTCATGCCAGAAAAGAGCCGCTCCGCACACTGGCTGTGAATAATAATACCACAGCAAGCTCTGGCACAAGCTCAAGCTTTCTCAGAACCTCACTCGGGTCTTTGCTCTTTCCCTGGCGCAAAACATCATTCAAAGCAAAATGCTGTGAGGACCCAGTGAGACGGTGCCCATCTATGGCAGCTGTCATCTTCGGAAACTTAAGCTGTTGCATGTTGACACGAACCTTGGCCTGTGAGGCCAGCTTCACCTTCTCTGGGATGGAAGCCACTAACCTTCCTCGAAAAAGGGGCAAATATTCCTAGCTACCTGCGGTGAGCGTGCTGTGGCAGCCCCCTGGCATAATCACACACTGACACATTGGGAAAGTGTTTCCAAGACAGCAAGAGATCCACAAGGTCACGTGGACTCTCTGCTCTCAGGTTGAACTTGACTGAATACACAAGCCGACATGGGCAAGTGATAACTGCCAACCACCTGTGGAACTGAGAAAAAAAACCCCAGCAATGACTTTAGGAGCATGGATAGACAACCTCCTACATAATGATATTGTCATTTGGTTAGACACAACAATGTAAGTGTAATGATCTTCAACACTCCATGTCATTTCACTGACCACAGAGGCAGCCCACACTTTCTGAAACACCTTGCTGCATACTGTGGGCGACTCTATTCGACATTTTCACTGACAGTCTCATGACAAGATCCATCTTTGACCCTTTGTCATCCACGCCACACTGCTTGTGCAGTGCCCTGACTTCCTCTACCAGTTGTCGAAAATGCAATGAAGTTAATATTGTCAATATAGCATCGTTTTCTCGCACAAAAAAGTGCATTTTGCATATTTGTTTCATGAACGAGTTAACTAGTCCACCTTCAAGTGGACAAGCTCATTAAGTGGACGTAGATACAGCAAGCTTATGAATTCCAAGCAAATTCTGTGATCAATATTTCAGTGTCACCTCACATGCAAATGGTTACATGCATTTATGCGAATGTATTTCTATAGTCGCTTTTCTTGCGAAAGACTGTGCAAGACTGTTTGCCAAGCAAGTACACGAAGCAATTGTTTCCACAAATAGAGAAGTGACCTGAAAGCAAAATCTTGCAACCCCGTAATAACCAATGAGGGCTGTGCAAATATGAGAACCCCAAAAAAAAAAAAAACCCAAGGCTATCTTATCTGGCTGTGGGCGAGAGGCTGTGTACTCCATGAACTGATCACATTTATACAGGGTGTAATATAGGAGAAATTATACATTTCTGACATCTATGGTTGTAATTTGGATTTATTTATATTCCAGATAACCCTGAGAATGCATTTGACGAAAGAGCAACGAATTGAAATCACCCTAATGGCAAGCATTCGTGTGGTTTATGTCAAGAAACATTTCTTTTTCCTATGTGTGGAGACTTATGGAACACCCCGTCCTGAATCAGTCAATCATGAATGGCATGGATATATATGCAAAGACACAACATGCTTTTTACACTAAAATGAATGTTCACAAGAATGGCAAGTTTATTTGTCTCGTATATTTCATGTACAAGACAATTCAAAGTGCTTTAATCTAAAACATTTAAAGCATGACAGAAAGGGAAAGCAAATGTTCACACAAAAACAAAAATCACACGAAAATCATCTCAAATAATTAGATTGAAATGATTAAAACCAATTATCAGCTGAGATAAGTGCAAAGTGCAAATGGGGATTAAAACAAGAGAACGGCTCGATTAATCACAATGCTACTGTGAATATGAATGTTTTCAGCCCAAATTTAAATGAACCGACGGTCTGCGTAGGCCTCAGATATTTCAGTGGTTTGCGGATATGGATAATAAACCACCATAAAGGCTCTCTTTACCTCAAATTATGAACTGAAGCAAATCTATTTATTTATGGTTATTATACATTAGAAGTAATTAATTACAGTCCATCCTTCACATTATTTTCTCATGCTGCTTTGATTCTGCAGACTTTGTATACCCGGCAGAAGCACATACCACTGCAAGCATAGTCACAGTGAAAACATGGACTGGTTTTCTTCTCATAAGGATGCTTTCTGTATAATTAAGTGGAAGGGACTGGATAGCAAAGCATAACTGCAACCATTTCATTTCAGGCAGGGATGGGCTACTGGTGGACCGCTTTGAGTGTCCCTTTGATTAATTTAACCGCACCCCCCTTTGTTTTTTTTTTTTTGTTTTTTTACAAAGCCCAGTTGTAGCTCAACCATTGTGAGGACAAAGGAGGTGTAGAAAACAATTCCCCGAAGTCAGCTAGGATAGGCTCCAGCACATCCACAAGACTCGTGAGGAGAAGCGGTTCAGATGATTAATGGATGGATGCATAAAAAAAAAAATTTTGAGTTCAGGTGATGTTGCCATACAAGCAGTTGAGCCAGATACTTCCTCTTTGTTCGAGCCTTTCTATGGTAGGAAGTTTGAAATATTTCACAAAGTCGTTGCTGTTTACGTAACAACTGTCACAGCAATAAATGTGGATTTTTTTTTAATGAGTATTTCAAGAACACAAGTGAAAAACTTGGGAAAATTCCAGTATCCAACTTTTTCCAAGTACCGTATTTTCCGCACTAAAAGGTGCACCTAAAAGCCTTCCATTTTCTTAAAAGCTCAGAGTGCGCCTTAAAATCCGATGCGCCTTGTGTATGGTCATTATGGTAATACGTCGATCCCAAAATGGCTCCTTGCTAGAGACATGCTTACAACGCAGAGTTCAAACTCAAGACAACGGTTACACAGTTGAACACGAAAATAGAGCAGCGGCAAGAGAGTTCAACGTTAACGAGTCAATGTTATAACTTGCTGTTGGTAAAGTGAACTGTGTTTCTGCTTTATTAAATTACGTTTTACTGACATCTGATCGTTCTGTTGACATTTCCTTGAGAGTTGCTCCATCTACTGGATGCATTGTAGATTGCGTCTTATAATGTGGTGCGTCCAGTATATGAAAAAATTACAAAGTAGGCCATTCATTGAAGGTGCGCCTCATAATCCAGTGCGCCTTTTAGTGTGGAAAATACGGTACTACTACACACACAGAAGAGGTGTTACACCCTATGATCTGTCTTTTCTTGATGCAAGTAAGAACTGATGATGTGTCATCTGTGTGTGAATGGCCTGTCATTCCATTGCAACGTGCCAACCACCCACAATATTATGGACACTGACACAAACTAGTGAAAAAAACATTTAATCGAAGAGAGTTCTACATCACAGTAAACCTTCATTCGCGATGTGGCATCTGGTCGTTAGATGTCTCTCTGGTGAATTCTCAATCTTAACCTGCGATTTATGCCTCTGCTGAGGGTAAAGTTGTTGTGGGAGATGATCTATTATAATTTGTCTTATGTCGACTTGCGAACATTGAGAAGCTGAGTTTCTGCTGGTCATTTTTGCTGCATTGGAGGATCTACACCCGCGTATGAATGCAGCGGAGCAACGTGATCTGGGCGGCAGAGCTACCATGTCACCGGTACCACAGGCCACTGACACCAGCCCAAGCTCAGTAAGCACAGTGGCTGCCAGGGCTGGATTGAATATCTGGCAAAATTCCACACCCCCAAGGCCAGCTTCTGTAGCTGGGGATCGGACAGCCAAGGTCCCCGCCTCTGACTGTAACCCAGCTCACTGAGCACCCGACCTCTTTGGCCCCTGCCACAGGTGGCGAGCCCATGGTAAGGAAACTGAGCCCAGCCGGGCCACACGGGTGCAGGCCCAGCCACCAGACGCTCACCGTCGAGCCCCACCTCAGGCCTGGCTCCAGAGGGAGGCCCCGGGGACTGGTCTGTTTCCTCCCCAAGGACCTGTTTACCATGGGTGACCCTGCCAGGGGCATAAAGCCCCAGGCAACTTAGCTCCAAGGATCAATAGGACAATCAAACACCTCCAATACGCTCATACAAGGATATTCTCTCTTTTTTTTTTTTTTTTTTTAAATCAGGAATGCACAGATGCATGCGGTGATAAATGTGTTGCCAGATGAATGAGAGGACACCTAAAAAAGTGCTGTGAACAGAAAGTGAAACCCATTCACCAGTCCACACAAAGGGCATACAAATTGTGCAACAGAACCGTGATCCAACTTCCCATGAAAATAAATACTGTTAATGATTTTTAGATACATGTTGCATATTATCTTTTTCATTTCAGATACATTTTTTCCAAACTTGGATTGTGTTTAAATGTGAAGATGGTGCTGCAATTCAAGGTGTTGTCATATGTACTTCCTTGCCCATCCTTATAAGCAACATGCCATATATGGATCACAATAGGTTGCCTTTACCATATATAAAGTGAAACACTTCGCTTGGTACATTCATGGTCGCTTATT
>NW_017805556.1:43449-46993 GCF_001891065.2 Hippocampus comes
GGCAGTTATGGTCACAAGCACTGGCACATGCATATTTATGATTCTTCTTTTTCAAAGGCAATACCCCTGCAGATGAGGATTCCAGTGTTTCCACACTGATAGAGAGGGCAAATGTGAATGTTGGTATGTTAATCTCATTTCTTTTTATTCATAATCTCACTTCTTTTTATGAATAGCAAGATAGTGATTTATTGCTTTATTGAGAATACCGTCTTAGATTACTCTTTTTTTTTAACCATCCAGAATTTGTCAGTCTAGTAGTGAGTATAGCAGGGCAGAGGGTAGAAGTCTGTGGAAGCCTCTATATTGCATCTGCATGTCTTGATACTCTCCCTGACTTATCTACTATCTCCTGCTACATACCGCCAATTCGGAAACAGGTTTAGGAGAGTGACATAACAATGCTGAAAGAGTCTGAGCATTATCAATTTTGTCATTCACTCTCGTAGCAAACAGCAGCAAGTTGGTCACAACTCATTGACATTCAAGTCTTTTTTTTAACCCTTTGTGGCTCTCTCACTGAAAATGAATGCGATCAAGCATTTCATGATGCTCTGTATTCGGAGTGTGAATGATAATTGACAAGCATTAAGAGTAAAATTGCGAATGCAGCGACTCATGATAAAGGAAAACATACTTTTCTAGGAAAGAACCAAAATGAACCTCTTGTGATGTTTGGAGACATCGCCATACCAACTGGACTACAGAATGCGGACGCTTGCACGAGAGACAGGTGCCTGTGGCCAAAAGCAACGGATGGCTTTGTCTATGTGCCTTACAGAATTTCCAGAGCCTACTGTAAGTAACCATGTATCTTGAAAAAGTGAATGTGATCATGCTGTTCATTGAGCGGTTACGTGTAACCTCTTTTTTTTTCCACAAACCATTTCAGAATGTAATAATACAAGCATGAGAAACTTTACTCAGTTGTCACCCAGACGTAAATAGACCTCGAACTGTAACATACTTTTTTTTCCATCTTCCTCTGCTACAGTGTTGAGACTTGCAAAAAAAAAACAAAAACAAAAAAACCTGTGTTTTATTATAAACTTAAGTTTTCATAATCCAAAAGACGATCACAGGTAAAGGTGGCACAGTCAAATATAATATATACAATGCGATGTGTCTGAAATTAACTGTGTTTTGACTGTTGCATTACTTTATAATTTCATTCCATAAAACTTTTGGCCTTCATTTCCTGCAGCAACACATTATATACAAGTTGATTAAAAAACAAACAAACATTGTTTTCACAAAAGACAACAAATGATAACAAATTGGTGCCAAATGTTGTTAAGTACAAGTGTGCACAATCAAGCAAAAAGTATCTGACATAGATTTCACTAGAACATTTTTCGAGGGAAAAAAAAATTGGAAAAGCAAGTGTCTTTGGATCGGTTCTTTATAAATCGCCAGTCAAAAACCTCTTCTGTGAGAGAACATGGACTTCAGAGGGCAAAAAACGATGAGGACACAGTTAAAAATTAAATGACCATTTTTTTTCTTTATTCTTAGTTTTTTACATTATGCACAATTCTCATTTATTGTGCAATCATCTAATTGTAAGATGTATTTTACATATGTTGATGCATTTTTATGCTTTAGGAAACATTTATGTCTGAATTTTGGGGCGTGGGGGCTTGGAACGGATTAGGCCATTTACATGGAAAATTTTCTAGTTTAGAAATTTCTTCCAGAAGCAATTAATTTCGTAAGTAGAGGTACCACTGTACGATGACCACGCACTGTGTGAAAGGCACCAACAGCCTGGGGGGAGGGGGAGCACCAAAAATTAAAAATTAAGCTGGTAAAAAAAAATCATAATACTGTAATAGGAATTATAATAATAACAGGATACAATATTTATAAGAAAGGTTTGTAAAGTATTTTAATAAATATATGGAATACAAAAATACCGTAGGCTTATTTACGCGAAAACAGATTAATCTCCTGTACGGACCTCTTGTCGGTCTACCTTTGGTGCCTCACCACCTCTCTCTCTTACATTCCCGAGTTCACGACCAAAAACCTGCTGTATCTCATGAAATACTCATGACAATTGCGTGATACAAGCTCACCCAAAACAACCCAAAACGCTGTTGTGGAAAAGTTGTGACCTGCACATTGATTATGCTATGAAAATTAAATGGAATGTTAGGAGACAAAGTTGTTCTATGTGCAAATATCACGATGCTGACATTTGAGACTCCATAGGGCAAAGCGACATCTATTGGTGAAACTGAAATTTGGGGGAAAATAAATCTATCTTAAAACGATGTAGATTTCTCCCTTTCATCTTCACTGTTTTCACATTATGTCCAGAATATTTTTATATTGCCCCATCAGTCCTTGTCTATAAAGGTAGAATACTGGCATTTCCATGTACCTGTGTTTTAAATATAGGCCAACATAATAACATAATTTTAAAAATATTTTTACCATGGTTGTTCATGTCAGAGTTATCAATTAGACATTCACAGTAAAGACCCAATGAGGAGAGGAGACACTGGATTCTGGTACCAGGGGTGAACGAGGAGAAGCGTTAGGTTTCAATTCTCTGCTAGCAGTGGCGGGCCGTGCATTTCAACCTTTGGCCTTCAGTGACGTCCCATACACGAACACAATACTGTATAAGCTCGTCAAGCAGCACTTAATTTCAGGAGCATTTAAAACCATCAAGTATGCATTCACAATTAAGAGCAGGAAACTAAATTTACAGATATTGTCAAAAACAAAAAGATGATTTAAAAATACGAAATAAAATGCCACCCAAATTACGCTGTGTGATCTTAAACAAGTCTGTCCAATAAATTGCGCAATGTCGCAGTTTCATATAAGACACCAACCAAACAATAACAAAACAAACTATTCTTTGAAAATGAAGTTAACAGATCATTTGCATTTTGAGAAGAGGCTATACAACAGCAAATAACTGAAAATGTTGAGCAGCAGAGATTTAATGAACTTTAGTGAACGAAGGTGACTACAATGCGCCATTATAAATTGCAGGTGAGCAGATTTATTTGATACGTTTTTGTATCTTTGTCATTTTATTTCGTTACCATGAATTTAATACTAACGAAATAAAATGACAAGAAGAAATGTAAAATAAAATTCATTGACTCACCAATGTAGTCAGTGGCAGACCCTGAGGGCCAGCAAGGCCTTCTCTGCTGGCCTAAACATTCTCAGAAAAGTAAATTTACTTTTATGTATTTTATGTTATTTTATAATTTATGTTATTTTACTTTCCTAAATATGTAAACAAAATTATTGTCTGTATTATTTACATTATATTATTTCCACTTAGTTGATGTTATTGTAAATAACATTGAAAGCCACTCGATAAATAACTTATTTATTATGGTAGAGTTTTTAACCAATCATATTTCAGCTAGCTGTATTGCCAGGTAAATTAAATTTGCTCGGGGCCTTCAGATTAAACAGAGCAGGCCCCTGTGCGCTGTAAGTGAACGGGCACAGTCAGGTTTCAATAGCCAATCAGATCACGAGTCTCAGACTCGTGATCTGTATCCTGTATCCT
>NW_017805556.1:50373-51833 GCF_001891065.2 Hippocampus comes
CCTCTTCGGGCTGAGCCCGGCCGGGCCCCATGGGTGTAGGCCCGGCCACCAGGCGCTCGCCAACGAGCCCCGCCTCCAGGCCTGGCTCCAGAGAGGGGCCCCGGTGACCCGCGTCCGGGCAAGGGAAACTTCGATCCATCAATTGTACTCGTCATAAGGGGTCTTTGAGCCGTGCTTTGTCTGGTCCCTCACCTAGAACCTGTTTGCCATGGGTGACCCTGCCAGGGGCATAAAGCCCCGGACAACTTAGCTCCTAGGATCATTGGGACACACAAACCCCTCCACCATGGTAAGGTGACGGCTCACGGAGGGGTTGTTATTCTCAGAAAAGTAAATTTACTTTTCTGAGAATGTTTAGGCCAGCAGAGAAGGCCCTGAGGGTCCGCCACTGTCTGCTAGTCATTAATGGTTTTCCCTGCTCGCCCTCTTATTTCTCATAGGTAATTTCATACATGGATGTATCCAACCTAAAGAGTGAGGGCTGTTGAAGACACACTGAACTTTTTTGACTATTGTCTTGTCCAGGGAAGCCAAGACAACAAGTCTTATAAAAAATTATATTTATCCAAGAAAGAAAAAAAAACATGGAGGGACACTGTTAACATATCTGTCAAGGGATCCTTCTCCCTCTCCGCGTCTTGCTCTCTCATTTTATCTTGTTGGGAGGTGGTGAAGGCCAGCGCAATCAGCATTTTGAACAGCTACGCAGAGTACAGACTAGTGCAACTTTGCTTATCTGCAAAATAACTGGTCAACATTCAATCGTACGAACAGTTACTTCCATTTAGCCCTGTTATATGTCAAATTCCCATAACACTATGTGTGTGGCTGTGAGTGAAAATTACGCATATGTGTACAATCATGACAAAAAACATCAAGTAAGCTGCAGCTGGTGTTGACAGTTCCGTCCACGTACGACCTTGCTCTTGTTTTTTCTTAACACCTTATCTCTTTCCAAACACTTTCTCTGGAAGGTGATTGTGTTCTCTAACTTTCATGCAGTGCACTGAGCATTCTTTATTATAGGTATGAGCATGTATTTATTAAGAGCATAAGCGTTTTTCATTGCAAGCATAATCAATTCATCATTAATAATATGCAAATGTTTGACAACTAAAAAACAATTATTCCTTCAGTTCAAAACCATATCTCACTGAAGGATCCTTGGATATTTTTTTCTTGTATTTGTGAATACATAATCAATGCCTCAATAAGTTCAATGAGGAGCTCAAGGCCAAGTGAAAGTTTCATGTTTATTTGTTCATAGAAGTGTCATTTATTTATTTATTGATTTAAAATGATATATTCGTAGTTATTTGAGTGTTTGATGGCATTCTTTGTATTTTATAAACACTTATTATGTATCTTATTTTTGTGAAAGTTTTTGAAATATTAGTATTGACAAGTTATTTTGTAAAATAAAGCAAAACTGACAAATACTATACTGTACTCAGATGTTG
>NW_017805556.1:51868-73775 GCF_001891065.2 Hippocampus comes
TGGGGGGGGGGGCACCACAAAGCATTTATGCTGAGGGCACCAAAATGGGTAACGCCGGCCCTGGTTTGGGGGGTTGTTTTGGGAAGTATGAAGCCACTTTTTAATAAACTGAAAAGAATACTCAGTTTTAAGGGCGTCCAAAATGAGCGATTCGAACTACCCCAGACCAAGATTACACTCCCTTTCCTGCTCCCTGCTGGCATGCACTTACACTGCTCTTTCAAGGTTTGGTGTGCCGTCACTTGACTGTACAACGCTGCATTGTTGTTTATTGACTCATTGTGGGAGGTGATGATTTTTATTCATGAATGTCAAGAGGAACAATCACATGGAATATAGACCGTATTGGTTCAGTGGCAGTGCATGACCAAATGCCCACTGAACTATTGTTAGCTGTGGATTATTTCTAGTGGTTTCATTTATATAAATTGTACAGGGTGGCAGTTGTCATTAGTAACTGACAAAGACCAAATGCGTTTAAGTGACTTTGTGTGCGGGCATCTCCATGTATATCCGGGGGGGCCGAAGAAGAAATAAAATCAGTTGAGGATCAGATAAGAATAAATTAGAAACCCAATTTAAAATCACCTCCAGAACCCACCTGATGACTATTTAAGAAAGGAAGACTGCTCAGTAATCTGTTTACAAATTCAACAAAGTCTGCAGCATACACGATTACGTATTATACTTTAAATACTTAATTACTCTAAATCAGTGGTGTCTAAACTTTGGCCCGGTGGCCATTTGCGGCCCAACACCCATTTGTTAACAGCTTGCAGCATATACTAAAACTACATTTTGACATGACAATGCTACTTAAAAAAACAAAACAAAAAAACAAACAAACAAACAAACAAACAAAAAAAAAAAAAACAAAGTTTGCAGGTGGGAAGAACTAGAAGTGTAGTTGTGGGGGGACGTGAGTAACGGGAACTACCACTACAACTAATCAAACTTTTCTAGATATCCAAAGACACTATTACATTCACAGCTAAAATAGTAAGAGAAGTTCTCTTTGTAACACGGTGAGAACAAAAAAAAAATTAAAAATCTGTTTCATAAACATAAAACAGTTCTCCCCACTTTCTGCTTTGTGTCAAGGTCTGATTTGTGAACTTCTTCTTCTTCTTCTTCTTCTCCTTTCGGCACGTCCCTATTCAGGGGTCGCCACAGCGAGTCAGTAATTTCCATCCGCCCCTGTAAACCGTCCGACCAACTCGCATGGTCGTCTTGGCAAAAGTTTTACGCCGGATGCCATTCCTGACGCAACCCTCCCCATTTCTCCGGGCTTGGGACCGGCACTGGGGAACAGTGCACCCCCAGGGGAGGGCACTGCTCCCCAGCGGCTGGGTTTCAAGGTCTGATTTGTGAACATATCACATTAATGATCCTCAAGTATTGTCATACAATGTATAATTGATTGAGTATCCCCCCCCCCCCAGTTAATAAGCTAATGCAGAAAAGAAATGTAAAAGTGACTTCTGCGTCTTTCTCCTTTTCTGTATGTGGCCTTCAGAAGAAAAAGTTTGGAAAGGACTTCTTCATTTCACTGATCTGCATTCCCTTCCCCATGCAGCATTCCCTTCCAAATGTGCGTAAACAAAGTAGCCAACAATATTTTTTAGGGCAAAAACATAAATGTGACGTTTCTCACTTCAAAAAGAATACTTTTACCAGCAAGAACATGCTCTTAAGATTCACCTTCATGATGACGATTTGGAGACCGCAAATCCTTTGGGTTCCAATAAGGGGATACACAAACATTGTTGTATTTACTTAATATTGAGGAACACACCCGTAAATTGTAATTCTGTTTTGATTCATATTCATGTAGTGACACTCTTTCATTCACAAGACCTGAAAAAGTGATTTAAATCGACAGTTAATGATGCTGAAAGATTTGAAACAGAAGGAATGGTTGTGCTTTTCTTTCACGACTGATATATTCCGTTAATATTAACATTTCTAGTGTTGCGGCACAGTGGACAACTGGTTGGTGTGTCAACCTCACAGTTCAAGGGTGCAGGGTTCGATTCTGGCTCCGTCCTTCCCGTGTGGCATTTGCATGTTCTCCCCGTGCCCGCCTGGGTTTTCTCCAGGTACTTTGGTTTCAACCCACATTCCAAAAACATGAATGGCAGCTTAATGGAACACTTGAAATTGGCCGTAGGTGTGATTGTGAGTGGGAATGGTTGTATGTCTATGTGTGCCATGCAATTGGCTGGCAACTGGTTTAGGTTGTCCCCCGCCCAGTGCCTGAAGACAGCTGGGATAGGCTCCAGCATGCCCATGACCTTCATGATGATAAGCGGATTGGGAAATGGATGGATTGATTTCTAGTGTTAATAAAAGCAATTCGTTTTGGGTGTTTTGAGAAGTTCAACATTACTTGGTGTCATATTTTAACACTACACACTGACTAGCGTCATGTAAAATAAAGACTCACCATCAACTACCATCAGAGTTCTTACACACTCCATCTAAAAAAATTAACACTTTCACAAGTGTTATGTTACCTGGACTAATATAGACATGGCGGCCCGGCAGTCCAGTCGTTAGCATGGCAACCTCACAGTGCAGAGGTCGTGGGTTCGATCCCGGCCGGCTCCGGCCTTCCTTTGTGGAGTTCTCCCTATGCCTGCGTGGGCTTTGATTTCCTCCCACAATCTATAAACATGCGCGGCAGGCTGATTGAACACTCTAAATCAGTGGTCCCCAAACTTTTTCCTGTGAGGGCCACGTAACTTTCCGCTTCTCTGATGGGGGGCAGGGATCAGTTTGTAACAGAAAAAGTGTGACTGCAAGAGTACCTGAACGTAAAAATGTGTTGTTTTCCAGAAACCCCCACCAAATCAAATAACTTTTTCTGGATTTTTTTTCACAGAACAAAACTCAAGGAATAAATAATAACACTATTAATGAAATAAATAATAATGAAATAACCCTTTCACAGAAAAAAAGGCAGGAAATAAATTACACAATTTATTAAATAAATAATAATCAACTTTGCTCTGATGAAGTTTATGCATGACAACACAACCTTCATGACAAAATCCCAAGTCAATACTTTGCAGCACAGTGCTTGCTGGTGAATTAGGCAGTGATTTTGAAACTCCGTTCTTCCATCTCCTGGTTCATGCATCCTATTTGACCCCCGAGACGCGCCCACTGTACTCGGAGCCCCGTCTGTTGTGTTGCTGGCCAGCTTTGACCAGCCCAGGTCTAACTCTTCCACAGTTTGGTGCACTTTGCCCAAAATTTCCTCCCCCATCGTAGTCCTTTTGAGACTTTGGAGGGCTGCCAGCTGCTCGCACAACTCAAAGTTTGCGCTAACTCCACGAATAAAAATTAGCAGTTGCGCTGTGTGCTGCTCGTCCGTGATCTCATCCGATGTTAATGAAAATAATTCAAATTCTTTAGTCTTCTGCTGCGGCTGGGCGTATACATTACCCGCGATTTCTTTGATATCTCTAATGATTGTACTCGCTTATAGACTTGCGGTGCTAAAGATGTCTTTCTTCTCGGGACACACCACCTCCGCGACAGCACTCATGCATTTCTTGACAAACTCTCCATCAGTAAAAGGTTTCCCGCTGCTTGCTATCAGTTGAGCAAACTGAAAGCTCGCCCGAACAGATGGCTGGTTCAGCTGAGCTTGGCGTACAAATGTATTTTGCTGAGCTAACATTGCTCTGTTTGGCATTGACAGTTTGTCTGCTGGCATTTGGCCATGCAAAGTATCGTACTTGTTGTTGTGATGGGATTCATAGTGTCTCCGCAGATTATATTCTTTGAATCTCGCCACTGCCACCTAACAGATGACACAGCCAGCCTTATCTTTGCATTGAACAAAAAAAAATCGTTTCTCCACTTTGGGTTAAATTCCCTGTATTCTGAATCATTTTTTTCTCTAACCTAACCTTTTCGTCATGATTTCACTCTCTTTGAGAGGGGCTGGTCTAGGATTTTTTTTTCTGGGGTTGTCAGATAACGGCACAGACCGCAGAAGGATGGAACAAATGTCACGTTATATGAGTTTATGAAATAGTTACTAACCAATAGTTAATAATGAAAAAAATTCAGAAATAAGGAATATTTTATTGCAGAAGCCTAACTTTATGATAAAATACAAATACACATCGATGAAAAATAAATCAAAAGACTCTGTGGTATTGTTCAGGGGGGCCGGACCAAATGTGGTAGCGGCCGGATCCGGCCCGCGGGCCGTAGTTTTGGGGACCCCTGCTCTAAATTGTCCCTACTGTGAGTGTGAGCCCTGGGATTGGTTGGCAACCGCTTCAGGGTGTCCTCGCCTACTACCCGAAGACAGCTGGGATAGGCTCCAGCAACCCCCGCGACCCTGGTGAGGATGAAGGAGATCGGAAAATGGATGGATGGATGGATAATATAGACACTTTTGAAGTGATGCAGTTAACTCTATAGGTGTTGAATTAAAACCGCCGATTTTGCTGTGTATGCCAAGTAAATACAAGTGTATTTACTTGGCATACACTAAGGATGATAACAGATCACATTACTTGATTAAAGGATTTATTGTCATGATTCGGTTTGGGACCAACAGGTGGCACTGTAGGGCTTCCCCTGCAGCTGACACCTGTTGGTCATGAGGTAATTAGTGCTTTAAAAGGACTCCCAGCCCGAACACTCAGTGTCGGGTCATTGCTGCTCTTTGCTACTGTCATGTTTGTTTGTTGCCGTTTCTCTGCTGCTGTCACGTTTGTTTTGGTCATGATTCTGTTTTAGCTTCAGTTATGATTTTTGTTTGCTACTTTGGACTATGTTTGTTTTGGATTTAGTTTTCTCTGTTTTAATACACTTCTTCAAGTACAACCTGCTCCTCCCTCCTGCCTGCTTTTTTGGGATTCACCACCACCTCGCATCGTGACATCTATATTGACACTTACTCACAGATTTTCAGGTTTTTTCAAATTAACGGACAATTAGTTCATGCAATTCATACAAACAAACTGATCTGTGTGGAGTTTGTATGATTTCTGTGATTGGCTGGCAACCAGTACAGGGCCCCGCCTAATGCCTGATTTTTAAAATGAGACGTGCTGCAGTATAGAGCAACACATTTGCGAGCTGCCGATCATTTAGAACAAATGTCCTTGATTGTACCTCCTTGTTTGCCAAAACCTTTCCATAGACATCATGTCCTTTATCCTTTTCTACATTTAAAATTAAAAACAATGCATCTCTTTTTGTCTCTTATCAAGCTGGCCGAGAAAGACAGACCATAATTAATGGTCTGCGATCCTTTGCGGCTTCCACTTGCGTTCGCTTCACCCCACTGAATGGCCAGAGGGACTTTGTGGACATCCAGTCCCTCTCAGGGTAAGAAAAACACAAACCTCTCACTCACCTGTTCTCAACTCAACTCAACTGTATTTATAGAGCACTTTAAAACAACCATCGCTGTATACAAAGTGCTGTATAAAGTGAGCAAATATTATATATACAACAATAAAACAACAAATTAACAACAAAGACAGTAAAAAGCACCAAACAGTAAGACTAAGATCAAGTCTGAGTCATGCCATGTCAAATGCCATAGATGACAAAGGAGTTTTGAGATAAGTTTTAAAGATGGGCAGCGAGGGGGCTTGCCGAATGCTCAATGGGAGGTCATTCCAAAGAGAGGGACCAGCAACGGAAAAGACTTGATCCCCTCTGAGCCTCCGCTTAGTTCTTGGTACGTCTAATAATGTCTGGTCCGCAGACCTGAGGCGGCAGGTGTGTAGGGGCGGATGAGTTCAGAGAGGTAAGGTGGCACAAGGCCATTTAAAGATTTGAAAACAAATTATAGAATCTAAAAAAGAAAATGTATCGGGAGCCACTGAAGGGATGCCAAAGTAGGAGTTATGTGCTCCCTCTTACGAGTACCAGTCAAGAGGTGAGCAGCAGCATTCTGGACCAGCTGGAGACGCTTAATGGAGGATTGACTGACTCCAAAGTAAAGTGCATTGCAGTAATCGAGCCGGGATGTGACGAAGGCATGAATTACTGTCTCAAGGTGTTCATGAGAAAGGAGAGGCTTTACTTTAGCCAGCTGTCTAAGATGAAAGAAGCTGAATTTAACAACGGCACCAATTTGCCGGTCAATTTTAAAGTCACTGTCTTTTTTAAGACCCGAGTTTGAGACTGTTGACTTAAGATAAGGAGACAGGGGGCCCAAGTCTACAGGATGGGATGTACAAGGGCCACTGGGATCAAATACTAGCACTTCTGTCTTCTTTTCATTGAAATTCAAGAAGTGTTGTGCCATCCGGGTTTTGATTTCCTCCAGGCAGGATAAAAGGGGGCTTAATGAGAAAGTGTCTTTTTTGCTCGGTGGGACATAGATCTGACAGTCATCTGGATAACAGTGGAAGGAAATACCATGTTTCCTTAAGATGGTACCCAATGGGAGAAGGTACAATGAGAACAGCAGAGGCCCCAGAATTGAGCCCTGTGGAACACCACATGACAGTTTGGCAGTACGTAACTCAGAGCAGCCAAGGCTAACACAAAAGGTTCTGTCAGCTAAATAGGACCTAAACCACTCTAGAGCGCAACCGGCAATGCCCAAGTGCTGCAAACGAATATATGAATATTTCATGAAAGATCGACTCCCATTCAAAGATATTTCAACAGTGAGGCCAATTTCTTTATTTTGGCTCCAGATTTAAAAATAATCAAAAGAAGATTGTAAAAAAAATAATCAAAAATTAATCTTTTATTCCAAGGTCATCAGGATTTGACATACAGCTGAAGAAAATAGCAATATTTCTTTTAAAATTATACATTTTTGGGGTGAGCAAAACCACTAAGACAGACAGAACTAACAAAATATGACTTCAGAATCACTTATGCACAATACTGCATCAAGCTGACTATCCATTGAGAACCAAAGCTTTGCATCCTTCTATTGAGATGCTTTTTCAGGAGTTGGCCTCATCAGTCTCGTCTTTAGCAGGTCAAATGCAAGCGGATTGTTGATTTGGCAGGAGGTTTCGGGACATTGCCTTGCTGCATGATGAGTGGAATACCAGTCAGTTTACTGGTGGACAAAGACTTTAATTTGTTATTTTTCTCAGTCGTTTTTCTTGAATAATCACCCTTGCTTGAAAACAGTAAGTGCATGTCTCAAAACAATTCCTTACACTAATAAAAGACAATGGATTCCTGCTAAAGCCAATGCTAGTGTATGTTAGTGACAAATATGAATCATTGCGGCGCCATCATACAAGATGGCGCCGTGTGAGTGACAGACAGCAGCGCATATCCCTGTGTGAGTTTCTTTTCGTCTTTTTATTTTATTTATTTCGTCTTCCTATTTTGTTTTGTGTGGTTTTGTACCCCAATCCTATGAGGGGGAGATGGGCATCTTCATTTCTGATCATCTCCATTATTTTCTTTTACTTTTTTACGTTTACTGTGGAGTGCAACCCTCAGAGCCTCTAGATTCCTATTCTTTGCTTGTGCCCTCAGTGAATTGTACACGAAACAAACTCTGGATGAGAATAATGATAACGACAAAAGTTATAGTGCAACAGCTCTGATCGCAAGATGCAATTGCAGACTGCTGAGCACTAACAACTTCCGGTGACGCAGGTAATGCGCCACCATAGGTTAAAGATTACCTGCTTTATTTTATTTTATTTTTTAAATACTTCTTGTGAAAATGAGACTGATAGGATGATTCGGGTGCAGTGTACATAAACACAAAAAAAATATTACTAACATACACAAAGACACACAAATGGTTCTTTTTTTTTTTTTTTTCCTCCTCTACACCCCTCGTGATCGACCAGTCCATGATCTACCGGTCGATCCAATCCACGTAATGGGCACCCCTGGTTAACAGTAAGGACCAGCTGTTAGCTTGGCGGGCTAACAGCGGGCTACTGGCCGGTGACAAACCAGACATTCCCTGTGAGTTGAAGAGGACGAAACAGGGGTGTCGGGCAAGGAACGCCACAGAAGGAGGAGAAGATACAAACATGTCCTCCAGTCCGTCATCATGGGGAATGTAAGATTGCGCCCTAACAAGATGGACGAGCTACCGGCGCTAACCCGGCATCAGAAGGAGTACTGTGCGGCTAGCCTGCTGCTACTCACTGAGTCATGACAAACAGCGATTACAGTGATCCCTCACTTATCGCGGTTAATGGGGACCGGGACCACCCGCGAAAGACGAAAACCCGTGATGCAGGGAGTGGTAAGAGAAAAAGGAGGGCGACTGGCTGTGTTTGTGAATGACAGATGGTGTAATCCTGGGCACATCACTATCAGAGAGAAACTCTGAAGCCGGGACATTGAGCTGCTAGCCATTAGCCTCAGGCCGCACTACCTCCCGAGAGAATTTACGCATGTCATAGCTGTGACTGTTTATGGTCCCCCGTCGGCGAATGGCGATGCAGCGGGTGATGCCATTATGTCTGTAGTGAACAGGCTGCAAACACAGAGCCCCGACGCCCTGCTGATAATTTCTGGGGACCTTAACCATGTCTCTCTGTCATCCTCCCTACCAACCTTCACCCAGTATGTAACCTGTGCCACCAGAGACAATAACATTTTTGACTTGTTTTATGCCAACACCACCCCCTCCCACCTCTTGGAAGAGCGGACTACAACATGGTGCATCTCCAGCCTGTGTACAAACCCCTGGTACACAGTCAGCCAGCTGTGACCCGCATGCTCAGAGGATGGTTCACGGAGGCTGAAGAGGCTGCTTTGACTCAACCAGGTGGGAGCTCTTCAGTGAGGTTCATGGGGAGGACATTGATTCACCCACTGACACCATCACGGATGACAAAAACTTTTGTGAAGGGAACACCATACCCACCATGACTGTGCGGTGTTTTTCCAACAACAAACCGTGGATTACTCCCGACATAAAGTCCCTCCTGAAGAAGAGTGCTTTTGTGTTGAGAAACAGAGAGGAGCTGAAGACTGTGCAGATTCAGCTGAGGAGAAGGATCAGAGAGGGGGGAAAGGCCTACAGGGTGAAAATGGAGGACCAGATACAGGCCAGTCATGTCACTGGTGTCTGGAGGGGCCTGAAAACGATCTCAGGCCACAAAAGCCCAAAGACAGTGACTGACAGGGACAAGGACTGGGCAGATGAACTAAACCGTTTTTTCAACCGTTTCGACCAGACATCTGTCCCTCCCCCCAACCACCAGCACCCTCTGCAGCTGCACTCACTACTGCCCCTCACTATGGACCTCCCCTCCTCCCCCCCTCTCACGACCAGCTTCCAACACCAAACAACTGCCCTCTCAACCAACACCACACCTCTAACCCCAAGTCTGGTGAGGAAACAACTGAGGAAGATGAAGGTGAGGAAGGCAGCAGGTCCGGACAACATCACTTCCCGGCTCCTCTGGACCCGCTCTGACCAGCTGTGTGACATTGTCCAGCACATGTTCAACCTGAGCCTGAAGCTGGGCAGAGTTCCACAGCTGTGGAAAACTTCGTGCCTGGTCCCAGTGCCCAAGAGCCCAAACCAGAAGGAGCTCAACAGCTACAGATGGTGGCGCTGACGTCTCACCTGATGAAGACCCTGGAGAGACTCGTCCTCGCCTACCCGAGACTGCTGGTAAGCTCGTCAATGGACCCGCTGCAGTTTGCCTACCAGCATGGCATCGGCGTGGAGGACGCTGTTACACATGGAGAAGGCTGGGAGCACTGTGAGGATCATGTTCTCTGATTTCTCCAGTGCCTTCAACACCATCCAGCCTAACCTACTGGGGGACAAACTGCAGCACGCCGGAGTGGACCACCACCTCATATCATGGATGACAGATTACCTCACAAACCGGCCACAGTACATGAGGGCACAGAGCTGTGAGTCGGACAGGATTCTCTGCAGTACCGGGGCGCCGCAGGGGACTGTCCTGGCTCCATTCCTGTTCATTCTCTACACCTCGGACTTCAGCTACATCACTCCAACCCGGGGGTCGGCAACATGTGGCTCTTTAGCGACATCTAGTGGCTTCCTGGAGCTTTAAGGAAAAATGTTTGAAAATGGAAAAATATTTTGATAGTAGGCTAATATAGCTCAAATCCATATACAGACGCACTGCAGCTCCGAAAAAGGAGAGGTGTGGTGTTGTTTTTTTTTTAAACGTACACTTTATTTATGCTTTTTACAGTCTCGACAAACACAGACACGTCTGTGTCCGACTCCGTGCCTTCTCTCTTCTCGTTCAACTCAAGAGGCGTTGTGAAATAAAATGAAGTTTAACAGACTTTTGGAAGATGTACTCGAAGGCTTAAGGAGATGATGGAGGGGGAGAGAGTTCCGTCTCGAACTTCTTCATGGGGACAAGCGTTTCCTCCTCCTCCTCCTCTCACAGGGCCTCACGTCGGTATTAGCGGCGGAATGAAGTACTACAGTACTCGGAAAAAGGCGCGCAATACAAAATCTGACTGACAGCATCTCTGTCCGAGAACATTTTTCGACATACCTGTACCCGCAAAAATGTTCGTATGTACCGTTGTTCGCAACACGAAAGTTTGTAAAGCGGGGAGCGCCTGTAGATACATGTTGTAGCTCCGAAAAAGGAGAGCTGTGGTGTTGGTTTTTAAAAACGCACACTTTCTTTATGCTTTTAACAGTCTCGCAAACACAGACACGTCTGCGTCCGACTCTGTGCCTTCTCTCTTCTCGTTCGACTCGAGAGGCGTTCAAAGACAGCCTCAGAAAAACTGAAATTAATGATCACTTCACTGACACTAAGAAAAGCAAAAATAATGCAACAAAACAAAAAATCAAGCGAGGAAATTACAAAATAAATTCTATGGGGGCGTTTGTGAACACACAACAAAGGAATGAATAACAAACAATTCTGAGACAGTATAGTGTCCTACATACATACAGCATGTGTTTCCTTCATTGTAAGTTTTATAGAAGGCTTTTATTTTTTTTGCGGCTCCAGACATATTTGTTTTTTGTTTTTTTTGTCCTATATGGCTCTTTCAACATTTTGGGTAGCCGACCCCCGGTCCAACCTGCCACCTTCAGAAGTTCTCTGACGAATCCACGATCGTAGGCCTCATAACAGAAGGAGATGATCGGGAGTGTAGGGGACTGACGGAGGACTTTGTGGACTGGTGCCTGCAGAATCACCTCGAGAATCACCTGCTTAAATCTTATATTTTATATTGCATTCTGTAGTGTACTGTGTACAGTTCATGTTTTTCAACATTTATTTTGTGTATGCAAATACTTCGTTTAAAAAAAAAAAAAAATCTACTTTCTTCCCTCCAAAATTTGCTGCTGCAGATTGCAAATTTCTTCATTGTGAGACAAATAAAGGTTTTCTTATCTTATCTTATGTTCTTGTGGACATCAAAGATTAGTCATGTTGTCCATATAAAAGTGTACTCTGGAGGAATGTTCCGATATGGAATTTGGCTCAGGTTTAGATGACTATTTTCCGAAATTGAAAGTTACACATTTGCGTATTTGGAAGACTAATCATGTAGTGACATCGACATTGCACTGCATTCTTGCTACTCTCGTGGGCATCTGATGTCAATTCAACATCAATGTGACATCAAACACGAATGTGAAATCGTCATAATTTGGTCAAAAACATGAATCAGCCTCAGTCCCATCCATTTGATAGATGTTAAATAATGATATTATTTCTTGTAATTTTGACATTACTTCAATAGACCTTCTTTGAAATTTCACCCAAATATTGATATTCATGTCGGGCAAGTGGTGCAATCCGACTGCTGGCTAGCTTGGGCGGCTCAGTGTTCCAGTGGTTAGCGCGTCAACCGCGCAGTGCAGAGGTACCCGGTTTGATTTCAGCTGCAGCCTCCCTGTGTGGAGTTTGCATGTTCCCCCCGTACCTGCGTGGTTTTTCTCCGGGTACTCCAGGTTTCCTCCCACATTCCAAAAACATGCATGGTAGTTTAATGGAACCCGCGAAATTGTCCCTAGGTGTGAGTGTGAACATGGATGGTTGTTCGTCGTGTGTGTGCCCTGCGATCTGCTGGCAACCGATTCAGGGTGTCCCCTGCCTGCTGCCCAAAGACAGCTGAGATAGGCTCCAGCATCCTCCACGACGCTTGTGAGGATGAAGCCAGATGCTGATATTGATATTGATGTTATTTTGGCATTGCAAACTTTTGCAAAAAATAAAATAAAACAAAAAAAAAAAATCCTGTAATGTCTTGTATCATAAAAATAATTGGCTTTATTTACATATCTGAAGGTTCGGTCTCACTGGACCTTCATTAGGATTAAAAGCTGATGAAGGTCCTACGAGACAGAAACGACCTAAATAAAGCCAATTCTGTTTGAAATACTTAGACGGTGCACCAGATATTTGCATTTCTGCAGTGTTTCATACACACAACCTTTTAAATAGCAATTCGAGAAAGTGTGTGATCCCACAAACATAGTCAAACAAAATCTATTACAAAAAATATTTATTCATAATTGCACGCTGACAAAGTACAAACAGAAATCGCTCGTCACAAGGAGCCAGGAGAAACAGGTATTAACAAAAAGTGCTTGCAAAAGGCAAGGTAATAATAGTCGGCCAAGAGTATAAACAAAATGACGAGAGTCCAAGAACACGAAAACAAACAAGAGCACGAACAAGAAAAAAATAATATCAATACTTAAAAATTAGGTACTAGAGAGCAAAAATGACAATGACAAAATCGAGAGGTCTGCAAAACAACACTTTAGCATGAGCAGCAAACAAGGTCAATAATCCAATGAAGATTTTGCAATAATGGAGTCCTTTAATACATGGCTTAATTGATGAAACATTGGCAGCAGGGGAGGCCCTCCTCTGCCACCCTGAACTGGTTGCCAGCCAATCGCAGTTTTTCATCAACATGACTCAAGCAATTGATCATGCAGTTGTTTGGGAAACCGCTGAGAATTATAAATACTCACTTTCATGAGTGTGCCAAAGCAATTGCAACTCTCTCAAATAAACGAGAGACTGCTTTTTTGTTGTGTACAAGTGACATAAATAGATGAAGATTGTACAAGTACTTGTGATTATTTCAAATCTGATCTGGGAAATGTATCAAAACTTGTGTTACTTGACCAATATCGAATCTTAAATGTCGGTTTGTTGGATAGTGTATTAGTATGAGTTTTTGAGAAGATGCAGAGGAATTTGTAGGAGGGTGAGCCCCTAATTCAGTTTCTGATCAAAACTTGAGCAACACCATTATAAAAAAAAAAAGGTCTTATGAGCACTGGATGGAGGTGTTTTGTTTATTTATTTTTTTAATAAAGTTTTGTTATTCTTTGTTCTCTTGCAGATGTTATTCATTTGTTGGACGTCGTGGTCGTGGTCAAGTCGTGTCTTTGAGTCGCCAGGGCTGTGTTTTCCGACAGGTTATCCAACACGAATTGCTCCACGCTCTGGGATTCAATCATGAACAGACTCGATCTGACAGGGACCGGCATGTCAGAATCCTCTTTCAAAATGTCATTTCTGGTAGGATTAAGTTAAACCCTCATACACCCCCCCCAGCACCCCTTCAAAGTATATTGTTGCTTTACAACAAAGGCCTGAAGTTTGTCTAAAAACGTGCAGAATGAACAATAAATTAACATGCAACAATTTCCTACAGGAATGGAGAGCAATTTCAGAAGGCTGAATACAAGAAATCTTGGCACTCCCTATGATTACACCTCTGTCATGCACTATGGAAGGTAATCCACAAATAAAGGGCTTTACACAGATCTGGTCATAAAGTACTTCCGTATTGAGACATTAAATATAACATTAAACAGATTATTAAAAAACATCTCACTAGTGCAGGATAAATTTGACGTAGGAAGCAAACAGAAGGATGGAAAAAAAAATCGCTCAGTCAGTAGTAGACAGACAGCCAGACAGATCACCAAACTTTAACGCGAAATAACTTCTCTATGTTTCAAAGATGTGAGCCAACATGAATAACAAATATTTTTGTGCATGTTTGTAACAGGTTTGCCTTTTCCAAGAATGGACAACCAACAATAATCCCGATCCCGAACGGGGATGCAGTCATTGGTCAGGCAACCAGAATGAGCCCCATTGACATTCGTCGGGTGAACCTTCTTTATGACTGCAGAATGTACCTTTAACGAAACCCAGCAAACAATTTCTAACCCTGCTTGATTTATTGTCATAAAATGTTTGCTCACATTCTACTTATCTCTTTTTTCGTGTACTTATATAAATCACAGCAAAACAAAAAAAAAGTTTCTCTGGTTTCTTCTGCCGTTTTGCACGTTCCTTGTAGTTGTGAAAAGCAAAGTGATTGATGTACACTCGCTTCTTGCATCTTAACCTAATGCTACATTAAATTATTATGTCAAATACTGTACCAGTGACAATAAATGGGTTTATTCCAGATCCATTTTCCTAATCCAATAAGAGCCTATTCCAGCTGTCTTTTGGCCAGTAGGCGGGTACACCCTAAAATGGGTGCTAGCGAATGGAAGAGCTGTCATGTTCCTATTCTTGGCCTGGCCAGCAGGTGGCAGACTGAGCGGACTTTCTGGCTGCACACCTGCTGCCAATCTTTCATTAAGGAACTATGTATTTAAGGACCCGCAATCTGTCAGATGGTTGTCGGAGTATTGTTTTTGCCTTGCTGCTTCCTTGCTCATAGACTGTTTTGCTATCGACCTCGTCGTTTTTCGCTTTTTGAACTCTTGGTACCAATGGTTTTGTAAGTATGGTTTTTGTTTTGTGATTTGGCTTTCGCTTGCGTTTATTTGATGCGCTGTTATTTTGTTTGTCTTCTCGGTTCTTATTTTCCTCCCTTGCCTTTTGTGCAAGCGCTTTTTGTTATTCATTTTTGTGCCCTCTGTTCCTTGTTTTGACCAGCACTTAATGTTACTTCTTTGTCGGTACGATTTTTGTATATTAAAACCTTTTTGCTATGGAGACCTTGTCTGTCACTTTTGGGATCCCAACTTTATTCGGTTCGTCCGAAATGTGACAGAATACTCCGACCAACATGGATCCTGTAAACACCAACAAGATTATGACCGCCTTGATCAGACAACTGGTGGGTCAGCAGGAACAAGCTCTCGCGGAACTCTGGGGAGCGATCTCCCTGCTGTCTCAACAGCTCGAGAATTTGGGTTCACGGGTGGAGCAAAACGCTGCCACAGGAGTACCATCCCCCCTGACCGTGGAGTGGGAACCAAATATTCCACACCCACCGCGTTATGGTGGTGAACCTGGGCTGGGTGGACAATTTCTTCACCAATGTTCGTTGGTGTTCGACCAACAACCATCCACCTATGCAAAGGATAAAACCAAGGTGGCATTTGTAATGAGTCTGTTGACTAGTCAGGCGGCGTCATGGGCGTTGGAAGTGAGCAATGCCAAACCCGGGCTTCGGTCTTCCTTCCCTGATTTCGTGGCAGAGTTTCGTCGGGTCTTCCACCAGCCGGATATGGGAAGAGAGGCCGAAGGTCGGTTATTAGATTATCGGCAAGGAAAGCAATCAGTGACCGACTACTCTATTTCCTTTCGTATTTTGGCTGCCCAAAGTGGTAATGGAGACCGCGCCCTTTGTGGATTGTTTCGTCGCGGTTTAAATTCATCCTTGAAAGATGAACTGGCTACCCACGATGACAGCACTACCTTGGAGGAATTCAACCTGGCACTCTTACTGGACAATCGTATGCGGGAAAGAGAGCGGGAATGCGGAAGCGAAGGGGGTCATATTCGTTTCCAGCCCCGACATGCTGGAGGCCGGCCTGCTTCCCATGAGTCCTCGCGGTCGTCCGGACCAGAGCATCACACCGGTACCGGGGCTGTCGTCGCAGAAGGGGAGCCTATGCAGCTGGTAGGAGGACGTTTGGGTCCGGAGGAGTCCAGGTCGGGACTTCCCAGGAGACGAGAGCTGGACGGTACTATTTATGGTCAATCACTGGCTCTTCCGGTTCGGGCATTGGTGGATTCGGGGGCGGACGGTTGCTTCATTGACACCAAAATGGCTAACGAACTGGGTTGTCCGGTAGAGGAGTTAAATGAGGTCAAAAGGGTTCACGATCTTGATGGGCGACTCCTGGCGGAGGTGAAACAGATCACAGGCCCTTTAATGTTGAGGTTGTCAGGCAATCACGTCGAATGTAGGAAGTTTTATCTGATGCGGTCCCGATCCGTACCATTAATCCTGGGGTTACCATGGCTAAAAACACATAATCCGGTCATCACATGGGAACGTTCTGCGATTGAGAATTGGAGTCCGTTTTGCTATGCTCACTGTTTGCAGTCTGCTGCAGGGGGTAGACGGCTTCCTCGTAATGATCCGCCTGAATCCATTTGTTTAGATAAAGTCCCAAGCATCTACCATGATTTGCGACAAGTGTTTAGTGAAGACCGCGCTCAGTCCTTGCCGCCACACCGTCCGTACGATTGTGCCATCGACTTGCTCGCTAACGCCCCTCTTCCGAGTTCTCGCCTGTATCAAGTTTCCCACACGGAACAAGAAGCATTGAGGGAGTCCAACTTTATTCAGTTCGTCCGAAACGTGACAAGGGCACACACACACAAACAACCATCCGTGCTCACACTCACACCTAGGGACAATTTAGAGTGTTCCATCAATCTACCATGCATGTTTTTGGAATGTGAGAGGAAACTGGACAACCCGGAGAAAACCCACAGTTCGAGAACATACAAACTTCACACAGGAAGGCCAGAACCTGGAATCAAACGAGGGACCGATGCACTGTGAGGCGCACGTGCTAACCAGTTGGCTACCATGCCACCCATTCTAATTGTTATTATTCACACAAAAAATATAGCATTTTGGGGGACCTAAACATGCACAGAAATTCACCAAACTTTGCACACTCATGGACCCTAGTGAAAACAAAATGGCTCAGCAGTGTCACCTACAGGAATTAAAAAAAAAAAAACAATCAACCACAGGGTTTTTTTCACTGTAGCAAATTTGATCTCAGATGTAAGCACACACACTCACACACACACACACACACACACACACACACGCACACACACACACACAAACGTATGTGTACACGCACACACAAACGTGGGTGTACTCTATTTTTATTCCAATAGTGCATAAGTATGAGCACACGCTTATTTGACACTACATATTGTCAGTGTAGAAAGAAAAAAAAGGGAAAGAAATTGCGAAATTTACGATCAGCATTCACTTTCACTTATATCAATTTCTTGGATAATGTCTTTTATTTTGCTTGCTCCGTCGTTCATTTTGGTCACTTTTACCCTCTCTTCCAGCTTCAGAGCTCTTCTTGTCTTAGCTGCTTGACATCCAAATGTCCGTTTTGTAGCCATTTTAGCAATGCAACGTCCATCCTCGTCTGAATCTAACAATAACAAATACTTCCTGGCATGCAATGAACTTTTAAGCCAGCCACGGGACGCTTTGTAATCCTCGATGGCCATAGTTCGCTCTCGAAGGCTAAAAACCTTACGCTAACTGGAGCGCGTCTCTCTCATTAGCGCTCCAGTTAACGTAAGGTTTTTAGCCTTCGATCGCGAACTATGGCCATTGAGGACTACGAAGCATCCCGTGGGTGTTTTTAGCATGATAACAAGTAAAGCATTTGAGGAAACGTTCGTTTATTTGAATGTCCGTCGAGCCATAAGCAATTTACTCTGAACAGCTAATCAGATGCTACGGATCTAGCTTCAGTATCTACACACATAGACAGTGAGGTCCCTCTTGGCCAATCGGAGGCCAGGATGATGGTCGGTAAGCCAATGGGAGAGCAGCTATGAGTATGTTGAGTCCAGGAAACTCGCAGCTGTGACCGAAATAAACATCGTTCACTATGGAAACCAGTATGGTGGTTGCTGTTGCCTTTTTTCGAACGAAGCAGTAGAGGTCGCTGTTGGATAAGACTTCGTTGTAGTGAATGTCTTCGCGAGGCTGGAGCAGAGAAAATGATTTCGTATAACGCAACAGGAGGTTTTTCGTCGTATGGGGGGCAGGAGAATGGGAATTATGTTAATGCATGAAGTTTTTTTCATATAAGGGGGTATTTTCGCCCATGTAGGTTTCGTTCTAGAGGAGTTTTTTGAATAAGTTCTTATTCATGTCATTATTAAGGTAATATTTTGCAGAAAAAGTCCGCAAGCAAGAGACTTATGTCAGCTATACTCATTGTCATGCGATGACGTCAGTTCAGAAAAGCGGAGTCAAAGTTATCTGAAAGCACACTCTCCTTTCCTAAATTCCAAAGGAAGCACCCTTTCCATCTCTCCCTGACTACACAACACAATCCAACAAAGTTTAAGCAAAGGTGCCATAAAGGTTTGGAGATGTTACGTTCCGAAAAGAGCCCTTGGAAGTCATCGACAATGCCTGTCACCAGACCAACATCCGGACACTTGTTTCCTACGTGGCCACCACTGGGATTCATCGAATTAGGAGAGGTAGTCAAGGTGCCGGATCTCTCGCTCCAGGTAGTTCATGGAGGCTGATGGAATGGTGGAGAGCAGTGGCTTGTGGTCAGTGAAGACGATGACGCGAACACCCTTGATGAAGTGGCAGAAGTGCCCTCGCATGGTGGGATGCCTCCAAGTGGCGCGAGGGGGGACGCCAGGGCTCTAGAGCCCCTGCTGCAGCTGAATGCCCACCAGCCGACGAGGAAGGAGGAGTGACCTCAACGGAAGGAGAGACACCCAACACTCGCCCCGCCGGAACGGAGGGAAATGGGAGTAGCCGCCCCACAACCCTCCTGCAACAAAAGTGAGGCGAGGGCCCTTTCAGGACCCTCACGTGGCGCAACGAGGTGGGACCGAGAAGGTTCCCCGGGGGGTGGGGTCAGGATGGTGAGAAGGAAGCGCAAGCAAGTCGGGATGGACAAAAGACATGTGGGTGGATGGGTGAAAGACAGCCTGGTGGGGATTCACCCACATCCACGCCCCAGCAGTAGGAGGGGAGTAAGGAGCAGAAACGATAAAAGAAGAGAGAGAAATGAAAGAAGGGGAGACAGGAGGAAAGGAAGGGTGGGAAGGGAAGGGGGAAACAGAACTAAAGCCCGAGGTAAGAATGGAGAACGAGTGATAGTCACATGGAATGTGAGGAGATTGAGTGTGAGAGAAACGTATAGAAAGAGGTTGAGGATAGTGGCAGAAGGAGTCAACAAAGAAAATGGGAAGTGGTGTTGATGACGGAACTAACAGCAGAAGAAGATGGAGTGGTGTGGTTGGGTGAGGAGGAGGAACAGGTAGCACTTGTTCATGGGAGGAAAGCCGGAGTGATGTTGAGGGGAGCGGCATTGAGGATGTGGATAGAGGAAGGACAACAGAAGTGGTTGGGAGAGAGAGTGGTGGCGGTGGTGTTGGGAGGGCTCAGGCTGGTATCAGTCTATCAACCGAGCTGGGGAACAGAAGAGCGAGAAATGGAGAGATGCCGACGAGATATGGGGAGTCAGGTGGCGATGGGAGGGAGTGAAAGACTGGTGATTGGAGGAGACTTCAATGCAAGCGTGGGAACGAATGTGAAGATAGGAAGTGTGTGGTGGAGGTATGAATTGGGGAGGATGAATGAAGCTGGAAGGGACTTAATAGAATGGTGTCAGGAGCATGGTCTGGCATATGTTAATAGCTATAGGAGGTTTAGAAGGAGGGGTACGTGGAAGCACATGGCAAGTGGAAAATGGTATGAGTTGGATGGATTTCTGGTGAAAGGGAATGAGAGGCACCGACCGCATGGTGAAGAGGATGTGGACGATGAATGAGAACGACCTGTCAGACCCTAGGCCAGTGTGCATGAAGGTGAATGGGAAGTGGAAGAGATGGAGAACAGAAGAGAAGAAGCAGAGGAGAGTAGTGCAAGCGAAGTGGGAGATGTTGAAAGAAGAGGAGAAGAAAAGAGAATATGAAGAGAAGACAAGAGAGAAACTGGAGGAGTGGAGCAAGGAGGGACTGTCAAAGGAGAGTGGGTGGACAGAGTTAGAGAACATTATGGTGGAGACAGCAGTGGAGGTATGTGGAAGGGAGAGAAAAGAGATATCTAACCCATGGACGGTAGGGAGAGAGGAGGAGATAGAAGAGATGAAGAAGAGGATATGGGAGAGGGTAGACAGAAGGAACAAGAAAATGGAGACACTGAATGCGAGGAGACGGTTGAGAGCGAGGGGAGGAGGGAGAGGAGTGGGGGAGATGGAAGAAGAGCTCACCAGACTAAAAGCGGAAGTGAAGGAAACGCGGAAGGAATTGAAGAAGTTGCTGAGAAGGCTGGAAAGAGACTGGTGGGAAGGGGTGATTGGGGAATGTCAGGAAGCGTGTTCTAGAGGGAGACTGGGCGAAATGTACAAATGTTTGAGAAAGTTAGGAAAGAGAGATAGACCGGCTGCTCGGAGCACGACAGTGACAGCAAAGGAGTTTAAGGAGCATTTTGAAAGCGTGTCGAGGGAGAGGTACGAGGAAGAACCAAAAGTGATCGAGGAGGCGGTTCAGGGAGAGGTAGATCTAAGGGATGACAAGAGAGCGTGCGAAGCAAATAAGATTATGAATGAGGTGCCTGAGAGGGAGGAAATAATGGAGGCGATGAGTGAGATACGAGAGTCGGCACCGGGAGAAGATGGGGTGAGAATTGGTTACATACGAAGTGCGTGTGAGGAAGTGTAAGAAAGAGTGATTAAGATAGTGAGGAAGATGTTTGAGCACAGAGCGAACCAGTGGGATGAAAATGCAAAGGTGGGACTGATGGTACCGTTACACAAAAAGGGGGACAGGAATGACAGAAATAATTACAGAGGAGTGTGCCTGCTGACTATGTGCAGTAGGGTGTTAGGAAGAGTGTTAGCGAAGCGATTGAGTTGGTGGGCCCAACACCTGAGGCTCCTTGACGAAAATCAAGCGGGCTTTAGGATAGGGAGGTCCACAGCGTACGTGACGCAAATGATGGCACGAATACAGGAGGATGTAGAAGATTGTTAGAGGAGAGTTAATCAGGAAGGGGTGAAGGAAATGAATAATGATGACTGGCCGTGTGCAAGACTGCTAGATTTGCGAAAGGCGTATCCGAGAGTGAGTAAACCGGCATTGTGGATGTTGCTTGAACGGTATGGTCTGAAAGGCAGATGTCTGGAGACCATTATGGACCTGCATGAGACGACAGAGTACAAGGTGAGGGGAAGGGAGGGAGTGAGTGGAGGATGGATGCCAGCGAGAGGGTTGCGAGAAGGATGCTCTACGTCACCGATCCTCTAACACACATATGGCAAAGTGCCGGCCCGCGGGCCAAATCCGGCCCGCGAGAATGTTTTCAGTGGCCCCTGGGATGATATTGATTTATTATTAGAACCGGCCCGCGGACCGCAGCAAGCCGAGAGCCCGCAGATCTTTTACACGCACCAATACTACATTTCCCACAATGCAACGGTGACGCGCCAAGCAGTCGGCCGCTTTATTTAAATATTTATTAGTCTAGCAGTCGTTCCCATGACAGTGACATTAGCTTTCAGATACCCATCAAAAATGGCAAAACGGAAGGTGGACACTGAGAACTGGGGGTTTCAAACAAGGTGGGAGTCGAAGTACATTGTCATGGACGTAGCTGGAAAACCTGTGGGTATTCTGTGCGGAGAAAGTGTGGCGCGATTGAAATCTGAGACGACATCATGAAACGAAACACGCGAACAAAAACAAGAACATGGACATGGCGGAGGAAGGGGGATTTCATTAAAAACGGTATACTTAAAGTTTGTGACGAAGTTTACCCCGAAAAAAAGCAACTCTTTTTAAACGTGAGCATTAGCAGAAACACAATTGCAGTGTTTCTGCAAAGATACGGCAGTGCGTGCTGCGCAGTTTGCCCGTTTCCTCCCCGACACAGTGGCCCCGCTGCGCATCCAGGCTGCTCAAACGTTGTCGAAAGTTTGGCAGCACATACGTGT
>NW_017805556.1:74152-75734 GCF_001891065.2 Hippocampus comes
TATTTATCTGACCATATTGGAATGTATTTGTTAGGTTTTCAGTCAATTAAATTTGGTTCAATAAACAATGTGTGGTCATTTTTAAACTTTTCAATGAACATTCGATCAGTCCGGCCCTCGGCTTGCAGCAAAATTTTTTTATCTGGCCCTCCGTCCATTTGACTTTGACACCCCTGCTTCACGCTATGCCTACCTCATACAATGATGAGAGACAATAAAATGAATGACATGCCGGCTCAGACGTCGCCCGGCCAAACAAGGTCTGCGTCAGGTGCTGGGGAACCAGAGCAAGATCAGTGAGAGTGTAAGTAGAGTGAAAAGAGTGATGAATCAGTGGGAAGAGAGGAACAATGAGGAGAAGGAGGAGGTGTTGGAGTTTGGAACAAAAGAGGGGGAGGAGATCAGAGTGTTAGGTAGTTGGATTGGGATGCAGGCAGATGTAAACAACAGGATCAAAAGGGCAGGAAAGCTATGGGGGAGTGTGAAAGGGTGGCTGAAAGGGACACGACTGTCAAAGAGGTGGCAAGGGAGAGTAGTAGAGGCGTGTGTAGAGAGCAGCCTGCTGTATGACTGTCAGGGGCAAGAAAGCTATGGGGGAATGTGAAAGGGTGGCTGAAAGGGACACGACTGTCAAAGAGGTGGCAAGGGAGAGTAGTAGAGGCGTGTGTAGAGAGCAGCCTGCTGTATGACTGTCAGGTGAGAACGTGGTGTAAGAAAGAAGTGGGAAAACTACAAAAATGGATGGATAAATGCTCTAGGTATGTGTGGAGTGATAGGAATGGAGAACCGTTGAGACAAATGCAAGAAAAGGGAGTGAATATGTATGACGTGAGGAAAATGCTGGGAGTAAAATCTATTGAGTGGAAAATCGAGAGGCGAGTGTTGCAAAGGATCGGACATGTGATGCATATGGGAAATGAAAGACGAACAAAAGCGAAGGTATTAGGATGGTGGGAGGAACTGGAAGGAAGAGGGAAGATGATGGGACGCAAAAGGAATAGGGTATTGTACTGGAAGAGAGTAATGAGGAACGCAGGAATGGACTGGATGGAGGTGGAGAGATTAACGAGTGACAGAGAAGGATGGAAACGGAGAGTGAGTCTCAACTCAACTCAACTCAACTGAACTGTATTTATGGAGCACTTTCAAGCAGCCACCGCTGCACACAAAGTGCTGTACATGGAGCAATCAACATATACAACAAACAGTAAAGCAAATCGGTAATAAAGACGGTAGAAAGCACCGAACAGCAAAACCAAGAACAAATCTAAGTCATGCTGAGTCAAATGCCAAAGAATACAAGTGAGTTTTGAGGCAGGTTTTGAAGATGGGCAGCGAGGAGGCTTGCCGAATGTTCAGTGGGAGGTCATGCCAGAGAGAGGGACCAGCAACAGAAAAGGCTTGATCCCCTCTGAGCCTCCGTTTAGTTCTTGGTCCTTCTAATAATGTCTGGTCCGCAGACCTGAGGCGCCGGGCAGGTGTGTAGGGGCGGATGAGCTCAGAGAGGTAAGGTGGCGCGAGGTCATTTAGAGATTTGAAAACAAATAAGAGGATCTTGAAAATAACTCTAAAATGTATGGGG
>NW_017805556.1:76427-77439 GCF_001891065.2 Hippocampus comes
AGCGCTACCGCCAATGCCCACCAAGTGCTGCAAACGAGTCAGCAGAATACTGTGATCCACTGTTTCAAATGCTGCAGTTAAAACCAATAAAACTAGACACACGTAGTCTCCAATGTCATTTGCCAGCAGGATGTCGTTAGAAACGCGTAACAGGGCTGACTCCGTGATATGCATCGTCTTGAAACCTGACTGGAAGACCTCCAAGATGTTATGTTCATCCAAGAAAAATTTCAACTGCATGTGCACCACTTTTTCCAGAATTTTTGCAATGAAAGGCAGTTTGGAGATGGGCCTGAAATTTGACAGCACATCTGGATGAAGACCAGGTTTCTTGATCAAGGGTTGGACCACAGCATGTTTAAACTGTTGGGGAACTATACCAGAAAAGAGGCTGCTGTTGATGATGTCCAAGACCGATGCACCAACACTCGGTAGAACCTCCTGAAAGAAATGCGGGGGAAGAGAGTCGCAGGGGGAGCCAGATGGCTTCGTCTGGCGAACTACATCCTCCAAAAGCTTCAAGGACACAGTCTCAAAAGAATTTAGCACCGCTGCACACGGAATATGGACAGAGGAGTCAGATGCGGCATTTGAGACCGAAGTCCTAGCTGTAGAGACCTTATCAATGAAAAACTGAAGGAATCTGTTGCACATCTCGGGTGAAGAATCCGAGCCAGTAGGCAGAGGGGGTTTGAGTACAGAATCTATCGTTTTATATAGTGCGCGTAGGTTGTGACGGTTAGCTTGAATAAGGTCCGACAGATATTCTCTTTTGGCCTCTTTTACTGTGAGCTGGCAGTTACGCCAGCAGTCTTTCACAAATTTGATAAGAGACCTGCAATTTGACCCCTTATGACGAGTACAATTAATGGATCGAAGTGTTGTGACGGTTAGCTTGAATAAGGTCCGACAGATATTCTCTTTTGGCCTCTTTTACTGTGAGCTGGCAGTTACGCCAGCAGTCTTTCACAAATTTGATAAGAGACCTGCAATTTGACCCCTTATGACGAGT
>NW_017805556.1:80223-91547 GCF_001891065.2 Hippocampus comes
TACGCCAGCAGTCTTTCCAAATTTGATAAGAGACCTGCAATTTGTCTTTTTTCCACTTGCGTTCGGCTTTGCGACACCGCTGCCTAGCTGCGCAAGTTTTGTCGTTTAACCAAGGCTCGGGCTTAGGTTTTGGGAGCACAGTTTTTGAAGGAGCCACCAAATCCAGGATGGCACGGCATGATGAGTTGAACCAAGAGGTGAGTTCTTCTGTGTTAGACGAGGGTACGCAAAGGTTATTAAAGGCATCAGAGAACCGACCAGCGGTGCGAGGGTTAAAAATTCGGCGGTTGCAACTAGGAGCGGCAGATTTTACAGCAGCACGCGGTAAGCCTACGTCAAATAAAACTGCCATGTGATCAGAAATCCCATTTTCAAGGACTTCCAGATTTGACACCGATAGACCATAAGCAAGGACAAGGTCTAAAATATGTCCTTGTTCATGTGTCGGGCTGGTCATATATTGCACGAAATTAAAAGAGTCGATAAGTCCTAAGAAGTCCTTTGCTAGTGTTTTTTCCGGACAGCACACATGGATATTAAAATCCCCCATTAGGAGGATATGATCATATCTCAGCCTGATTTCCGCAAGAAAGGTTGAAAAATCGCTTAAAAAGCCTTTGTTGTATTTAGGAGGACGGTAAATGACAGCGCAGAGCACCGGGAAAACAAGACCGACTTCAAAGAAGGTTGTTTCAAAGCTGGTGGTTGATGTGGTGAATGTGCACCGTTTACATTTGAAAATGTTCTTAAAGATACTCACCGTTCGCCTATCGTGCGATTGGCCGTCAACTGGTTCAGGGTGTCCCCCGCCTACTGCCCGAAGATGGCTGGGATAGGCTCCAGCACCCCCCGCAACCCTTGTGAGGACAAGCGGATTGGAAAATGGAAGGATGGATGTACTCCTGTTCTCCTGGAAGGGGCGATTTCTGTTAGGACATATTTTATTGAGATTGTAACATTCCGAACAGCTGTGATGGTCACAACCCATGTAATCCAAGATGGCGCCCTAGTTGGCAGCAGTCAGAGATTTGCTTTTTTTTTTTTTTCTTTTTGTCTTTTCCTTTGCCACGTGTTTATTGTTACTTCGTGTGGACTGTTTTTGGCCATGACATTCGTCAAAAGAGAAGAATCTGTGCTTGGTAGTTGCAACTTCTCGGCAGCACTAATTGATTGGGAGGAATGTCGGCGCTATTTGATTGTGGCTGCTGGACTGCCCCGGGGCGCTTGTGTTTTTAGCGCCTGTAATGGGCAGCATTTTTTACAGCCCCATTTTGTTAGCGGAGATGTCATTGCTGTTGGACAGTCTCCGCTGGTGCGGTTGGATGGATGACTTGTTGCGCTGAGGATAAGGAGAGAGGAGCATTTGATGCATGTTTGGAACTGAGAGTCGCCACTTGGAATTGAAATGGATTTACATGGGACAAGAGAAGTGAACCAATCTTTTTTTTTTTTTGTCAATGGACGCAACAGCTTCTTGTTTACTTTCAAACTTAGCTTGTGGCAGACGTGTGCACATTTTGAGCATGACGTCTCTGATCCACTGGTTAAAGGACTCTCATTCTCCCCTCTTTCATCGAGAACTGATTCAAACAACAAAGTGTATACAGGAGAAGTGGCTAAGATTGCATTGATAACTGTTGGTGTTTGATGTTATGTTATATTATTTATTTTGTTGTTTTACATTCATGTTTTGTAAAGCACTTTGTTACAACTGAAGCTGTTCTGAAAGGGCTATATAAATGAAGATGAAACAAATTTGTAGCTGTAAATGACGAGTCTGTCCTGGTTTTTTGTCTGTTTTATGATGTCTTACCTATTTGGTTCCTATTTCTGTCATCGTGGTTTTAAAGTTTTATGTGTGTCACTGTGCGATTTTAGAAAGCTGCCTTTGAACTACGGCTGAAAACTAGCATTTATGCTAAGTCCGGCGCATTTACATGGTTTAGTCTTGGGTTGATCAATGTGCGCTGTCCCAATGAAATAAATAAATAAATAGCCATATACCACTTCTTCGTCAACTACTTTTGTATATCTTTCTACAGTGTAGCGACCGGTTTTTATCTCCCTCTTCAGCAGATTTCTAATATGTATATTTTGGCTATGCATTACCCACATCAGAAAGTGGACAGAATTGTGCAAAAACGCTTTGGATTGGTGTCTGCAATTATCAGCTGGGGTGACACCTAATGTTTGAGTTGAAGAATTCAGAAATACTCCACACGACTCCGTGCCCCTCCACAACTCTCCACATGCAGCCCTCTTCCTCTACTTCGACTTCTTCTGCAGCATAATACTGGCTGATCCCTTGCACCCCTCCCACCGGCTGCACAAATGTGAAATGATTTACAATGTAGCCAAGCCTGATCCTGAGTCAGGCGCTGCCTCAGACCCTTCTGCACACAATGTCATGAAAAAACAGAAAAGATGAAAAAATACATGATTGATAGGCGGCCGTTAATGTTTTTCACGACATGTTTGTTCGTCATGGGGAATAAAAGAGTTAAAAACAGTCTTGACACTGAAATCTCTCATCATAGGGTAACACAATTTCCCTTTATTTCAAACACATTGAGTTCTTTGTTTTGACAGTTCTTTCACAACTAGCAGTCGAAACACCAATAACATTCTGCCAAAAAAAATCATCCCTTTTCAATCCTGTTTCTTCTGAACAGAGGGTGTGGGGGTGTTTCTGGAACCTCTCTCAGCAGATTTCGGGCAGAAGGTGGACAACACCCTGAATTAGTCGCCAGGCAGTCGCAGGGCACATATAGAAACAAACAAGCATTCACATCTCCATCCACACCGTCAATTCACAATTATGTCTGCGCTGCCAACATTCTCACTAATAAAAGCGCACATTTTATAAATACAGCATGTAAAATAGGTTGCTGCAAATATTTGGAAAAGCGAAGCAATGTCATTATAAGTAGAAAATATTTTGTACACTTTTTCATTTTAATTTATTTTGGAATGAGATGATCTGTTTTTTGTGCAACTCCTTTGACCAGTGTCGAATATCACTGAGACAAGTAAATCATTAATCCACGACTACCTTGACAGCAAATTCATTTTTAACTCAATCATTTTGAATGCCCTATGAATTTTGCTCCTGGGGTAAAGCCGTCTGTTTTATTGTTTTGGTCATTTTTCGGAGCTGAGCAGGATAAAAAAAAACAAAACAAAAAAAAAAAACACATTCAGATTCCCCAAAGCCTTGTGGATCAACATTTTCTACTGGCATACAATAATAAGAATGTTTTTTAAGAATTGCTACACGACTATCAACAATACCAGAACTTTGCATGTACTTTCACTGTATGTACTGTTTGTGTCATGTGTGTCCCCAGTGTAAGTGTAGGTGGCGGTGCTGTTGTAGCTGACAAAGCAATTCTTCTTCTGTTGGCTCCTTGACTTGCTCCCTAGAAATGGAGATGAGATGCACAAAGTTTTGGGTCAGCTCGAAAAACAACCGAAATTAACTCATGACGATCAGAATGCCAACATACTTGAACATGAGTTGAACAGATGTTTCATATCTGATCCTCTCCACATCTGTAACAGAGCAGCTGTGACTGCGATCCCACTTGTAGGTGAAGTTCTGTTGTCGAACAAAGAACAAATATTTCAGACAGAGGAGAAAATCTTTCACTGACACATGAAACTGTTATGGATTAGGAACAGTACTGCATTGTGTTGTTCAGCAAAACATTTTTAACCCTTTGATGCACAACAGATGCACACCCCTTCTAATGCACAATACGGGTCAAAAATTACCCGCATTCATTTTTCATGTTTTTTCATGTTGGCTGAGTATTTTATCTATCTTTTGAAATCAATTTATTTTATCATCGGACATTCCAAGGGTTCTTTAGATACCTTGTTTTTGATTACCACTGATCATTATTTCCATTCGTCCTTTCATACTTTATAAACAAAAGTAGTTTTTATATTATTACATTAAGTTTACACACATGGGCCAAAATTGACCCATTCATCCAAGTGTAACTAAATGACTCAAACTATAATAATAATTTGCTTCGAATCCTTACTTTAGCAGTGAAGGAGGCCAAACATTTGTGTTTGATATTTGCAACATTTGTCATTTTGTCACACAGCTTTGAAAACAGATAACACGGCTATTGAGTTGAGCCGTATGAGTAGTTAAACAACTGTAAACTGGTTGCGTTGCATTTTATTCTATTCTGCCTAAAAAATAAATAAAATTAAAAAAATAAAATACCGTAAATTCCGGATTACAAGCCGCTACTTTTTTTCCACACTTTCAACACTGCGGCGTGTAATATGAAGCGGCTTTTTAATTTTTTTTTTTTCCATCCGGGAAAAACATGGACCAATAAAATGAATGAGTCTTTCACTGAGGTCCAATGAGATTGTATGACTAATCACAACTTCCGCTCTTTTCACAGTAGCGGGGAAAAATGTGTTACCTGGCAACAGTTGACCAATAAAATGAATTCGTAGTACACAGGGGTCCAATGAAATTGTATGATTAATAATCACATTAATAATAATTAATAATCACATAATCACAACTTCCTGGAGAATATCAGACGAAAAGCATATGATGCAGCTTTTAAACTAAAAGCGATGCAATCACTCGCAATTAAAGAAGGAAATCGAGCTGCTGCCCGTAATCTTGGCATAGACGAGTCGATGGTGCGAAGGTGGAGGCTCCAGCAAGAACTGAGCCAGTGTAAAAAGACAACCAAAAAGACCCATGCACATTTGATTTGCCCCTCACTTGGACTGGAAATAAAAAAGGTGACACCTCCGTCACACTGAAAACAAGCGACCACGAGAGAAGACATTTTACCTGTGTTTTGAGCTGCGCAGCATCGGACCTAAAGCTGCCACCGATGATCATTTTTAAGTGGCTGACTATAGAAATAATTTCATATATCTTTTCCCATTTATATGATTTGCATTATTCTATTAAAGCCTAGTGGGCTGCAGTATTTCTCCTCGTAATTAAGCAAATGCACATCAAGATCTCTCTTTGTCTGGCCTCTTATAATGTGTTTCAGCGTAATTTCGTTGTGCAAATGCATATATCATGCTCATAAAAATATGGAGATTATTTTAACCTTAAGAAATTGTGACGTTTTTTTTTCTGCGGGGGTTCAGCGGGGGACCGCATCCGCGGCCTCACCCGGAGGCGCTCCAGGCGGCAGGGACGCAGAAGCAAACCCCCGCCTACTCATTGGCCAGCGGTTTATAATATGGTGCGGTGCATATAATTACAAAATTGATTTTTCTTCATAAATCTGAGCATGCGGCTCTTAATCAGGTGCGGTCTGTTGCCCGGAATTTACAGTACAATTTATGTAGGCATTGTGCTAAAACTTACTTTCTCTATTGTTCTGTTTTTTCACCTATCTGTCTGATTCAGAGGCGATTGCTCTAAGACTGCAAGGGAAGTTCAGCTTCCCCTAAAACACATATGTCAAAGTGCCGGCCCGCGGGCCAAATCCGGCCCGCGAGAATGTTTTCAGTGGCCCCTGGGATGATATTGATTTATTATTAGAACCGGCCCACGGACCGCAGCAAGCCGAGAGCCCGCAGATCTTTTACACGCACCAATACTACATTTCCCACAATGCAACGGTGACGCGCCAAGCAGTCGGCCGCTTTATTTAAATATTTATTCGTCCAGCAGTCGTTCCCATAACAGTGACATTAGCTTTCAGATACCCATCAAAAATGGCAAAACGGAAGGTGGACACTGAGAACCGGGGGTTTCAAACAAGGTGAGAGTCGAAGAACATGTTCATGGACGTAGCTGGAAAACCTGTGTGTCTTCTGTGTGGAGAAAGTGTGGCGCGATTGAAATAGTGTAATCTGAGACGACATCATGAAACGAAACACGCAAACAAGAACATGGACATGGAGGGGGAAGGGGGATTTCATTAAAAACGGTATACTTAAAGTTTGTGACGAAGTTTACCCCGAAAAAAAGCAACTCTTTTTAAACGTGAGCATTAGCAGGCTCAGCTCAGAGCCTGACCCCAAATATTGATGAACTTGTAGAAAAGTTAAGACACCACCGAGTATCAGCCTCAGCCTCAAAGAAGTGAATATTACTTATAATATACTGTGCAATCACATACTAAGAGTTTTTACTCAGTTCAAGTTTAAAAATTAAAGTGCAATATTTGCTTTCGCTGCTTGTTACTTCTTGAAGAAAGTGTTGTTTTTGGTTTATACATTTTTGCACTTTATTTTGTTGTTTTTCAATCCAATTATGTTTTAAAAATATTTTATTCGAGTAAATGATCGAATATTACTGCACTATTATTTGTTTTTCTTTTAAGTAAATTTAGCCTACTTTTGCTAAAAGAGAAAATATGGACTAGTGATAGTGCCTTGAATAATATCGGCTTTTTTCATTCATGTTATGGGTATTTTTATACAAAGGAAATTTTTTTGTGCCTGTTGAAAATTAAAGTTTACTGACATAGCCATAAAAAAATGTTGCTTTATTTATCTGACCGTATTGGAATGTATTTGTTAGGTTTTCAGTCAATTAAATTTGGTTCAATAAACAATATGTGGTTATTTTTAAAAATTTTAATGAACATTCGATCAGCCCGGCCCTCGGCTTGCAGCAAAAATTTTTATCTGGCCCTCCGTCCATTTGACTTTGACACCCCTGCCCTAAAATGTCAAAAAATAAGTGATCAAATATGTGTGTGTACATACAATTGTGTGGACATGTCATTGACTAAATATGCGCTACAACGCGCTTAACTTTTGTTCCGAATCAGCTTCTTATTACTGGTTACGACGCGACTCTCTTCTCATTCATTCCAGCAGCTTCACTGTCCTTTAAACTGTGTGGACGCTGAGTGTCTGCAGCAAGGACGCTGGGCGTCTCAGAGTAGTTCCAATGCATTGAAACGAGACGAGTCATTGGATAAATGCTGGTTTTGTCACGCCCATCGGACGCTCAGCGACGCTGGGAGTCTATGGACAGTGGGCATTTATGGGCTGGCCTGGACGCTCAACTTTTCTGCATGATGATTGGATGATCTGTCTGAGGCTGAATCACTTTTTGATTGACAGCGAAATGAACCAATCACTGATCTTTTGGTGTTGGCATCCGTGGGAGCATTTTTCAAATCTCTTTCTGTTCTTAGTTGAACTGGAGACTTCTTCTAACCATCTTAGCGACACTCTTTGTTGAAAACGACTAGTGACAGATTCATCTTTTATTTCTGGTGGGTTTTATTGTAGTTGCTTGTGTTAGCAGACTGACATATCACCACAGGGTCACAGACCATTTTCTTGAAAAGGAACGGAGAGTAGAATTCACGTATAAATATACTGACACATTTTATGATGTAGGTCGAAATTGAGCTCCCCCTCCTTGACAGACCAGCATCCACCACTGGTCTGATACCACTACACAATTGTTGGATGACATTCTCTCCTAAGTTTCTATGACCCTCCGGTCTTCGCTGTCTCCATGGAAAGACAGGTCCTTCTATTCCATAAGGTACCCTTGCGTCACACATTCAGAAGATTCTTCATCTATATTTTGCAGGCTTTGTGGGCCTGTCCTGGCGGAACATGCACCTGCCTCGGAAAGGCACAACTACTCATTTATGGTGACACAGTCCCCTGCAATTGAGGGTCAAACCGATAAAGGCCATGAATTCTTTTTTGGCAGTGTTTTTCCACTCTTTCCCTTTTGTTGTAGTGTTTCTTCGTCCCTCTTAGTTGGTTCATTTTAGAATCTCCTCAATGATGCTGTCACTCATGAACACATCCCAGGCATCTTTTGGTGAAACAGCTGATGCTCTAGGAGGAGGTCCTGGACATCTCCTCACAGGGATGAGAGTGGCTAGTGATGAACAAATCTGAAAATCAGCCGGGGGTTTGGGGGCCGCAGTGGGGTCCAGGGGCAACGGTTTGGATGGTGGCCCATTGGGCAAAGCCCCCGGAAGCGAATGGGTTTTTGAGATTTTAAAGCCTTAAAACCATTAATTTTATCAACAAAATTTTTGTTAAAATACCATTCCCTATTTGCTTACAAAATCGGCACTTTATACTAAAGTAGTTTATTTGGAGTGCATACATTAGTTTATGGATTTTGGAGATTTTAAAGCCTTAAAACCATTATTTTTATCAACAAAATTTTACAATTTTTGTTGAAATACCATTCCCTATTTGCTTACAAAATTGGCACTTTATACCAAACATGCTAAAGATTAAGTGTATTCAATGTACACACTACTCGAAACTTTCACAGAAGAAAATCCCAAGATTGTTCACTCTTCTTTCAAGTGAAAATTTGACATAGACCTTTGTGCAATTTTGCTTATGCATTCCTGGTGAGCACCAACATGTAACTTCAAATTTGCTGCTCAAAATCAAAACTAAAAAAGGAAACATATTCCCTGCCATATTTAAGATTTGTTCCTTACTTGTATTCATAAAATATTGTGTAAATGTGATAAAAAGCTATTGATTCTTACCTCATACAGAGACAGTGCAGTCCCAAACTGTTTACTCTATATGGGTTATGAATGCATTTTCCGTATAGAATGACATCGTCACACACTGTACACAGAGCTTTACCAGCGACATCAAGCTTTTTCACGAAATCCGACACAAGCACAGATAATGGTTGATCATTACTGGTTCCTACTGGGGACACCGTCAGCTTTCTATCCAACAAGTCCCATCGAAAGTTGTTTTTCAGATCCACATCTATCTGACGCACTTTAGCTTCGTCACGAGTCTCGATAACATTCGGCATTTGTTTAATACAGACCACATACAAAAGTAATTTGAATATGCTACATCCCTCATGCAAAACCATTCAGAATTAGCGTGAAAGGGGTTTAGGAAGGCGACCACGGATTGGTTGTGATTCTGCATTTGCCGATATAGCGACCAATCACAACAAGTAAGACATTGGTTTTAGCCCATATACGAAGTCACGACAAACGAGATTCAAAATGGATGCTTGCAAACTTTATTTGTAAACATTACGAGTCCCGAGTCTGCCGAAGACAAGTAAGTCCGGCAGCCCAGAAATAACACCAGACCCTACCCTCCCCCCGCTAAAATTTTCTCAACTTATTTGGAACAATATAAAAAAAGTCAATTTTGACTGGAAAAAAAGCGGAATTCCCCCAAAAAGTGGGAAAATCTCATCCCTGCCTCAGGATGTTTTTGGCTTCTTGTTCTGCCATGAGTGTGGGGGATTCTAATTCCAGTAAGATACATTTTTACTCAGCCTATTGGACTCAGTCTGAGTTTCCTCTTCAGAAGATTGATCAGAGGAGTCTTCTATATCATAAGAGGAGTCTTCTTCATCCAGGAAAGCTGGATTTCCAGATACACCCACAATTCCATCTTGACCGGGTGGCCAATATTCTGGGTCTTCATTCACAATTGTCACTAAATATCTTTTGAGGCAACGTTAAAGCAAGTGAAAAACAATACTTACATGTACTGTATTAGAGATGGCAAAGGGACCTGTGCAGAGCTGTGAAATGTTTTTTCTCTCCAAATGCAATAACGAGTAAATACACGTGGGTCATTCTGGCCCATGTGTGTAACCTTTCATTCATTCATTCATTTTCCGAACCACTTGATCCTCACTAGGGTCGCGGGGGGTGCTGGAGCCTATCCCAGCTGTCTTCGGGCAGTAGGCGGGGGACACCCTACACCAGTTGCCAGTGAATCGTAGGGCACACAGAAATGAACAACCATTCACACCCACACTCACACCAAAGGACAATTTTGAGTGTTCAATCAGCCTGCCATGCATGTTTTTGGAATGTGGGAGGAAACCGGAGGACCCGGAGAAAACCTACGCAATGCACTGTGAAGTCACCGTGCGAACCACTCGACGACCAGGCCGCCCTGTGTGTAACCTTGAGGTAGAAATACAAAAGCTGTGCTTGTTTTTACTAAAAGAAAGGAAAAGTGGAAATAATGATCAGTGGTAATCAAAAACAAAATACTTACTGCATACTTGGAAGAGTAATTGATAAAATTAAATGTTTTCAAGGTTACATCATAAAAAAAAAAAACAACTTGCATGACGTAACATAGAAAATGAATATGGGTCATTTTTGACTCATGTTGTGCATTAAAAGGGTAGTGATAGAAAAATGTCTAAAAATTGTGTATGATGGTCAAAAACAAGTTAATTGAGGAATACCTTGAATACTGAATGATGAAATTAATTGACTGCAAAGATATTGAAAATAAAAACTCAGCCGGGTCACTTTTGACCTACGTTGTGCATCAAAGAATTAATGCAACTTCAATCCATATATCTTTTTTCTATCCCTTTTGTCCTCATTGGGATTATGGGCAGTGTATGCTAGGAATGCATAGAACAGGGAAGTGCAACTGGCGGCCGGGCGGCCACATATATCCCCCGACCACAATGAGCCATCCGTCCATTTTGCATGGGTTGGAAAATGAAATCCAGGGAAAACTGGATAATACCCCAAATACCACAAAAAAACTGAAAATACAAGTGGATTTACCACTAGATGGCAGACATGGCCTCATTGCAGTTACACCAGGTTTTATATTGCCTGATACCACAACTGAGTAGGCCTACTAATTTTTTACAGATTTGGATTGATATACAGTGAAACTCCTCTAGAACGAAACCTACATGAGCGAAAATACCCCCTAATGTGAAAAAATCTTCATGCATTAACACCATTCCCATTCTCCTGCCCCCATATGACGAAAAAAAACCCTGTTGCGTTATACGAAATCATTTTCTCTGCTCCAGCCTCACGAAGACATTCACTACAACGAAGTCTAATCCAACAGCGACCGCTACTGCTTCGTTCGGAAACTGCAACAGCAACCACCACACTGGTTTACATAGTGAACGATGTTTATTTCGGTGACAGCTGCGAGTTTCCTGAACACACCATACTCATAGCTGCTCTACCATTGTCTTACTGAGCATCATCCTGGCCTCCGATTGGCCAAGAGGGACCTCACTGTCTATGTGTGTAGATACTGAAGCTAGAACCGTAGCATCCGATTAGCTGCTCAGAGTAAATTGCTTATGGCTCGACGGACATTCAAATAAACGAACGTTTCCTCGAATGCTTTACTTGTTATCATGCTAAAAACCTTACGCTAACTGGAGCGCTAATGAGAGAGAAGCACTCCAGTTAGCGTAAGGTTTTTAGCCTTCAAGAGCTAACTATGGCGATCGAGGACTACGAAGCGTCCCGTGGTTGGCTTAAAAGTTCATTGCATGACATCAGCTGAGCAACGCTGTCTTGGGTGGCGATCGAGGGGAGGTCGAGTTA
>NW_017805556.1:91649-95654 GCF_001891065.2 Hippocampus comes
CGAGTTGGTAGGACGGTTTACAGGGGCGGATGGAAATTACTGACTCGCTGTGGCGACCCCTGAATAGGGACGTGCCGAAAGGAGAAGAAGAAGAAGAATCCAAGAAATTGATATCAGTGAAAGTGAATGCTGATCGTAAATTTCGCAATTTCTTTCCCTTTTTTTTCTTTCTACACTGACAATATGAAGTGTCAGATAAGTGTGTGCTCATACTTATGCACTATTGGAATAAAAATAGAGTACACATACGTTTGTGTGTGCGTGTACACATACGTTTTTTGTGTGTGTGTGTGTGTGTGTGTGTGTGTGTGTGTGCTTACATCTGAGATCAAATTTGCTACAGTGAAAAACCCCCTGTTGTGAAAAATGTCTTGCTGCAAACATGATTTCGTTGTAGAGGAGTTTCACTGTACATGACAAAGACAGTCTTAATTCCATAATATTACAATTTTGAGTAAGTTTATTTTTTGGGGGTGAAAAACTGCACAAAATAAGTTGGTTTGCCGTTCAGTAGTTTTGCGTTGTTACGCTTCATTACTGCGGAGCAATTGATCATGTTGACAAGCAGCCTACAGAACTCTCATTGTGACACTTACCGTTCACTCCTAAGTACAGAAACTATTCCCACCTATGCACATCTGTCAACCGGAAATTCCCTCACTCGGAATAAAAACCTAAGCATTAAAATTTCGACTACGGTATTACATTAATGATTGATTCATAACTTCCGGGTTCCGGTACCCGGAACCCATATGGAAGCCCGCAGTAGCACAAACTCAAGCTAGTCCCACTCGATATGACAGAATGACTGTGCCCGCGACGCCATTTACTCTCATTGGATCCAAAACGGGGACATGCAAGTGACTCTATTGGCATGAGTTTTACTGGAATTGCGAATGACTTTCTGTTTCATGCATTTACATTTACATCCTGTAGATCGTGGCATCCAAACGATCCAAACGGTAACGACCGTGAAAGAGAGAGTGGAATGCCTCCGATTAGCTGCTCAGATTAAATTGCTTGTGGCTCGACGGACAGTCAAGTGAACGAACGTTTCCTGGAATGCTTTTCTCATTATTGTGCTAAACACCTGCCGCTAACTGGACCGCTAATTAGAGAGAAGGCAAGTTCCATAGCGCTAACTATGGGCATTGAGGACTTTAAGGCGACCGGTGGCTGCGTTCAAAAGTTGGTTGCACGACATCAGCTGAGCAACGCTGTCTTGTTTTGTGATCGGGGAGAGGTAAAGTTACAGACAGTGAGTGGGTGGAAAAAAAAGCCACCAGGTCTGTTAACTCGTCTTATTTTGTAGCAAATAGCCCTAATTTTGTGACACGTCTTGTTATACTGTATTTTGTTCATATACCTGCACTTTATGCTGCAGTTTTTGTGTTCTAAACAGGGACTGGGCCATATATTTTTGCATTTTATTGCTTGTGTTGTTACACATGTATTTTTTTTAAACATACTTGCACGTTCATAAAGGACATGCACCTTCGTTTCCCACACGTGGAAATTCTGTTATAAGGAAAGATTTGACAACGCAAATATGTTTCCTTACCACTGCTGTTGACTGCCATTTATTTGCAGCAGTGCGCAACATTTGACAACACCAATAAGGATTATATTTTTTAGTCACAGTGTCTCCTAATGCGTGTAGATGGAACAAAACTAATAATGAACAAATAATAGAAAACAGAATAAGACCCAATTCATGGATAAAGACATTACAGAAGGTATTATAGAATATGGACAGCCCAGTGATCGACTGGTTAGCACGTTGGCCTCACAGTGCAAAGGTGCAGGGTTCAATTGCGGCTCTGGCCTCCCTGTGTGGCGTTTGCATGTTCTCCCCATGCCTGCGTGGGTTTCCTCCGTGTACTCCGGTTTCATCCCACATTCCAAAAACATGCTTGGCAGGCTGAATGAACACTCTAAATTGTCTCGAGGTGTAAGTGCGGGGCAACTAGTTCAGGGTGTCTCCCGGCAACTGCCCGAAGACAGCAGCTGGGATAATGCTCCAGCACGCCCCGCGACCCTTGTGAGGATAAGTGGATCAGAAAATGGTTGGACGGATGGATGGACGGTTGTCACCCCCACTCCCGTTGACAATAAACAATCGTAACGTGACAGCTGCCAGTCCACACTACTTCGCCCGGGTCGATGGTTACATTTTGTTGCGTGACATGCGCCGTCCAAATATCGCTCCCCCAATAAATTGACTCGCTGCAACTGCTGTTTTGTTTCACGTGTTTACTGAAGAATTGAACAATTACGCAGTTGAACAATTTCAACGTAGCCTGCGATGAATCTGCAGACAGGGAACACAAAATTACTGGACTGACATTACCATAATGGGTGGTCTGGGTGCTGGCGAATGACAGACTTGCAAGATTCATGGACACGCCTAAATTATTATTTTGTATGCACTTTACTTGTATTTCATGGCCACAAATTAGAATTTTGTGTCCGTATTATATGTATGTGACCAAAAATCACATAATTCCTTGGGCTCCTAGATGTTAGCAGCTCTATTCCCTGCAGATTTTTTTTCTTTTCTGTTTTGCGCACTTTATTGAACAGTAATTGAGAAAATCCTGATGTGAAAAGGTGGAGAAGCTTACTTTTTTCATCCATGGAATAACAGTGAATCTCTGCAGCAATTGATGTGATCATATTTTTAAAAATACTATATAATGACTAATTTGAAGCACTTTGGGTAAGACAAGAAAAAATTTAAAACACTCAATATATTCATAACACTGCTGATTACAAAGGAAACATACATTAATTAAAAGATTAATAGATTCAAGTAAATTTCCACATTATGTGGCATAAAATACAGTACCCGATGTCCCAGGTGAGCCCAGGAAGTCCAAAGAAAACAAAATTGTATCAAATTAAGAAAAAATAAATATAAAGAGATTCTTATTTGTGATTTGAACATGTGCAAAGATGCAATGCAGCAAAATGAAATTGCAAGAGGCTCAAAACCCAAGGTGATATTATACTCAACAAAAAGAGAAAACAATTTTAAGGATAAAGACAGTGATAATTTTACAGTTTACTCCCAGCGAATCCCAGGGACTCGCTGATCAGAAAAGTATGAGTCCCATTATGCATTTAGAGAGTCCCAAATTTCGAATTCTGAAATGGTCTACTTATTGAATTGCGTATGATAATAACACAAACAACAACATATACATACAATTATAAACAAATGCTGCAAAAATGTAAATAATTCAGTAGCAGGCCCGAGGATTTGGGAAATTCACGGAAACCGTTTTTCGGTTCCGTCGGATTACCCAATGGGAAACCACGGTAACTAATATTGGGTTCCGTAAACGTTCATCATGGGAACCCATTTTTCTATTTTGACTGATATTCATAATCAAGAATTCTGAAACTCAAAAGTATCATGTTTCAAGGGTAAATGTTTGAAAACTATGCATTAACAATGAACATTACATCAGCAGCTGTGTACTCCAGGTTTATTCAACAAAATAAAGGGATCAAAATATGTTGTACTCATATGGCATCATGAATACAGCATACCACAAAATCTGAGTATTTTTTCCAATCTCACACTACAAAGATTAATTTACTGGTAATCATTAATACAGGTAAGTATTGATGTGGCTTGACATCCTCTTCCCGAGACGATGCATGTGTAATCTACTATCAATTTGATGAGAGAATCTACCACACGTCATCATTAGTTCTACCAACAGTTAACATTAGCATTACTACACCTTGTGATGAATGTTTTATTCCTAAACTTACCATGCTACAACCAGTAAATTATAGAATAAGCAAGACTGTTTCATAATATTTTTCATAGCGATTAGCCTATAGATCTAATGACCAACTTGCCTCGTAATCGTGCCTCTCATCGTATCTCGTTCTGTTCGGTGTTCTCTGCATACGTCACAGGTGAGTTTAGTGATTCGCCCTTCGGACGATTCATACGAAAAATCAGACTGGCATTCCCATTTCTTAAATGTC
>NW_017805556.1:95904-99074 GCF_001891065.2 Hippocampus comes
ACAGTCAACTCGTGTGCGGTGACTTTTATAGTTAAACTATTTTTCGGTACCGTGAAAATGACGCCACGGAAACGAAACGCTACCGGTAACGATTGTTACTGTGAAATCCCCAGGCCTGCCAAAGTTTTTTTTTTTTTGACTGAGAAATTTCCTTGTGTCCCAAAAACGCACATTATTTGGAACTGTGCGTCCCGCGGGAAAATTATACGTCTAGGACGCGGGACGCAGAGGTAACGAGATGGCTGTAAAGAGTTCAAATGTTTAGGGATGGATCGGCATCCGCAGGGCTGATGTCCAGGCTGCAGAGCTCTGTTTTGATTTTAGCTTGCGGGAATTAGCTGTTTCTCTGCTTTGTCCGACTGCCATAAAAATCTGACTGTTCATTGATTTTTTTTTTTTTTTATTTAATTTGAACACTTCCAAAATCAACGGGGATCAAATATTTTTTCTCCCACTCTTAAGATATAAAATTGTCTGTGACTCCTGAGCATCACTCGATTGATCACGAAGGCTGATTCAGTCATGTCGTCCTTTAGCTACGTTTTCATCCAACAAATTTATCTTGGACGATCAAATTTTTTTTTTTCCAACAGATTTGTGAGTTGGGTGTACTGACCTCTAGGATGAGTGCCACGAACAAGTTTACCCACATGACAGAGGAGGTGAACCACCAACACACAAAGTAGACTTTAGACCATCTGAGAAACATGAAACACACTTAAATTTCTTCAACATCTGATTCAATTGCTGCGTTACAGTATGTTTACTGCATCTTTTTTTTCCTCACTCAGTGGTATATCTGGTGTATGCGTCCATGAAGGCCTGCCAGTTGTTGATTATCATGACATCATACAGCAAAATGATGGCCGCCTACGACAGAAAGGGATGTTTTTTTAAGTTAATTAAGTTTAAGTACATAAAATAGTTCATGAAAGAGATACGTCAAATATTTACGGCAGTAAAAAGTTCAAGTTTTGTGCATCATTTTTCATGTACCGTATTTTCCGCACTATAGGGCGCACCAAAAAGTCTTCAATTTTCTTAAAAGCTCACGAGGGCCTTAAAATCCGGTGCGTCTTTTGTATGGTCATTACGGTAATACATCGACTCCAAGATGGCTACTTACTGGAGACATGCTTCCAATGTTATAACTTGCTGTTGGTTCAGTGAACTGTGTCGCTGCTTTATTAAATAAGTTTGTGTTGCAGCTCCGAAAAAAGGAGAGCTGTGGTGTTCATTTTTTAAAACAGTCTCAACAAATACAGGTACGTCTTTGTCTGTCTACGTGCCTTCTTCCGTTCGACTCGAGAGGCGTTCAAGACCGCCTCCGAAAAACGTAAACTAATGATTACTTTAATGAAACTACGAAAATTGAAAATAATACCTCAAAACTGAAAAGCAAGCGAGGATATCACAAAATAAATTCTGTAGCCACCCCTACAGAATTTATATTATGATTTCATCATTTGTGAATACACAACAAAGGAATAAATAACTACTACTGACATCTGATCGTAGTTGTCGTGGCGCTATGATCAAGGAAATGCCAGTGCGCTTTTCGGAGGCGGCCATGAACGCCTCTCGAGTTGAACAGAATAAGAGAAGGCACGGAGACGGACAAAGACTCACCTGTATTTGTTGAAAAAAGGAGAACTGTGGTTTTATTTATTTATTTTTTAAACGCAGACTTTATTAATGGTTTTCACAGTCTCAACAAATACAGGTACTGTACGTCTTTGTCCGTCTCCGTGCCTTCTTCCGTTCCACTCGAGAGGCGTTCATGGCCGCCTCCGAAAAACTTAAATTATTACTTCAATGAAACCACGAAGAAAATCAAGCGAGGAAATCACAAAATAAATTCTGTAGGGGAGATATAGAATTTATTTTGTGATTTCCTCGCTTGATTTTCTGTTTTGATGCATTATTTTCAATTTTCCTAGTTTCATTAAAGTGCAGTAATAGTTAATTTACATGGTAAAACGGTCATGAACGCCTCTGTCTCTCGAGTTGAATGGAAGGAGCGTAGCACCATCTAGTGGAGGCATTGTAGATTGTGCCTTATAATGTGAGGCGTCCAATGTATGAAAAAAAATTACAAAATAGCCATTCATTGCAGGTGCGCCTCATAATCCAGTGCGTCTTTTAGTGCGGAAAATACGGTACATTTAATCCTTTCATGCACCCAGCAACCTAATAACATGACAAGCTGCCCACTGAAGTAACCGCAGTCAAAGAAAGGGTTAAGAACTTTCAAAACAATGTTAAAAATAATATAGCTGGCCGCCACGTTTAATGAGTGTGTCGCCAGATAATGTCACATATGTAAGACGAGAATGCACAATTATATGTGAATGCCATCAGTAACACACTTTCATCAAGTGTCGGCGTTTGGAATTTCTCAGATGTTATATTTGTCAATTTCATGAGCTCAACACGGTATAGCACTCGGCAAGACATCCATCATTCATTGTCAAAAATAAAGAAATGTATATCGTGAGGAGAGAAAATGATGGAACTGGAGAACAACAAAGAACAACTCGGAATCCAAAGTGTGCCACATTAGTTTCAAATGTTGGCGGAGGCAATGTTAGGGAACGGGAATGTACGGCAGCTAATGGTGTATGTTGATGATACTGTATAACTGCTGACAAGTAAACAATATATTACAAGGGAAATAAATGGAAAATTCTCTCAAAGCAGAAATTACACTCCAAAAGGGAGCTGAAAACAAATATTGGTACTTTTTTTCCAGAATTGAGTCACTGACTATTTCAAATATCAAATTCATTAAACTTTAGCAATGGAAGATCCATTGCAAAACGGGAGGCGGGGCTGAAAAACAAACGAAATAGCTGCAAACAAAGCACACACTTACAGCAAAGTCATCAAAATTGTTTGGCCAGTAGCCGAGCTGTTCATAGGTGCCGCACTCAGTGCTGAAGTTCGAAGTGATGTTTTCCATGCTTGTATTGTATGGCACACTGAAAACACATAATCGTAAAGTCCATAACAAAATGAGGAAATACACGGCTTGTCTGTGTGAGTTTAGTGACAAAAGTAACTAAAGCTAAAAGAAGACATTTCGACGTGAGCCAAAATGATCAGTTCTACTCTTAACAGTTGTGAGTTAAAAAAAAAAAATCTCTCTCTCTCTCTCTCTATATATATAT
>NW_017805556.1:99875-100513 GCF_001891065.2 Hippocampus comes
GGGTGGGGGTTGTTGCCGCGAGATTTTTTTCAATGAAAGAAGCGTGCCTTCGCTCAAAAAAGTTTGAAAAACACTGATCTACAGGACGTAAGTAATTAAAGTTAAAATCGTTTGCAATTACAGGAAAACGCACACCAATAAAAAGTCACTTATACACTTCGTCGTTTCTAATCCGATGATAGAAACGGCAAAGAGAACACGTTTCTTCCGTCGTGTCTCCAGTTGTGTTGAGTGGGCGTTGCTTTTTAAGCTAGTGCCGCGATCAACAGGATGTAACTGAATAAAGTTAAAATCGTTCGCAATTACAGTAAAACGCACGGCAATAAAAAGTCACTTACACGTCGTCGTTTCGAATCTGATGATAGAAAAAGTCGAAGTGAAAACGTGCCTTTCCGTTGCATCGGGTGGGCGTTTGCGTGTATTTAAACTCCCGCAGCCTTCCGTCTCCATCCGGGTTATGGCTAGTGGAATTTCCGCTTACGTACTTCCGGTAACATGTATTATCATAGTCTAAATGTTAATGCATATGTTTTTAATCCGGGTGAAGGAAATTCCTTTTCATAGAATTCCGGGGATGGGAATGTTTACTGTGTGTGTGTGTGTGTGTGTGTGTGTGTGTGTGTGTGTATATATATATA
>NW_017805556.1:100603-102526 GCF_001891065.2 Hippocampus comes
GCACATAACAGCAGTGCACAATGGCTGGTGACTCAGAGAGGAGCACAGCAACCTCCCTGTACAGAACCCAGTTACAATAACAGTGGCAGACACACAGGAAAGAGTCTCAGATATGAAAAACTGGACAGCACCAGGCCCAGACATGGTCCACACATACTGGCTAAAGAAACTCACAGCACTCCAAGAACGCCGAGCAGCACAAATGAACCACTTGCTGAGGGATGGGACTCACCCAGGATGGCTAACCGAAGGGCGAATGATCCTGATCATGAAGGATCCCTCAAAGGGAGCAGTCCCATCTAACTATCAGCCAATAACCTGTGTCTCCACAACATGGAAGCTCATGTCAGGCATCATAGCGGACAAGATAAGTGGACACATGGATCAATACATGAGCGAAGCACAGAAGGGCATTGGTAGAGATACCAAAGGAGTCAAACATCAGCTCCTGGTTGAAAGAACAGTCGCTCAAAAGTGCAGGTCCCGACATACCTGTGCACAGCCTGGACTGATTACAAGAAAGTCTATGACTCAATGTCACACACATGGATCACTGAATGCTTGCAGTTGTACAAGGTGAACAGGACCCTAAGAGCCTTCATTGCGAACTCGATGAGGATGTGGAAAACCACACTTGAAACCAATGGCTAGCCACTTACCGAAGTGTCCATCAAATGTGGCATATCCCAAGGTGATGCACTCTCTCCATTGCTGTTCTGCACAGGACTGAACGCCCTAAGCCAAGTAATCGCCAAGACTGGCTCTGGATACCGCCACAGAAATGGAGCTATGATCAGTCACCTCCTCTACATGGATGACATAAAGCTGTATGCTAAGAGTGAATGGGACAATGACTCCCTGATCCACACAACCAGGATCTACAGCAGTGACATCGGGATGTCATTCGGGGTTGAGAAATGTAAGAGGATGGTGACTGAGAGAGGAAAGGTAGTCCACACTGAAGGGGTCTCACTCCCTGAAGGAGCAATAGCAGACATTGAGGACAGCTACAAATACCTCAGTATACCACAAGCCAATGGCAACCTCGAATTGGCAACAAGGAAAGCGGCTACGGCCAAATACCTCCAGCGAGTGAGGCAAGTCCTAAGAAGCCAGCTCAATGGAGAGAACAAGACCCGGGCAATAAACAGCTGTGCCGTGCCAGTCATCAGATACCCTGCAGGAATCATCAGGTGGCCAAAGGAAGAGATTCAGACCACGGATGTTAAGACTCGAAAGCTCCTAATCATGCATGGAGGGTTCCATCCCAAATACAGAACCCTGAGACTGTACGTAAGCCGTAAGGAAGGAGGCCGGGGTCGAGTGAGTGTGAGAGCCACTGTCCAGGATGAAACATCCAAGCTCCATGAATTCATCAAAGAGAAGGCTCCAACTACTCAAACGTCCTCAGAGCATGTCTCAGACAATGGGGAACAGAGGATGAGGCGCTGGAAGAGGGACCATCATGGGAGGACAAGCCCCTATATGGGCTGTCCCACCGGACCATAACTGAAGTGGCTGATCTCAAGAAGTCATATCAGTGGTTAGAGAGCGCTGGCCTGAAGGACAGCACAGAGGCACTCATCCTGGCTGCTCAGGAGCAGGCCCTGAGCACCAGAGCCATCGAGGCCCAGATATACTACACCAGACAAGACCCAAGGTGTAGGTTGAGCAAAGAGGCACCTGAGATGATCCAACACATTACTGCAGGGTGGAAGATGCTGGCAGGGAAAGCTTACCTGGAGCGCCATAACCAGGTGGCTGGCATAATCTACCGAAACATCTGTGTGGAGAATGGACTGGAAACCCCAAGGTCAAAATGGGAAACACCTCCAGAGGTGGTGGAGAATGACCGAGCGAAGATCCTGTGGGACAAGGGTCCCCAACCGCCGGTCCGCGGCCCGGCACCGGTCAGCAGGGCAT
>NW_017805556.1:102890-110889 GCF_001891065.2 Hippocampus comes
ATCGTATTTTGAAGGCATTAAACATTACCATAGCGATCAGAGTGTTGCGGCCAGATTAGACGCTCCTTGTGTTTATTATTATATTTCGAAAACACCACAGTTTTCATGCAGCTCATCACATATTATTTTGTTGTATTATTTCCGCCACACCTTAAATGCCGGTCCCTGAAAATATTGTCTGACATAAACTGGTCCGTGGGGCAAAAAAGGTTGGGGACCCCTGCTGTGGGACTTCCGGATACAGACTAACAAGATGGTAATGGCGAACCAACCAAATGTCGTGATCATAGCTAAAGGGCAGAGGAAAGCCTCTGTAGTGGATGTAGCGATCCCAAGTGATGGAAACATCAGAAAGAAGGAACATGAGAAACTGAAGAAATACCAAGGGATCAAAGAGGAGCTGGAGAGAGCCTGGAAGGTGAAGGTGACAGTAGTGCCTGTGGTGGTCGGAGCACTCGGGGCAGTGACCCCAAACTGGATGAGTGATTGCAACAGATCCCGGGAACAACATCGGACATCTCAGTCCAGAAAAACGCAGTGCTGGGAACAGCAAGGATACTGCAAAGAACCATCAAAGTTCCTGGCCTCTGGTAGAGGACCCGAGCTGAATGTGTGACGGACACCCGATATATATATATAATTTGTCTATACCTCATATCTGGTGGTGGTTTGATGGCCCCCTCAAACAGCCAGATGCCAAACACAGCAAATATGTAGTAAACTACCTGCGGAGAGAACAATGTGCATTCATATTTGAATGTTCTATCACCCTGTTTTTTATGTTGACAAGAAAAAAAGAAAAAGTTGACCGTGAAATTTAAGATCACCACTTAAATTATTCAATAAAAACACCCCTTAAATCCTAAACTCTGTATTTTCATCACAGAGTAAATTATTTAGCACACCCCTTGTTTGTCGAGGAAGCAGGTTCATGCCGGTCCCTCCTTTAGATTTCTAACTTCATAAAATATAAGCAATCAAACAGGATGACAATTTCAACGGGATTCAGATAATCATGTTAAAATAACCCCAATCGTTGTTACGCTGTATTTTGGTTTGGCTTGAAGAAAAAAAATAAATCATCGAGACACAGAAGGAAAAAAAATTGCAACAAAAAACTAAATAAGCAAGGCTATGTATTTTTGCACAAAACGGCAACGAATAAGGTGAAGTCAAGACTAACAAAATGTCGCAACAGTGATACATAGCATCAAATTTATTAGAGGCATTTTTCATAGTCATTCCGATTTTAATGATATACATATTTGAAATCATAAGCATTGCTTTTTAATTCAATTAGATTTTGGTCGGCACATACAATGTGCACAGTACATGTAATATGCTCTACAAATCCAAACAGCAACACTCATTATGCTGAGTATAGTTTTAGTAAGAATACATATTAACATTCCATTCCAACATTTGTCATCTAAGGAGGTCATTGAGGGAAGCTTCTTTAACTCACCACCAGAATCCCTGCAAAGGCTCTTAGGTTTTTCACCAGGTCCAACAAGGTGCTTGCAACCAAAGCCATTAGCTGCAGAACAAAATACTTGTATCAGTGCATGGAGGAGAAATATTTTGTCATGAGACTAATCTGTTGGTTCATTAATCACGTATAACATATTTAAAAAAAAAAAAAAAAAAAAAAGCTCCATCCACATACCAACATGAACATTCCTGTCGGGTGACAAATCCTACTTCGTGTTTTTTCACTTTTAGTGGGCGAGGGGTGGGGGTCTGGTACCAATCAACCGCAAAACACGAGGGATTACTGTCGATGAGGTGCTTGTTGGAGGGTTCACACATGACATTCAAAGATTGCTCAATCAATGATGTTGCAATGCATTACCTCGCACAAAATGTGACCCCACAGACTATCAGGCCCTACGCACAGTCAAGTCAAGTTAAGTCAGCTTTTATTGTCAAATATGCTCGATGTGTAACAGCACAGATGAAATTACTTTCCTCTCTCAACCACAGTGCAAACATGTCGTGCATTGAACACATTTCGGAATGGGCGACCCTTATTATTCAATCACTACATGCTTTAATAAGGAAAGCTACAAATTACGCTACAGTGAAACTCCTCCACAACGAAATCATGTTTGCAGCAAGAAATTTTTCACAACAGGGGGCTTTCACTGTAGCAAATTTTATCTCAGATGTAAACACACACACACACACACACACACACACACACACACACACACACACACACACACACACACCGTATGTGTTTACTGTGCTTTCTCCATCTTTCATTTTTATTACTTTTATCCTGTATTCAAGTGTGAATGCAAATCTTTTCTTAACTCCTTGGTCTGCAAAGGTCCGTTTCGTAGCCATTTTAGCAATGTAACCTTCATGCTGTGTCTGAAACTAACAATAACAAATATTTCCTGGACTACTGCGCATGTGTATACCAGTGCGGTGGTTCAACAGCTTCCGAACGAAGCAGCAGAGGTCGCTGTGGCATGCTGAGGTTGGATTAGACTACTGCAGAAGGCTTGTTTTCGTTGTAGTGAATTTCGCTGCGAGGCAAGAGCAGAGAAAAATATTTCGTATAACAGAACAGGGGGACTTTTCGTCGTAGGGGGAAGCAGAAAAGTGGGAATGGCTTTCATGCATGATTATTTTTTCACACTAGGGGGTATTTTCGCCCATGTAGGTTTCATTGTAGAGGAATTTCAGCTCTATATGTCACTGTTGATGAAAAATAATTTTCTCTCACAAACCGAAATCAATGCCTGTGGCCCACAGAAACCAAGAAAAAGTGTTATCAGTCACATCAAGACTCTCTAAAACTTAATAATCATGTTAGACATCTCGTGGTAATATTGGACTTGGATCTGATTTTCAACAACCGCATTCAATCAACAACATCAGCAGCTTTTTACCATGTAAAAACATTGCTAAAAATCGAAGGAACAGCGTCTAAACTTGACTTTGAGAAACCAACCGTGCATTTATCTCTTGCACGGTTGGTTCCTGTAACGGCCTGCTTACTGGGCTCTCTAAACCAGCTATCAGACAGCTGCAGTATTGTACATCAAGACTGCTGCTGCTGCTTGAGTTCTTCGAAACAAGAAGTACAAATATATTGGCCCAGTGCTCAGTGCACTGGCTTCCTGTGACTCAGAGAATAGACTTCATAACTGCTCTGCGTGTGTTTAAGCCTCTTCATGGTCAACCACCAAAGTACATCTATGACATGTCTGAACAATATAAATGCTATCGGACACCAAGAACCTCATGGCGTGCTCTTTTGCTGGTGCCCAGAATCAGGACTAAATGCGTGTGAAGATATCTTTCGGTATTTCATTATATGTGAGACAAGCCTCAACTCTGGCAGCGTTCAAATCTATTTAGCTGTGCCAATGACACCTGAAAGTATTTGACCTGCATTGATTAATTTTTTATTTAATCCATCATGATTTATCTATTTAGAGAATGATTTTATTTGCCTTCTTGTAATTCCATGTACGGTGGCGAATGACGACACATATCTATCGATCTAAACACATAGACACGTGCAGAAGAGGTCCCTCTTAGCCAGAGGGATGCCAGGATGATGCTCGGTAGTAGCCAATGGCAGAGCAGCTACAAGGATGTTGCGTTCAGGAAACTCGGCGCTGTGACGCGTAGCCCATGTTGAATTTTTACCTTACGTAACTTGAAATTTTGTATGAAGAGACGTTTGTAAGTAGAGGTACCACCGAGGCCATGAGGCGTTCCGATAGGTTTACGTAAATGTGAATCACCCAGAAAATGTGTTCACCAGTCGGGCGATCGCTCACTATGCTGATGTTTGCATTGCACACTTTCGAAGGATTGTTAAAAGCAGACAAAAGCAGACGTCCTTGGATCGGTTTGTGACAAACCGCCAGGCAAAAACCCCTTCTGAGGGAGAACATGAACTAAAGAGGGGAAAAAAAAAACGGTGAGGACGCATTGAAAACTTAAATGACCATTTTTATTCTCTATTCTTTGTTTTTTACACTGTGCACAACTCTTATTTATTGTGCAATAATTTAATTGTAACATGTATTTGTTTCAATTTTGATGCATTTTTATGCTTTAGAAAACATTTATGTCTGAATTTTGGGGAGGTTTGGAACGGATTAGGGCATTTACATGGAAAATGCATCTCTACTTACAATATGTTCTGGTGAAGAAATTTCTTCCAGAACCAATTAATTTTGTAAGTAGAGGTACCACTGTACCTGTAAGGCAGTTTGAATTGCTTTGTGCTCTACTGATAAACGTACCTTTCCTGAACCAAATGTGCAGCCTTTTTGTAAGCACAAACTCATTGTAAAAGTTGACTAACCCAACTGCTACCTACCTTGATATCTGGTATGATGCGCAGGAAGCGGAAGACAACCAGCACGTTAACAAAGCGAACCATCTCCCACAGTGAAAATACTCCATCTGAGGATGGGTCCCTGTCGTGACACATACAGAAACACAGGCAGTTTGTTTGCAAAGCCGTTCAGTCATAATCGCCACCTCTCATATAATGAGTCATCAAATTCCTGCAAAACTTTACAATGTAAAGTCAGTTTTTTTTTGAAGAGTGAACCCGATGACATCTCTCCTTATACATATGCCTGCATGGCTGTTGGGTCCACTGTATGTGTGTAGTGAGCAACATAAAATATATATAGCAGAGTGTGAGTCTTTTGAGGGATTATAATCAGTCCAACATATTAAAAATTTAACTTACACATGTGAATGAGGAAGGCGGTAGATGACATAAATAGTTATCTGCAGGACCTAAAGGTAGAAAAAAAAAATGTTCAGTGACAAATGTAGTGAAATACACTCATGACACTAAATTAGGGAGGTATCCTGTTCAGACAGAGGGGGCCTGATTGACTAAGTTCCCAAAAAGCAGGCACTAAATTGCATGTTCATGCTAACACTGATAGTCTGAGACATGATCTAATTAGATTGGAGCAAAATTCGCAACAGGTTTAAACCGGCCTTCGGAATGAGGGTTTGGAGTTTCGTGTAGAACTGCTTTTTATTTAGTTATTTCATTGGGACAGTGCACATTAATTAACACAAGAATAAAAAGTGTCAATGCACATGAATTCTATTTTTCAGCTGTAGTCTGAAGCCAGGTTTCTTAACAGAAACATAACAGGTTATCTGCTGCTTGGGTCCCGGGCCTAGACCCAATGTAAATGGCGCCAGCTATCACTATGTTTGTGGACAAGCGCACTCCTCTGAGCCATGAAAGCCACTGACTTTGTGGCACCCTTGCACAAATATCCATCTCACATATCAAAATAACATTATAAAAAACAATTGATGTTTTTAAATAATTCTACACATCATGTCTTCATTGGATCACACAGAACTACATTGGCACATGAAAGAGTCAGAGGCAATGTTGCCTCTAAATTGTGCACTGGTCTCACCCTCTCAGCGTACACCAGGGGTGGCCAAACTTTATTGACCGAAGATAGACTTTTGAAGCGATCAACTTCCCGGGATCGATGCGATCACGCACGTGCAAGCATATACACACGCACGCACGCGGGAGCCCAACCAAACACACGCGCGCATATACATGCATGCACGCCACAATGAGCAACAGCAGGAACGGCCCTGAACATGAATGAAACCGAAACACACAGACACACATATCTTGTCCCCCGCCCCATTTCCTCCTCCCACCCCTCGTGGTCGACTTGGGACCAGTCCACTGGCTCCCTGTCGATCACGATCTATGTATTGAGCACCCCTGGCGTACACCATGACCCTGGTGCGCAGGATGCACACACATTACATTTCTCCACTCATTCCTTCATTTCCACCCCATTTTAATCTACAAACAGAACACCACACCATGCCCCATTCCCTTACAGTTTCAGTAGTGTGACCAAGATTGCAAACTCAATTGTTCTTCTGTAGTTTGAAATATACACTGACAAAAATACACTCACTCACGCTCTCCACTAACGAGACGCTGGCAACCTGTGTCCCACTCCAGTCAGGAAGTCAAAAAATGGCCGTAGGTTATTAGCCACTCAAATAAGGCTTATTTTGTGTGTGCGTGTGTGTGTTTGCATGTGGCTAGAATTTATTTATTTATTTATTAAATGACATTTTTTATAAGTGGACAATGTTGAACCATATCTACAGTATACAGTTTGTTTTGAAAATTAAATATTCTTAAAATAAAATTAAAAATAAACTAGGGTTGATTTTATTTATGTCACAGATCTCTTCAATGATATGTTGTATTTTGATATCGAGGTGGTTTGAATTCTTTTGTAGCATACCTACATCATGTAACTAGACAGGTGTGATACTTGTTTGGCCACTGTGTGCATGTCTGATAAGATAAGATAAGATAAGATAAGAATACCTTTAATAGTATCACAATGGAGAAATTCCCACTTCACAGCAGCAAAGTTATGAGAGGAAGAAGTAGAAGAACAAAATAAATAGGAGCTGCTGGAAAGGCAGCCACTCTCGCGGCGCCATCTTGAAGTCAAAATAACACAACACATGATATTGCTCACCGTGGTCCAAAGAATGCTCTGGGAGTTTGTGTAAATGCTCAGACGCTTGGAAATTTACAGGGAATATTGGTGGTCGGTGTGTGCTTAGTACCATTTAAATTGAGTTTGATTGGTTAATTTTGAACACATTCACATCCTAAGTTACAGGAAAGAGGGAGTGCACATCTGTGCAACAACATAGTAATCTCAGTTGTTTTATTTAGTAACTAATATTAACCCGCTTGTAAATATTTCAATTTTTTTTGGATTGTGTTGTACATGTTACAAGTCACAATAACGGTGGAAAATGTTTTTGAAATTATTCATGCTGCAATTTCTTGGGGTTTTGATCTCACAAAAACCTGACAGTTTAACAGGAAGTCCAGCCTTTTCATTTTCATTGTACTGTAAATACCATGAGATGAAATGCATTACCCAATTATTTCAATGACAAGTTTGAGGAAGATTGTGTCAAACTAAATTACCAGGAGCAGGATGGTGAGGAATCCATCAAAAATGTTGTTCCTGTAGGAAAGGTACCCTTTCCAACTCAAGGCAAATATCTTGACACACATTTCAGATAGGTAGTAGATGATAAAACACATGTTGATAATCTGTGATGGAATAACAAGAGAAAGTGGTGCTGCTTAAATGTCACAGCAATACTGCATGCTCATCAACATCAAAGATAATTTATGGTTGAGCTTACCTCCATGTAAAGATTATCTCTCTCTCCGGTGGACTTGTCTGAATTCAATACCAACACAGTCTGAATCACAAAGAAATATTTACATCTAAAAGCTGTCACGGATCATCTGTCAAGTGTTCATGAGCACACAATTCCTTCCTTGACTCTCAGGGTGGGATATCGATGTGGAATTTCCACTAGCGCCATCCCTGGTCAAGTCCCCTTTCAAAATGTTTGTATCAATCAGTGGCGGACCCTCAGGGCCAGCAAGGCCTTCTCTGCTGGCCTAAACATTCTCAGAGAAGTAAATTTACTTTTATGTATTTCATGTTATTTTATAATTTGTTATTTTATTTTCATAAATATGTAAACAAAATTATTCTCTGTATTCTTTACGTCATATTATTTCCACTTAGTTGAGTTGCTTTCAATGTTATTTTAAATAACATTGAAAGTCACTCGATAAATGACTTATTTATTATGGTAGAGTTTTTAACCAATCATATTTCAGCTAGCTTGCGTTGCCAGGTAAATTAAACTTGCTCGGGGCCTTCAGATTAAACAGAGCAGGCCCCTGTGCACTGTAAGTGAACGGGCACAGTCAGGTTTCAATAGCCAATCAGATCACGAGTCTCAGACTCGTGATCTGTTTCCTGTATCCTGACTTGTTCTCGTCTGCGTACTAGGGCTAGCGAGAAGGCCTTACGTCGAGACTGGCCGTGCGCGTTCGGTGATTGGATTAGCGCCTTTTCTGTTTCCTGAGAATTGTATCCTGACTTGTTCAATAAAGATT